>NW_022995755.1:1441280-1811768 GCF_900245975.1 Drosophila guanche | reverse complement strand
AATCTAAAGGGGGAGCGGAATGTGCTCATATTCGATTTGGGCGGCGGCACCTTTGACGTCTCCATCCTGACCATCGATGAGGGTTCACTGTTTGAGGTCAAGGCCACGGCCGGCGACACTCATCTGGGTGGCGAGGACTTTGACAATCGTCTGGTCAATCACTTCATGGAGGAGTTTAAGCGCAAACACAAGAGCGACATCAAGGGCAATGTTCGCGCCCTGCGACGCCTGCGCACTGCCTGTGAGCGGGCCAAGCGGACGCTCTCCTCCAGCACGGAGGCCACCCTGGAGATTGATGCACTGCACGAGGGCATTGATTTCTATTCGAAGATTTCGCGTGCTCGCTTCGAGGAGCTAAACATGGATCTATTCCGGTCCACCATGCAGCCGGTGGAGCGTGCGCTGAGCGATGCCAAAATGGACAAGAAGGCCATCCACGATGTGGTGCTGGTGGGCGGCTCCACGCGTATTCCCAAGATACAGCGCCTGTTGCAGGACCTGTTCGGTGGCAAGCAGTTGAATCTGTCCATCAATCCCGATGAGGCGGTGGCCTATGGCGCTGCCGTGCAGGCTGCCATCCTCACGGGCGTTGGCAGCTCCAAGATTCAGGATCTGCTGCTGGTGGACGTCGCGCCCCTCTCGCTGGGCATTGAGACGGCTGGCGGCGTGATGACGAAGCTGGTGGAGCGTAATGCTCGGATTCCCTGCAAGCAGCAGCAGACCTTCACCACGTACAGCGACAACCAGAACGCGGTGACCATCCAAGTGTTCGAGGGCGAACGGGCCATGACGAAGGATAACAATCTTTTGGGCACCTTCAATCTGACTGGCATACCCCCAGCTCCTCGTGGCGTGCCACAGATTGATGTGACATTTGATCTGAATGCCGATGGCATTCTGAATGTGGCCGCCAAGGATCACAGCACCGGGCGGTCCGAGAAGATCACCATCACCAATGACAAGGGACGCTTGTCCAAGGCCGAGATCGATCGCATGCTCTCCGATGCCGAGAAGTACAAGGACGAGGACGAGCAGCAGCGCGAACGTGTGCTGGCGCGCAACACTCTGGAGGGTTACATCTACGGCTGCAAGCAGGCAGTGGAGGAGGCAGCCTCTAAAGTCCTCACCGATGCCGATCGCAGCACGGTGCGGGAGAAGTGCGCCACGGAGTCCGCCTGGCTGGACAAGAACACGCTGGCCGAGAAGGAGGAGTATGAGCATCATTTGAAGGACTCCCAACGCGTGTGCAGTCCCATCATGTCCAAGCTGCATGCCGGCGGACAGAAAGGCAAACAGCAGACTGGCAACGGCAGCGGACCCACCGTGGAAGAGGTTGACTAAGGGGAAACAAATTCTGCAATTTAAAACAAACTTTTGATTGATTATGTACGAGCTATTCCGGCAATAAATTAACACACTTTAGGCACTCTAGTTCGGCACACCACTCTGCCAGTAGTCGTTTTTTTCTATGGCTGCGCTGAGCAAGTCATTCGAGGCGAACCTTTGCTGGCGCAGCTGCCAAGAGCTGCTCCATCCGCGTAGCTGCCGGCGCGCTGCACTCGAGAATCTCTGGCGCTTTGCCTGGTCCAACGCGAAGTATTATCTGCCAGTGGTGTTGCTGCATTTGGGCAAAAATGGCATACGTTTGGGTGGTGGCTCGTCACCCAACTTGCTGCTGGATGCATTGTGGTACTACGTCCAGCTGGTAGTCGGCGGCGTGCTGAATGCCAGTCTAATATCCATCTCCATGTGCTGTCTGCGGTAAGGTTTGATAAACGATTCGGAGTTCCTCACTATTCTGATGCTTTGCAGCAATCTGCTGGGCAAATTCCATCTGTACACATTGCTCTTGCTGCCAGCTGCCATTGGTGGCAGCTTCTGTGCCTGCTTGCCCAGCCGCGTGAGGCAGCTCCAGCACACGGCCATCTTTCAGTCTGTGAGTCAGTCAGGGCGTTGCTTTGAGTTCCTTCCCTGATTTGTATCCTCCATTGCCAGCTCATTGAGAGTCTTCTGCTGCATTCCAATCCTTTGGCCAGAGCTGTTACCCACTCCCTGCCACTGCAAACGCTGATCTTCATGTGCTGCAGCGCCGTCATACTGGAGGGCAGGCGGAGACGCTGTGGGCACAATGGCTTTTGGTTTCTAACGCCCGACGCCCCAGCCACTGTGGGTCACAACTGCTCCCTCCACATAGTGCGCGGCATACGCAGCTATCTGCTGATTGGACTCCTTTTGGATCTCTTCAAGGCGATTGTTAGCTGCACCAAGGCTGGGGATTGGCACTTGAGGCATCTGAGTCTGCAATCAACTGCCTGGCTGGGCTGCTACGTGGGCATCTATAGGGTAAGACAAAGGTTTGTTGAAGCATTACAATCAAGAGTTCCAAATCTTACAGGCGGTACACTGCTACTTGCAACACAGCTCTATGGTCCCGCGACACATTCCAGTGGTCAGAGACTCCTTCAAGCATCCCCCGGCATCCTTCCTTGCGGGCCTTAGCTATTTGCTCTATCCAAAGCCAACAATCTTAAGTTACGCGCTGCTGGAGGCCATTCGCACACTGTGGGCCAGCCACCGCGACACGAAGAAGGTTACAAAGAAGCCTCAGGCATTCGGCTTTGGCGATCTAGCGTTTCCTGTTGCACTGGCATACCTCATACATAACTACGTGCTGCAGTGCCAGCGTGTGAGCGGACTCTCCGGCGTCATCATTGACAGCACGACAGCTAACTAGTAAGTCAAATGGATTTGTCGTCGGCTGCTCAAATTAAAGTTTAATTTCCTCCGCAGCGCATTAAACATAAGAAAGCGTCTGGCACGACTGTGTTGAATCGATTACACTCTTGTTATATGTACGTTCCGTTTAAATACACTTTTCCAAATGCTTTGCATATTAACCTATGACCTGAAACCAAGCCATGGCTTGGCATAGCTTGGTTGTGCCGCCTCAGTGCGTCCCGGAAAGTCATCGCCAATGCCGCGCTATGGCAGTCGCGCCGAGCAAACTGTTGGAGAAGCCCCTGAATCGTATGCGTTGCTGCGTCCTGCACAGCCGCCCAGGACAAAGCTGCACACATGCGTTGCTCTGGAATATCTATCGCAATTATGTGTCCAGTGCGAAATATTACGCGCCCTTGTTGCTGGTGTGTTTCTGCATAAAGTTCCTCCCCCTCCACGATGAAAGCTCAAATTATCTTGCTGTTCCTTTCAGCTGCCATTGCTCTTGCAGTGGCGCAAGGCGCGTTCCAGCAGAACACTCATCCACATAGTTAAGAATTATGTGCAGTCCGTGAGCTTTGCTGCCTGCATCAATGCATTCACATTTTACTTCATGTGCGTGTCGCGGCGTCTTCACGGTCGCTTTGTGTTCATCTGTACTCCGTATTTGTCCTGCTGGCTGGCCTCTCAGCTCAGCTGGTGGATGCCAACGCAAGTGCTGCTCTACTTTGTGACTGGCATTACACATGCGGTGAGTGTTTGCGGGGTTTCTGGAACGATTGCAGCACGTGTATGTGTGATGCTTGCAATATCAATTTACACATACAATAAGTCGTGAGCTTTGAGCTTTTCAGCTATGTCTTTCTCATTCTGACCTCAGGCTGGTCAAGCCTGCAAGCAAAAATCTGCAGCTCGAGAAAAAGCTCACTTAGAAGCTTTTTGCTCTCTCTCTCTCTAAAATAAAATTGCAGGCCCTGGAGAGCCTTCTCCGTCACTTGGACGTTGGTCTGGTGCATTCCCGTTATAGTCAGACGTTGGTTTTTATGCTGAGCTCCCTGGCGGTGCTGCACTATCAGCAGGCGCGAAAGTATTCTGGCTTTTGGTTCATCAAGCCCACGCCCCTGCCTGAGGATCACAACAAATGGCCAGTGGCCAAGCGGCTCAGACGGAGTGCAAAGCAGCTTCAAACTTATTTGGGCATTGGTCTTGCATTGGACTTGGGGCACGCCCTAATGCGACATAATCTCAAGCAGATGCGACTGCAGTCAACACGATTCTTGGTCAGCTACATTGGACTCTTTCAAGTATGTTTTGCACCTCAACTGTAGCAGAAGTTAATCAGCCTTTCATTCCAGTTTCTGCAATTTCTATTGCCGAAAATGAAGCTGCAGCTGCGACACTCCAACGCTGTGGCGGCATTTGTCAGTGGCGCATCTTTTGCCCTGCTCAATCGCATGACCTTCATGAGCTTTGCCGCGGTCACAGCGTGTCAGGTGCTCTGGCAGCAGTTCTGCGCACGTGACACTGGCGAAGACAAACTGCTGGCTTTGCTGCAGCAAATACCCTGGGCCAAGCTGTTAATACCCTGCAGTTTGGCCTATTTGGTGCACATTTTCTTTTTTCACGAAAATATACTCAACGGGCTGGCCAAGGACTTTATAGACAGCACCTGCGATCATAAGTGAGTGAATTTTAATAATGCCTGTTATGAGTACATGTTTAGATGCCTTCTCCCTTTGCAGTGGCCAACGTTTGCTGAATCTGATGAAGCTGCCCAGTGAAAATGTCATACTAGCAACGGTCAATAGGTCTCCAAAAACATCATTTTGGTTTTAGATCTTAGTAGTGGGAAACTTTTGTACAGCAGCTGGAAAGTTATTACCACATAAACGTCCCGGATTCCACTAGTTTGAATACACATCTTATCATAAATTATACGCATAAATTAGTCACAAAACTTGCTTTTGGGTTTTAATGTGCAAAAAACAGCGATGCGAAACGCAGAGATATCGCCAGCCCGAGATATCTCCAAAACATTCATTATTTTCAATAAAATAATTAATCATGAAGAAACTTAAACTCTTTACGCATCGTTGGCCAGCCAAATGTCCGAAGTGCAGTCGCCACCAGGATAACGCATTTCATGTGGCAGACCAGGGCCATAAGGCTCGTTCGCAAAGTCCACGAAAAAGTTCTCATTCAACGAGATGCCGCCATTCACGGTGTCCACATCAATCAGGCAAATATGACCGCCCTTGGACACCATTTGGGGATAGAACTGCAAAGGGAATTGTTGACTTAGGATTTAAGAACCTACGGCTTAATGGCAGCTCTCACCTGCTTGTCCCAGGGTGAGTAGAGGGATGTTGAGACATACAAACGCTTGCCGTCCAGTGAGAGTTGCATCATTTGTGGGCCACCTTCCAGGCGGTGACCTTTGACATACCGTGCTGGCGGTCGCTCCTGTGAGGTAAGATTTAGAACAACTACAATTTTTCATATTTTAAACTCACCTTCAATTCTTTATCCTCCTTGACAACAACGTTGGGTAGATCGCTGCAAATGGCACCGCCTAAGAAAAGCTGTCCCGTCAGCTTTGGGTTTTCAGGATCACTAATGTCGTACTGCCGCACATCACCGTGGCGCCAGCAGTTTACGTACAGGAATTTGTCATCCAGGGATATGATAATATCTGAAATCATGCCACCCATATTCTCGGCAGTGCCACTGCCCGTGTCCACCAGCTTGCCCGGAATGTCAATCACCTTTTTGGCCTCAAACTCATCGGAATCAGACTTCTTCTTGAAGTAGAACACCTTGGCGTTCAGGGCACAGCCAACGAAACCTTCGGCACGTTTTGGGTCATGCAGAAAGCGAATCTCCAGTGGCGTTATGCCATCCGTACCCAAGTCTATGGTTTGGTACAATGTTTGCGTGGACCATTTATAAAAGTTGATCCGGCAGCCGTACTGGGTCATATCATCAAGATCCCCGCTCTGCCAGCCACTGCAAAAGGGGTAAAAAAATTATAATTATTAATCCGGCAAACCCTTACATTACTTACCGTCGAAACTTGTTGGGCGCTCCCCACTCGGAGGCAACCATTACATCAAAGTGCGGCTGATACCAGAAATCATAGCCACACAGGGCCTTCTTTTCCCCCTTAGTCCAGGTGCCAATGCAATTAAAGTCGGAATCAAAGAGGATAAAATCACCCTTGGCATTGCCCTGTGCGTCGCCCATCACAGATATCATTATATTGCCATTGGCCAGGCAGTGCGTCGTATGGGGTCCCGTCACATTGTGGCTCTTCAGCACATCCCCATCGATAACCTTTATGATTTCAGGCTTGCGCGGATCCTTGACCACATCGAGTATATAGATAAAGTCCGAGTTTATTGCGGGCAGCACCAGCCTGTCCCGCTTTGGAATGCTTTTTGCGTTCTGATCCACATAGTAGCAGCTCGAGCAAGCATTCCAACCAGAGTGATGGAGCTCGTCCCCCTTCCGATTCGTAAACGTGCGATGAATTATCTATGGAACAAGATTATCATTTCATTAAGCCAAGTGCCAGCGAAGACTGTTTATTTTCATGACCCACCTGACAGTAGGTGGGGCTCTCGGGGTCCACGTCGATTGTTGACAGATAGTCGCCGTGGGGTTCATCCAAGTTGGGCTGCACCGTCACCGTGTAGAGGAGCTTCTCCCGAGGCCCGCTCTTCATGGCATCCAACGGCGTTGCGTAACCGGGTCCGCGACAGCATGCTGCAGAAAAAACGATTCAATTATCAACATTATTCTTTACTTTCTTTTGTTAAAGATGTCGAGGGGCGAGACGTAGTTTCCTTACAATTCTTAGACATTGCTTGGCAAGTTTGTTATGGAGTGGAAGCAAAGAACAGCGAAACGAAAATGAGAGTCGTCAGATGTTGAGCGAAGCTTTTATAGTTGGTGCTCTCTTTTAAGTACGGAACCGGTATATGTACGTATGTACATATGTAGATGTACGATGTCCGGCAATCGTATCAAAACAACTTGTTGTTAGCTGTTCGTGTGTACAGATAAGACTCACTTTCTCTCTCTTAGTGCTCAAGTTGAATAGATTGAATCCACAAATTTAAACAAATATTCCACCAATTTAGATAAGAATCATATACCCCCAACGGAGAATTTCATATTTTTGTTTTTAAACATATATATTAAATCCCTTATATAAGAGATTTTATGTGTATACACATATTTTATTAGTTTTTCTTTTGCATTTTTCATTTTCGTAATAAGTTTGTTTAATTAATATGTTTGATTGCAATTGCATTTGGAAGCACAATAATTTCCGAACTTTGCAATCTACCCGCTCTGGCACAGCTGTTTCCAATTGGAAGTAGAGAAATCGATAGTCAACTATCGATATAATACAATCAACCGGTTTCAGTTACGCCTGCACCGAAATGCGCTTTTTACGGGGCTCCAAGTTATTTTATCCTCTGGTGCGCAATTCCTCGACACAAGCTGGAAGACGACGAGTGGTGATCACTGGAAGCGGAGCCGTAACGCCACTGGGCAACAATGTGCAGGACTCCTGGCAACGTGTGCTGGCTGGGGAGTCGGCAATCTCTCACCTGGGGCCTCAGTTCAAGGGCCTGCCGTGTCAGGTTGCCGCACAAATTTCAAGGGAAAACTTGCAGCTGGACACGCATCTGAGCAAAACAGACATCAAGCTAATGAGCCCTGCCACGCAACTGGCTGTGCTGGCAGCTGAGGAAGCTCTGGCCTCGGGCAATCTCAAGCCCAAGGAGCTGAGTGAGGAGCAGCGGGAACGCATTGGGGTCTGTGTCGGAATGGGAATGTTCGATCTGACGGAGGTTTACAACACCTGGAACCAGCTGCAACGTGGCTACAATCGTGTCAGTCCCTTCTTTGTGCCCAGACTGCTGCCCAGCATGGCGTGTGGCCACATCAGCATGCGGCACGGTCTGCGCGGGCCCAACCACTCCGTTTCAACTGCGTGTGCCACTGGAGCCCATGCCCTGGGCGATGCCATGCGATTCATACGCAACGGAGATGCAGATGCGATGCTGGCGGGCAGCGGAGAGGCTTGCATCGACCCCCTGTCTATAGCTGGCTTCTGCAGATTGCGCGCCCTGAGTACAGCATTTAATGATAACCCAGCCGTGGCCTCGCGACCTTTTGACAAGGCGCGTGATGGCTTTGTGATGGGCGAGGGTGCAGCTGTGCTGCTTCTGGAGGAACTTGAGCACGCACGCGCCCGTGGCGCCCCCATTCTAGCGGAGCTGCTGGGCTATGGTCTTTCTGGCGATGCACACCACATCACATCCCCCAGCGAGGATGGATCTGGAGCCACACTGGCCATGCAGCGAGCCCTCAAAGATGCCGGTGTCAGCCCCGAGGAAGTCAGTTACGTGAACGCCCATGCCACATCCACGCCCACTGGCGATCGCATCGAATCGCATGCCATTCGACGAGTGTTTGGCGATCACACGCCGCAGGTTCAAGTATCCTCGACCAAGGGTGCACACGGACACCTGCTGGGCTCCTCCGGCAATCTGGAAGCGCTCTTCGTGGTGCATGCTTGCTCGGAGAACACCCTGCCGCCTTCCATCAACATTGAGCAGCTGAATGTGGATGTAAATGTGGTGACCAAAGCTTGCAAATGGTCCGAGGGGCAGGGACGTCGCGTAGCTCTGAAGAATTCCTTTGGCTTTGGCGGCACCAATGCCTCCCTGTGCATTGCCAGCTACTCCGAAGAGTAGAGCGGAGGACATTTAAGTTGTTTTTAGATTATTGTTATCCATGGAAATAAAAATCCTGAATGTTTTGCATATTTTTAGGAAAAATGTTAAGTTTTAAAACTTTATTTGGAAAACTTTTTCGGTTGCTTCTTGTCACACGCGCCCTGTCCCTTCGTCTTCGTCGAAGAACTTTCTCTCTCTCTACCAATCTTTCTGCTCTGTAAAAATGTATTATCCAATGCGCGTATGTTACTGTTACACTGTATATCTGTATATAATATATATATATATAGGTATATAATTATGTATATAGCTCTGTTTGATTTGCTTCTGTTGCTTGTCTCTCTTTTTGTTTGTTTTAAATCTGTTGCTGGTTGCAGTTGTTCTTCTTCTGATCTTGGATTCAAATGTTTGTGTGTGTGTGTGGTGTATTTTGCATGGGAAATAAAAAACAACTAAAAGGTTTCTTTTGTTTTGCATTCGCGCGGCTTTAGCTGTGGTCATGTTTTTTGCTTCGGGGACTGTATTTAGTTGCAACACGTCGCGATCCATCGTCTCCGTCTTCTCCTTTCACTTAACTAACGATTTTAATTTGAAGTGTTTTATTTTACAAAATTGCTTAAGATGTTAAGTTAAAAGTATATTGGGCTTACAATCGACATTTTTCTTTATAATCATTTATTAAATGTTTTGTTTTTTGCTGTTTATGATTTGCTGGTTCTTTTTTTTCCACTTGCCCCTGCTCTAGGCTAGTTTTTTATTTTGAAACTGTTTTTTCTCCTTATTATGCCATGCCATACATTTCTATATGTATTTTCAGCTTAGTTTCTTATGGATTTATATGCGTAAATAATATTCTAGATGTGTGTGAGTGTGTGGCTGTGTCTGTGTTTCTGGGTGTTTGGGGGTCCTACCAATGTGAATTTACTTGCAAGGTGACATTGTCCGCTGTGGGAAGCAGCAAACTCTTATTCGCCACGCACTGAGGGCGAGACCATGAAGAAACTATAAGGAGGCCTCGTCGGTGGCAGAGTTACTGGCTGCTTTTTCTTGCAATCAGTGCTCGTTTGCTTGTCGACGCAAAATGTTTATTTCTTCAAAACACAGACTACTATCATGAAGCAAACTATTAAAAATTAAATTATGTAACAATTATTATGTTTTTTCACATTGCCTTCAAATGATTAATCAGCACACTCCATTGTCGTTGCCCTCACACTTACAGCGAGAGCCCTTTTACTCGCCCGAATTTCTTAGTATTACCGACGAGACCTCCTTATAGTTTCTCCTTGCTAGTAAATTCACATTGGATCCTACTACTGTATCGCTCTTTAAAGTACTGAATTTTTCGTTTATATAAATTATGAAAATACATTATTTTTGTTATTCGAATTTTATCGTTAAACTCTTTTTCTGTACAATTGTTACTCAAGTATTCCGTTGTTTAGTTACAGCATAAATCAATATGTTTTGTAGCATTTTTGTCACTGTCACACTAAAATTTTAACAAGGTTTCTTCCCATTCTTCAATTTTAAAGCATTCAAAACAATTCCCGTACTCAAATTTGGACTGAAAAATATTTTTAAAATTACGGGTAGGCCTTTCAATTTCATTTACGTATCTGGTTCTTAGCTAGGGGGGAGGGAAGATTGGGTTTGTTAGGTGTAAAGAGTGGAAATTCCAAGCGCGTTTTGACCGAAAAAACATACATATAAATGTAGCGGGACCTTGCATACATGACATATACACACATGCACATGCATATAGACATATATTCAAGAATGAAACCATGCAAGGGATTGATTCCTTTAAGAAAGAGGAACACACGCTGTCATTACTAAACAAGGACAATCTTTTGAGTTGGTTGGTTTGTGTGTGTGGTGTATATTGCGGTATTCGGTATGCTGAGATTTTTAAATTTAAAAATATATAAAATATTTATAAATATTTTTGTTATGGTTTTTTTGTTTTGTTTATCCTTGTTCGCGTTCTGTCCTGGTTTACTGCTATTACAGACCTTAACACTTACTATCTTACTATTTGTTTTTGTTTTTTAAAAAGACATCTATTTAAGCGCTAATAAAGTGGTTTTTGTTATCGGTTTCGCTACCAATACCAATCCCAAGTCATACAGGGATGAATGCTGTAACTTCTGCCTGATCCTTACTTGAATGCGGGATGTCTGTCTGTCTGTACTATCGTATGCATGCGGGGGTCGGGGGCGTGGGGTGTTTTGTGTATATATGTTGTATGTTGTATGTACATGGCAAGCCAGTTAAATCGGAGAATGGTCACTAGTTAAGCAATGCATCCATGGTATATGGAAATGGAGGATGTTGCTCGTATCTGCTGTTTGCTGAAGACGATAACAACTTGGTTGCCGCTGCTGCTACTGCTGCTGATGATGCTCCTGTTGTATGTGCCGGCGACGGTCAGTCCAGTATGACGATTTGTGATTCAATGGGCCTGCTACTTGGCTCGGTAGCCAGAGGCTTAATGGGCAGTGTGCGCCATGGTTTGCGCGCCGCACGGCGTAGATCCACGGCAGAGAGTATTTTTCGCGCTTTTCTGTAAAGTAGAATCAAGCATTGGAGGCATTACTTTTATTTATGAACTGCTTTTGGCTGCTTTCCACTCACTTGTGTGTGTCGTTGGCCCTAAAGTAAACATCGTCAGGCGCATCCATCCAACTGATGACTTGCTTGCGTCCATTGCCGCCACGTGCCATTTGCGCAATCTTCTGTTTGCCATTGAGCTGCACATAATAAAGGGAAACATTAATCAATCTGCTTATGATCAAGCATATTTAAGTGTCACTCACATGATGCCTGGAGAGCGGTTGTCCCGATGCTGCCATCATGGCCGCAAACTGTTCGGGACTGGGACAATGCGAGGGCATAGGATCTTTGTTTGGCCTCTTTGCAGGCGGTCCACTGGGCACTATAGTTACTAAAAATAATTATAATATTAAATGTATTTGTTAATAATTATTGTTTACACACCTTCAGTGCCATTTAGCTGCTGGTCCTCATGCGCACGCTTTCGTATCGTTGATGTTGCTTGCGTTGGAATTATAGTTAGTTCTTTCTCCGCTGGTACGGCCACAATATCGGGTGATTTGTTGGGCACACGATCGTAGACTAAACTGCCATCCGCTGCTTTGGGCGGCTTGGGGAATGAGACGACAGCGGGCAGCGGCATTTTATCCTTGGGCGTCAGCACCAGCCACTCGTGTGGGCCGCTGCCAGGCGCACCCAGTCGATTGGCAATTTTAGTGACACTGCCACGATCCTTGGGCTTGAGCAATAGCAACTTCTTGATCTCCGCCTGTGATTTGCCGCTAATACGATTCGTAACTAGGGGGAAGAATACGTTTAGCAAACGTTTGAGTAACCATATATATTATAGGACTTACATTCTTGCTTAACCAGCAGCCCATTGATGGCGTAGGCGCTTTGTCGCGCCGCTTTCTTCGGTTTGACAATGCTGCGGCAGATAACGCGCGCCACACGCGTCATGGGATTGGTGTGTAAGTAAAAGGCAGTGCGCGTCTTCATGATGGGCCGCGGTGAGCCAGAGCTGATGGCAATGCCGTGGGCTTGCGCATAATGACGTGCCAGGTGGGTCTTCAGCTTGAACTCCTTGCCGCAATTGACAATTGAACATCTGCCAGATAGGATTTATGGTGAGATTTAAAGAATTTTAGGTCACTTGGTAGGGGCACTTACCGATGCAACTGACGATTGGTTAGATCACTAATTTTCTCATCATCGTTGAGGTCGACTACTGCTGTGGGTGTTGTTGCCGAAGCGGCAGCAGTAGCAGTGGGAGTCGTCGCTGCCGAGGCCTTCTTCTTTGCATCACTATCGCCGCTGGCATCGCCCTTATTCGCTGACTTCATACTGCCATAACGCCGCCAGTACTCCCAACAGCTTTGGCAGAGACGACTCGTAATGTGACCAGTGCTAAATGAATTCCACTGAGAGAAGAAACGGGCAGAGATTAGAGCATTGTTTGACCAGTTTTTCATGCTGTTTTTTACCTGTGATGATTTAGTTGTTCCGCATGATTCGCAGGGTTTGCCGTTGCTTGAGAGATCGGTGCCCCCGTTGGTGGTGCCATTGTAAATGCCCCCACCACCCGCCTTGACAGAGGCGCCATTGCCGCCACCCTTGCCACCATTATTATTGTATTGCGGTATGTAGACCTGCTTGAGCTTCAGCTCCGCCTCGACAGCCTTCACACGCTTCTGCTGCACATAACGATCGGTGGTCTTCCACATGTAGTAGTACTCGATGATTTGCTTCAGCGTTTTCCAAGGCAGCTGCAAAAGTTTTGAAATAACGGATTATAGAGCGTTGATCATTGAAAAAAACTTTCATTAATTCACTTACGAAATCTTGTCGAATGTCATTAAAGTCTTTGCCATATTTGTCCAGCGCTTCCTCGAAGAGATTTGCCTCCGAGGCGCTCCAGTCTTCGATTTCATCGCGACAGAGCACCGGTCCAGTGGAAGGAACTAGCGAGGACATGGCCTCCTCAATCGAATAGTCGTGCTTGTGCAGAATGTTCATGGCGTGAAACTAAAAAGAGAGATGAAAATCAATACCAGCGGAGATCGGATTTAGTTTTTAGGCTTACCAATGTGATGTCCCGACTGGCTGCCGCTGCCGACATATGCAACGAGGGCTGCTTCACAGAACTGCTGCAGTCGAGGGCGCGTGCAAAGGTGCCAATGGAGCGCGAAACGACAAGGAACTGATCGATCTTGCGATCTGTCAGTGTATGCTCCGGCGTCCATACCAGCGACTCGAGCTCCTCCAGCTTGCGCTCGTCCGTGACGGTGTCTTTTAGCTTGGCGGGAATATCACACTGATAGCGACTGCCGACACGTATCTCGCCCTTGTCGGCGAGTAGTGTTTTCTGATTGGGATCAAAGACCAGACAATAGAAGAATGTGTCCTGCAAGGGCAAAAAGAACACCAATATTAGTAAAAAAGAAAAGAAGGTCTCCTCGGATTGCTAAGTACAACTCACGTCTTTATTGAGATAACTCTGCAGGGACTCCGTTTCGTTGAGCAGCGTCACGGAGCACTTGCCTCGTATCTGTGTGGCGGGTATCGATTCGACTTGGCGTGAGAGGAACAGCTCGCGGTGCTTTATCTGGTAGCGTTGTTTGCTGGTTAGTGCCTCGCCTTTTTCCGCATCACCTCCACTGCCGCCGCTGCCACTGCTGCTGCTGTTGTTATTATTATTATTGTTGTTGCTGTTGGTGTTGGTGTTGCTGGTGGTGCTGCCGGCATTGTTGCTGTTTGCAGATGTGCTGCCACTTCCACTGCCGCCGCCAGACGCTTGCGTCGGACTTGTACGCTCCTCATCCAAGGCAGCTGTAAAAGTATGCGACCAAAACAATTAGTTGCAGGAAGAGTAGGAGTAGGAAGAGAGTAAAAGAAAGACAGATAGAGAGAGAGAGTGACAAAGAGAGATCTACACAACATTAATTACCAACTAAACTAATATAAATATAGCAGGGAGGAGCTTGGACAAACATAAAATCAGGGTTTAAGGGATAGGATTAAGTGAGAAAAAAACGAATCAAATAATTGGCATTCCCAAAAAGAGAGTTCGAACTACAAATAATGTTTCAAATATGAATTCATAGAGATAGACAGCATTTTGCTGTTGTGATTTGTTGTGGTTTTTGTGGTAGTACCTATTGAGGGATCGAGCACAGCCTGTGCGGCCTGCTCCTCGCCCACGGGTGTGCGGAGCCAGGTCTTCTTCAGCTTGGTCGCCAGCGGTGAGTCCTCGGCTGTGGCCACTGTTTTTTGTTTTAAACCATTTATTTTGTGCAATTTGGGGGAAATACGTTTATTTACAAATGTTTATGGTTCAAGCAATGATGGTTATAAATTAAAATATGTATTAAATAATTAATAAAAATTATGCTGATTAAAGTGAGATTAGCTTTTAAATATAAAATTAGACACATATTTTGAAGTCGTCGTCTGGTGGGAAAACTCTCTTAATGTTGCCTGTTCGCGTGCATAACATAACATAACATTGCTGCTCTAATTAAGTAAGGTTTTAGTATGTCATTTATAATGAATATAATCAACATCTGTGGACCGAAACAAATAGCTCTATAAATTGAAAATTTATAAAGAAATTCCTCGTATTTTCTTTTCTTATACTTTCTTGGCTGTTATCTCTGCGGCAACCGACTCCAGTTGGATGAACCCCAATGGTCGTAAGTATTTATAGAACACGGCGATAAATGCCACACTCCGAATTCTATACAATCCTAGAAGCTTGATCATAAAATTGCAGTTCCATTTGAAACATTGCAAGACGAAGTTCTGTGTGGTTATAGCCCTGACTATCCTACTGGTGAGTACTTTTACTGTGAGAAATGTTCAAGCATAAGCTAACTAATTGATCCGCAGAGCCTGGCATATGGCGTGCCCAGTGATACAGATAGTAACGAATCAACTGAGACTATCGCAGTCTCATTGGCGGATTCAGACAGGCATCATTTTTGCCAGTTTCTAACATCTTTGGGCGAAATAAGGAGGGGACTTCATTCAGTTTACTTGGGACACAACGTTGGGTACATAGGTCAGGCAAACGATCGTGTTGTCGATGAGGCAGCCCAATTGAAGGACAACCTGAGCTAAGAAACTGTGGCAGCGGAGCGAGATTTCTTCGAATATATTGACACATTTGAAAAGGCACGAAAAACAGGCATGCGGCTCGTAAATCAATTATTAAACAAACTGGAGCCAGAGATTAAAACTAAATATCAGTGTTAAAAACTAAGCGAATATAATTCACACACTTTAAAACACTCAAAATCATTTCTCCAGTATGTAATTAGACATTTTTCTGACATCTGACTTTTTTTTTAGCTTTTTCCAAGAATGTATAAATTTGGAAATTTCCATTTCCCTTTTCCATTTAATTTCATGTTTAACTTCTCAAGTGTCTGAACGAATAAACATTTGAAGTTTCATGGGCAACCAGATATGGTCAGAGAGTAAATAATTCCGTGAAAAATAAACCCGATCCTTGTCTCTTCTTCATAACCCATAAATTCTTTGCTGCAATCTTATCTTCGCCGAATGCCTGATTGAAACGCACTAGATACCCTGAAGGATTTTATTTCCTTGAAACTGTGCGGGAGCTGATTATAAAAAAAGATTCACCTTAACCTCCACCCATCACAGACCTGAGCAGGACCAGCAGCAGGAAAAGGGCGTGGGGTAAAAGTCGAGTTGCAGCCCAACCCCCACGCACACGGACAGATATACACGGGATACACAGGCGCGTGGGTGCATTGCTAGGAGTTACAGGAAGAGCCAAGGAACGCGGTGGGTAAGGTAGTAGGTGTTCTTTTTTGTGTATTTGTGTTTGTAGAAGACAACGACAGCAGCCAAGGGTGGCTGGGGGGTGAGTGGCTGTTTGGCGGCCATAGATAGGACACACACAACACACACAGACAAACAGACACCTACAAGCAAAAGGCCTTGTAGTGGGTGGGGCGTGGTTGTTTGCCTGGCGTGGGCGGGTGCATGGGAGGGGAAAGGAAGCAAGCCGTTTGGTTATTTTTGAGATTTTGTCACTGTACCCTGCCTCATGTTTATGAGTATTTCAATTGACTTTGTGGTTAACACTTGAGCAAACCAAATGTATGTATTAGGCCTAGTCGAAAATTGAAGGGGATACCCTCTTGCCTTGAACTAGAAATCTCTTATCATCGTGAATATCTTCGACAACTGCAGGGTATGCACGCGTCGTAGTTAGGGAAAGAATTCAATTTCGGGGTTGAAATAGCGGCACACTTGTGCTGAGCTCAAAATTTTATATTTTTGTGCTAATTTTTCGCTGATTAGTGAGTGGCCTGCCAACAGGCAGCGCACGGCGCACGCACTGAAAACTCGCTCGCTCGTGCTACTGCTACCAGCTCCCAACTCCAACATCACTGGGCAGCACAAACAAGATGACAGCGGGACGCATGTTGGGAGCAAAAGGGGTTGCGTTAATGGGCATTGTCGGCGCATGTCGTGGGGCGGGGGGCTGCCTTCCTCACGGAAAACGCATTTTCGTTGGGTCACGTAACGGGTTCGAGCGGGCGGCAATGGTCGAACTCCCAACTTCATACCCATCCCCTTACCATTTTGTCGAGTCCAGCATGCTTTTTTTGGGGCTGCGGAGAGAGGGAGAGAGACAGAGAAGAGCGAGGCGGGGGCATGGAATGATTGGTTGGGAAGGCGAACCCTGCCTGTGTGTATGTATACGTGAATGCAAAGCGCGCCTCTGCGTGTGCCACATTGGGGTATGGCTCCTGATCCGACTTACCCTTCCCCCACTTCTTCTACAGCACTCATGAAAATTTTCGTACACACATACACAGAGAGACACCGAATCATTCATACATACATATACATACTTGTATGTATGTATGATTGTATGTTGTAGCATCAGAGGTAGACAGCAAGTCTACCTACTACTCTCGAGAGTATCACATTCACATTGACGCTGGCGATGGCATTGGCGCCGCCTAGCAGCAACCAAAAACAGTAACAGAGGCAACTGAGGCAACAGCAACATGGGGGTACAGTGCAGCTCAACACATTATGTTTATGTGGCTCTGCCTGGTCTCTGCTCCTACACTACGGATGCGACGGATGCTAGGGGATTCCGTTTTCTCTTCACTTTTGTGTGTGCTTTACAGTTGTTGTCAGTGCGGTTCTTGTTGCTCTTGATGTTTGGCTTTGGCGGGGGGGCTATGTGGGTGGCTGGGTGACTGGGGATGCCTTGACACATTGCACACTGGTCGCTTGCCGAGGTGTGGTGGGGTGCTGCTCTGGGCACAGGAGCTCTCTGCTTTTTGGTGTTTGTGGTAAAAATGTGCTTAGTGCTAGGGATCTGTTTTTGGTAGGTATTAGCTTTCAACTTGTTTGAAGGCCGCGACAACAACACCGAACAACGACAACGACGACGACTTTTCGCAACCTAACCTCACTTTGTTGCCAAAAAAATAATATCATACGAATAAAATAAAAAGAGAATCGTTTTTGGTTTGGTTCTTAAGCGACCGCAACTGGCGGATACTTACGTTGATGCTTGTCGGCCAGCTGCACCAGTGGGTTGGGCAGATCACGACGCCGGTAAAAGCACATGACCTTCGCCTCCACATTGCCGGTTTGGTTCTTGTTCAGCTCCTCGATGCGACGTATCAGGTAGGGACTATTCGGCGTTGTCTCAACGTACACGTAGTCTGCAACGAAATGAACGGCGGATTACCACAACTGTACATAGAGTCGAGTAAAGAATGATGGCATGATGTAGGGTTGGGTGGGAAGGGGAGCTCCATAGTGCAACTCCATTCATTAGCAAGCATTACATACGTCACAGGTAAACGCACACATGAATACGTGGACATGCCGCTTAATTACGGCCACACACACACACGCATACAGTCACTAGTATGCTCGCTGCGTTGCTCAATTAAATACAAATGTGGGCATCCATCCATCCATCGCGCAATGCAGCAGCAGAAGCAAAAACACCAACAAGAACAACTACATCGTGATCGCTGCATTGGAACCTGTCGCAGAAACAGACACAATACCGTTGCTTGGGGCTGACCACTCGGCAATAAAATGTTAGAAGAAAAGAAATACCCTGAATATTGCAATGAAAAGAAAATAACTAAAAGGAAACTATGCTGTTGCTTATTGCCTTGTCTTGTATTGGGCAGGCATTTGGTAACATTTCGCTGGCCATTCAAGATGGAGAGAGATGAAAAAGAAAGTGTGGTGGCGTTCGCATATACATTTTTACCTATGTATACTTGGCGTATCGCATGTTTCCGTGTGTGCGTGTGCGTGGCCATTAAAAATGGCAAACAAAAAGCGCTGATGGAGACAAAATTCTGAGCCGAATGGGCCGGGCCGAGTAATCGCCCGCAGGAAAAGTGCCAGAAAAGAAATCATATATCTGTATGTACGTATTCCCCCATTGGTGTTAATATGGTTTTGGTATTTATTTTGATTCTGTTAATTAGCCGTTTGCTTTTCCGTTCATTTGCATATCATATTGAGAGAGCGGCAACGTCATCGCAAAGGAGTGAGGGAGCCGGCAATAGGGCAACGTGCAAAGTGCGTAAAGATAGGAGAAGCAGAGGAAAACGCTACCAACTCGCTCAGAACCCAAACCAAAGCATAAGATGCTCAGCCGAAACAAACCAAACCCGAAAAAGCTCATTAGCATAAGAAAACACAACAAAGCATGGAGGCGCACAAAAATGAGATACACTTTTACCCATACAAGTACACGAAAATATACACACACATGCACACACACCGATAGAAATCACAATTTGGCAAATGCAATTCCATTTCGTTTCCATCATTACCCCATCCCTAAAGCATACACCGCGAACGCACACACACACTAGCAAGCAAACGAGCTCTAGTGCTTATCGGGGGGAACAGAACATGTTAAAACACTTGCTGCAGCTGCGACAATTTTGTTGGTTCAATGCACAAACCCCCTCCACCAACTCCACCGTCTGACTATCTGCTTCCTAGGCTCGCCGCTGTCCAATGTTTCATGGCTGATTTCGACACATCATCTACGCTGTAGCAGCCTCGTCTCATTCCGGCATTTAGCACACAACCAACCACATATTTTGAGAGTGCAGGTTCTTATTGGCGGCCAGAGGGGTTTATCATTGCTTTTGATAACACACATGGATATGAGAGGGAGATCAGGCCAAGAATTTTTTGTAATTAAAATGCACTTTCATTATTCCTTGCTCTGGAGTCTCTCCTCAGACAAAACACACACACACACATATGCATACGATGGGCAGGCGAAACTGTGAGACGGCGGCGCCGATAACGAAAGATGATAGAAAAGCGAGTACGGAAAAAAATTTTCTCACCTCCGACTCGATACATATTTGTGGCCATTTTCACTACAGTTTCGCACCAAACTTTCACATGTAAAATTTAATACACTTGCTCAGCACTCTTTTTCAATAGTTTTGTTTCAAGTCAGGGCACATTTATTAGCATAAAACTGAAGTTGTTATGATTGCATTTGCATTTCACATAAGACGCGTTTTTTTCGTCGCCATCTTAGAAACAACTCAACTCTAAAAAATACACACACACACATGCACATATACATACGAGTAAACAGCTGCATCAGGGCTGCATTTGGATTGATGATACTTTCGCTTATCGATACATCGCTCTGTTTAATTGAGATTTAATTGTGTTTCTTAAATATTACTTTAAAATGGTAATTTCTGAACTAACAATTCCGAAATAAAGTTGTAATTATATTAATTTTGAATGTTTATATTTAATAAAACATTGCAGTTGCATTTGTAAATTTTAAATTGAGTGCACAAATAACCGTTTCACGAGCGATAGTATCGCTTACCATTCTAGTTCACGGAATTGCTTCAAGCTGCATGGAATTCGGAAGATAGTTGAACTAAAAATAGCAATTATTCAATTTAAATAAATCCGTTTAGTGAAAAGAGTTAATTTGTTTAAATATTGATAAATTAGGAGATATTTCCATTTGTTTGGCAGTTGTGCGCATACGTCGCGAAGCTGCTTGCTATACAACTAGCTGTCAAATCCGTGACGTGGCTGGCCGACCGATTTTTCCAATTAGCAAGCAAACTTAGTATCAATTTAATCAAATATTAATAGATAATTTAGGCTTTTCACGATGACTACCTACGAGGAGTTCATCCAGCAGAACGAGGACCGCGACGGAGTCCGTCTAACGTGGAATGTGTGGCCCTCGAGTCGCATCGATGCCAGCCGCTTGGTCGTGCCACTTGCGTGTCTTTACCAGCCACTCAAGGAGCGCCCCGACTTGCCACCTATACAATATGAGCCAGTTCTATGCACACGCAGCAACTGCCGTGCCATTCTCAACCCACTGTGCCAGGTGGACTACCGTGCCAAGTTGTGGGTGTGCAACTTTTGCTTCCAGCGCAATCCCGTGAGTAGAAAATGACTCAATCCCATTCAGTCCATTGTGAACTTTGCCTTGACGCTGACTGACGTTGTTTATAGTTCCCCCCTCAATATGCAGCCATTTCGGAGCAACATCAGCCAGCTGAGCTGATTCCTGGATTCAGCACCATTGAGTACACCATTACCAGGGCCCCAACCATGCCGCCAGTCTTCATTTTCCTCGTCGACACCTGCATGGACGAGGAGGAGCTGGACGCACTCAAAGATTCGCTGCAAATGTCGCTCAGTCTGCTGCCACCCAATGCGCTGGTCGGACTGATTACGTTCGGCAAGATGATCCAAGTGCACGAACTGGGTGCTGAGGGCTGCTCCAAGAGCTACGTGTTCCGCGGCACCAAGGATTTGACGGCCAAGCAGGTGCAGGATATGCTCGGAATCGGACGCGGTGCTGCGCCGGGGCCACAGCAGCCGGGCCAAGCCATGCCCGGCCAGCAGAGGCCAAATGCGCCGGCAGCTGGAGCACCTGTGCCGCCGGCACATCGTTTCCTGCAGCCGATCAGCCAGTGCGACGCGGCACTGGGTGATCTGCTGAGCGAGCTACAGCGCGACCCTTGGCCGGTGTCGCAGGGCAAGCGCTACCTGCGCTCCACGGGCGCTGCTCTTTCGATAGCAGTCGGCCTGCTGGAGTGCACCTACCCGAATACGGGTGGTCGGATTATGTCCTTCGTCGGTGGTCCTTGCTCCCAGGGCCCCGGCCAAGTGGTCGACGACGAACTAAAGCACCCCATACGCTCTCACCATGACATACACAAGGACAACGTCAAGTTCATGAAGAAGGCCATCAAGCATTTCGATGCTTTGGCGCTGCGTGCCGCCACCAATGGGCACAGCGTTGACATTTACTCGTGCGCCCTCGACCAGACGGGCCTGCTGGAGATGAAGCAGCTGTGCAACTCCACGGGCGGGCATATGGTCATGGGTGATTCGTTCAACTCGTCGCTGTTCAAGCAGACATTCCAACGCGTATTTGCGCGCGACAGTCGCAACGATCTGAAAATGGCATTCAATGCCACGCTGGAAGTGAAGTGCTCGCGCGAGCTTAAGATCTCCGGAGGCATTGGCTCGTGTGTGTCGCTGAATGTGAAGAGCCCGTCGGTGTCGGATGTGGAGATCGGCATGGGCAACACGGTGCAGTGGAAGCTGTGCACACTGAATCCCAGCTCCACGGTGGCCTACTTCTTTGAGGTGGTCAACCAGCATGCCGCACCCATACCCCAGGGCGGACGCGGTTGCATACAGTTTATAACACAGTATCAGCATCCGAGCGGACAGCGGCGCATACGCGTCACAACATTGGCCAGAAAGTGAGTGAGGGGAGTGAAGGGAGTGCTGCAGCTAGCAGTCTATAATTTCTTTGTTTACCTTTACCTACAGCTGGGCTGATGCCACCACAAATGTGCATCATATCAGTGCTGGTTTTGACCAGGAAGCTGCCGCCGTGCTCATGGCACGCATGGTTGTCTATCGTGCCGAGACAGACGAGGGACCTGACATTCTGCGCTGGGTTGATCGTCAGCTAATTCGCTTGGTAAGTGCACGCCATTTGGTATCCCGAAAGGAGCTCTTTTTGTAACTATTGTATTTTCCTCTTGCAGTGCCAAAAGTTCGGCGAGTACACCAAGGACGATCCGAACAGCTTCCGGCTGTCGCAGAACTTCAGTTTGTTCCCACAGTTCATGTACCATCTGCGCCGTTCGCAGTTCCTGCAGGTCTTCAACAATTCACCCGACGAGACCACATTCTATCGACACATGCTGATGCGCGAGGACCTCACCCAGTCGTTGATCATGATACAGCCGATACTCTATAGCTATTCGTTCAACGGCCCACCCGAGCCCGTGCTGCTGGACACCGCCTCGATCCAAGCGGATCGCATTCTCCTCATGGACACGTTCTTCCAGATACTCATCTATCACGGCGAAACGATTGCCCAGTGGCGTGCTCTCAAGTACCAGGATATGCCGGAGTACGAGAACTTTAAGCAGCTGCTGCAGGCGCCCGTGGATGATGCGCAGGAGATCCTCCAGACACGTTTCCCCATGCCGCGTTACATTGACACCGAGCACGGTGGCTCGCAGGCGCGCTTCCTGCTCTCGAAGGTCAATCCATCGCAGACGCACAACAACATGTATGCCTATGGGCAGGTAAGTTCCACACAGCCAGGAAGAGCCACAACACTGGAGCGATCTTTGCAGCAGTTTCTTAAACAAATTCTTGTTTTATTTTTGTTTTTTTTTTTCATTCGTTCTGCATACGTTTCCGTTTTCGTATCCGTATCCGTAATCCCTGTCATGCGCAGCCGGCCATTGGTCAGACGACGGTAGTACATCTTTTTTTTGTTCACTGTTTCCACACGGGGAATCCGCTTTCTTTTGTAGTTTCTAAGCTGCTTCTTGTGTTTGGTGTTGGGTTTGTTGGTGTTGGTTTCGCTCGTCATTTCCCCACCCGTCCGTTCCCTGCCCATCATTTTGACTAATTCGCTTTTGGGCATGTCTCAACAGGATGGTGGAGCTCCGGTGCTCACAGACGATGTCTCGCTGCAGCTGTTCATGGAGCATCTCAAGAAGCTGGCCGTCTCCACAACCACCTGAAGTGCGCGCTGCTGCTGAGAGGAGGAACTCTCCCCGTGGAGCTTTCAACCTAAGATTATCTCTTCGATCCAGGCAATGCAATCACAGATATAAACACAACATTAGCTATTCCACACACAATAAACTATTCAAATTATGTTCAACAATTTTAAATGACACGCGGTTTGGGCCTTTATTTTGCAAGCAAAACCAAAGACAAAGCTTACATTAAATTTACAGCGGCGGAATAAAGTATTAAGAAACATATTTCAAGTGCGGGAGGGGAAAGATTAAAGATTAGCAACAAAAAACCGCAACCATCTCCGTTCTGCCACTTCCATAACGAATACTAAATACAAGTAATGCCTCTCGGTAGACTCCATTTTCCATCCTAAACTATTTGGTACACACTGACTAAGAAGCTTCCTTCTTCCACTCTTTCTATCTGTCTCTGCTGCAAGATTGTATCCCGCACAGATCACGCCTCAATTGAGAAATCTTATGGACATCTTAGTGTCGACATCGGTGCGGTCGAGGGCCTTGCAAAAGTCCTCGAACGAAATCTTGCCCTGGCAGCAGAGATCTGCCTCTAGGATTGTGCGCTCTGCAATGCTGACCAGCTGGTCCTGGCTAATGTTGGCGCCCACCATCATGTGCAGAATGGACAGCAGCTCGTCCCGGCTAATCACACCATCATCATCGAGATCGTACATCTTGAAGGCGAACTTCAGCTTCTCCTCGCGGCTATTCAGCTGGCTCTGCTTGTTGTCCCGCAGCGGCCGGAAGTGGGCCAGCACGTTCATGAACTGGCGAAAGTTGACACGATCATCGGTGCTCTCCGCAAAGAACGAGTGAACGATGCGCTCGCACAACGGATTGATGGCCAGCTCTGGGATGCGCATCAAGTCCTCGCGGGAGAGGGTCCCACAGTCGTTGCGATCCAACGACGTGAAGCGCGAGTACAATCGCTCGATTTGATTGGGAGTAACTGCGAATGAGTTGAAATTAGTAGTTATAAAAATTCACCTGAATTATCAGCTCTTATCAGAGGGGCAACTGATACTAGCTGCTCAAACAGCACTAGATACAAGGCCGGACGAGGTGGCGGCTATTTCAATTGAGCTTATCGCCTCATACATATCATATTTACACGGTCTCGGACACACGATAATTGCATAGCCCAGAGATAAGCGTCGACTTTTGCACCCCAGACGCCTGCAAGGGGAGCGACTGAAGCGATGACGTCACTCGACGCGTACAGGTGTAAGTGTAATTTTGATGGCAAATTTGATTGCTGGAAAACGGCTGTGCATATTGCGCTTGCATAAGGCAGGCGGATACATATGTAAATATGTATTTACGTTTTTTAGAGCACCCACACCAAGGCATGAACCCTACGACTCCAGCCAGCCAAACCAAATATTTGTACAAGTAATTTGAACAGCTTTTAACACTCGAGTGCGACATTTGTGGCAGATGCCAAGTCAGTCAGTTAGTCAGCCAGTCAGCCAAATGCGTATTTGTGTGGAAAGTAATTGTTGCCCCTTGACTTAATGACTTCTCGACCAAGGTTGCCTTCGTTCCTCCTGTTTTATATGTTTTACTTACAGCCAGTTTCCTCCTGAATCTGCGCTATCTCCTCGTTTCGCAGGAACAGTGATGACTTGTTGCCCATCTCGTCGTGGAAATCTTGCTTGCAAATTTGTTGAAACGGCACCCGCTGAAGTTTTTAATGAATTCGTATGCAATAGGGATGGGAATATATAATAAATCTTAAATATCGATACACGATTTACTCTTTTAATATTTACATTTTTGTAATTATTTTTCTGAATTCGGAACAATTTATATATTCTATTTTTCTCTTACTGCTTTTATTGAAAGTTTATTTGACAGCTATTAAGATATAGACGAGAATCTCAACTCACTGTTCATTCTGGATAGTTGCGAGTATCGATGTTTTTCTGCGATAGTCTGATCTTGAAATCGGAAGCACAAGGCAATTTTTACAACAGAACTAGTCCAAATTGCATTAACATATAACAATTAACAGATCAATTTACCTGTGATTGCTTCATCCATAAAAATTGCTGCTTGATTGGAATAGCAATGTGAGGTAAGTCCATTATCGGCGGCAGCAACAGACACATTGCTATCGATATATGGGAACAGATATAAGGGGAACAGAAAGAAATCGAACGACTTGAAAATTTGTTTATAACTTAATATTTTATAAGGCTCTAATACTGGCAAGGAGCATTCAGGATAATTTTATCGCTTATAAAATCAGGGAGAAGATCCGTCAAGCCCAATACCTAAGGAAGGTAGAAATTCATTTTATACCCGGCCACGCCAACATCCCTCAGAACACGGCAGTAGACTCAGCAGCCAAAGAAGCACACAGACTGGGAAAATATACAGTCGTTAAATGGAATCTTAAAGATGCAATATGTGAGATACACCGAATACTGAAAGAAGAATGGGAGAGAGAGTATGCAGAGTTTGCCAGCGTTAAACGCAGAGGATACTGCTCACTTTTTCCCACTACCTCAACAAAACCATGGTTCCTAAATAGAAATAATGTAAAAGCCATTGACGCTAAAAGGATCAATAGACTGCTTAGCGGCAGTGCATTTGATAGGCACACACTTGCCAAAATGCACGTAGTCGCAAGTAACATTTGTGATACCTGCGATACTATCGATGACGCATCGCATATAATTTTTAATTGTACCAAGTACAACGCAACAAGACTAAACTACCCATCGCTAAGGAAATATAATAATATCTATAAATTCTTCGAAAAAGAACAAATCAGCTCGTACCAAACTTTAATCGAGTTCATCGACAAAATTGGAGTAAAACTGTAACAAGTTACATATCTCGACGTGGCGATTTCCACCTTGCAAAGGCGGGCGGCCAAATAATCCCCCTCTACCCAAGGGTAGAGCGGTNGATAATTTTATCGCTTATAAAATCAGGGAGAAGATCCGTCAAGCCCAATACCTAAGGAAGGTAGAAATTCATTTTATACCCGGCCACGCCAACATCCCTCAGAACACGGCAGTAGACTCAGCAGCCAAAGAAGCACACAGACTGGGAAAATATACAGTCGTTAAATGGAATCTTAAAGATGCAATATGTGAGATACACCGAATACTGAAAGAAGAATGGGAGAGAGAGTATGCAGAGTTTGCCAGCGTTAAACGCAGAGGATACTGCTCACTTTTTCCCACTACCTCAACAAAACCATGGTTCCTAAATAGAAATAATGTAAAAGCCATTGACGCTAAAAGGATCAATAGACTGCTTAGCGGCAGTGCATTTGATAGGCACACACTTGCCAAAATGCACGTAGTCGCAAGTAACATTTGTGATACCTGCGATACTATCGATGACGCATCGCATATAATTTTTAATTGTACCAAGTACAACGCAACAAGACTAAACTACCCATCGCTAAGGAAATATAATAATATCTATAAATTCTTCGAAAAAGAACAAATCAGCTCGTACCAAACTTTAATCGAGTTCATCGACAAAATTGGAGTAAAACTGTAACAAGTTACATATCTCGACGTGGCGATTTCCACCTTGCAAAGGCGGGCGGCCAAATAATCCCCCTCTACCCAAGGGTAGAGCGGTAACATAAATCCCCAAAAAAAAAAAAAAAAAAATAATATTTTATATTAATAAGCTATAAATGGATAAGTTAAATTGCGCTTTGACGGCCGTTAAGAACCTACGCTCGAATGTGCGACAGTGCTTTGAGCACCTGGCCGATGGCACCGATGGCGAGGGAGTGGAGGAAAGCCGCAACAAATTTGTCCACGATTTCCAGGAGAAATTTGGTGCCATAAATTCCCAATTGCGGTGAGAAATATCAAGGAAATTAGTTTGTTATTATTTTAAATGGTGTATTAATGGCTTACAGTGAAGTGGAGCAGTTGATAAATGGTCTGCAAGTACCACCCACGGCTTACTCACTGGGAAATACAGCGTACCTCGCCCAGGAGACATCTCAGGACCGGCAGGCTCTGTATCCTCAGCTCGTCAACAGTTACAAGTGGATCGACAAGGTGCACGATCACAGCTTCCTGGCCTTCAACAATCTCAACCAGAATACACTGCGCCGGTCATACAACTATTGCTCCCAGAAGCGACCGCGCCTGCCGTTCTCTTCGTTCAACAATGATCCGGAGTAAGTATGCGGCGTCCAGCCGGATTTACGCACTGACTGACATTGATCTCCCATTATATTTGTTCACGCAGCCATATAGACAAACTGCTGAGTGAAATCAACACCCCGCCGCACACCTCTTATAGAGTCTTCCGTCCCTTTGGGTCCAATGCAGTGGCGATTGTCACCATAAGCAATGTGCTGAAGGCGGCCATTGTCTTCAAGGGCGTACTAATTGAGTGGGTGACGGTCAAAGGCTACGATGAACCGCTCGAGCAGGATGACCTGTGGGCCGAGTCCCGCTACGAGGTATTCCGCAAAGTCCAGGAGCACGCACACTCTGCCATGCTGCACTTTTTCTCCCCCACGCTGCCCGACCTGGCGGTGAAGAGCTACGTGACCTGGCTAAACAGTCACATAAAACTCTTCCTCGAGCCCTGCAAGCGCTGCAGCAAGTACATCGCCAACGGTCTGCCGCCCACTTGGCGGGATCTGCGCACCCTCGAACCCTTCCACGAAGAATGTCGCAACTGCTGAGGGTGTCGGATTAAGTTTAAAATGTAATTTTAACTTTATAAGCATAACTTGTATACTTCATTTATTTCAAACAAAAAATTATATGTAATTTGAATGCATGCGTGTGCTGATTTTTAGAAATCGCAAATCGCTCGACTGAATAACTACAACGGTTTTTAATGCATTATTTAATGGCCAACTGAGGAGATGGCAGCATATTCTGTACGCACACCACGCTGCAGGCACAGGCGCTCAAAGTTGGCGCGCAATGTGGCACGGAGTTGCTGACGCTGCTGGGTCACCTCCTCGTGGTGATACTCGAAGGCCAGCACCACCTCTTCGGGAATGTAACAGTTTTCATCGTCCTTATCGTAGTCGTCAAAGTCGTCCTGCAAAGACACAAAATGCAAATAAATAAATGACTGTAACAGTTGAAGGGTTCAGGCAATCCTTTTGCAGTTTTCTGGTTGTGTCTGCGCCAACAATCAATGATCAACGAACTCACCCACATCTGCAACAATGAAAACTTGTGCTCTAACTGCGTAGCGGGGCAGTAGAGTATATCAGAGACGAAGCGGTTGCGTGCTGCCACATCCGTGCCATTCTGCTGATCCTCATCCAGGGGTCCATCGTGGTTACACAGTCCGTCTGAGCACGAGACCTCCGATCCCTCGGGTGACGAGACCACGCTGGAGGTACGGGAATTAATGTGCGACGTGGGATCGCTGCCATAGCCAGAGTCGCGTACATCGCACGGACAGTTTGGCATGGGGGCCAAACATTCGTCACATTTTCCAGCCCCGCTTGGCAGCAGCTTGGCAACATTCGATGATACGCAACTGGCGACATCCAAGTGCTCGTTCTCATCATCCAGGTGCTGAGGAGCCGAGACTGCAGGTCTCGGCTGTTGCTTCGTGATGGCTTTTTTGGAGGCAGACTTCTGCTTCTTCTTCTTCGATTGCTTCTTCGCTTTCGATTTCGTTGGCTTGTCATTGGTGCGAGGCGTTGGCTCTGGCTCGGGCTCGAGAGTTACCGCCTCCATGACAATGCCATCGTCGACACCTACATCGTTTAGCTCCTCATGTTCCTCCAGATTCGTATCCACATCTACATCGTCTTCCTCGTCATCCGACTCGCCGGCATCTGCATCCACATCAGCGTCTGCGTCCGCTTCCGTACTCTCTTCTTCGCACTGGCGATGCAAGTTCTTCTTCTCATCCTTCTTCTTCTTCTTCTTGAGCTTCTTCAGCTCCCGCTTGAGCTCCTTGGCCTTCTCGGCGCGACTGATTTCCTGGTAGAGCAGCTCCAAGTTGCTGATGCCCTGCTTTTGCTCCACAAACGTATCGAAGCTGCGACAAAGTGCGTGCACGCCCACAGCAGCCAGCACTTGGCAGGCGCGCTCCTCCTCGCGCAGACTTACGTAAATGCGACGCAGCCGCTCGTACATGATCATACCCACGCAGGTGAGCACCTCCTCCTGGGCGATCTCCAGCGTCTTGGCGTGGCGTTCGCGCAACTTCGAGTAGCTGCCGTTCACCTCGGGCTCAGCACGCTTGATCAGGGCATCGAGGAACTCTATTTTATTCGTATTCACGTGAATGTGCTGGTCGGGAACACACTTGCGTATGTGCGCATACAGCTGAGCAGCATACCCCTTCTCCTTGGCCGAGATTTCACCAATGAGAATTTTATAGGCGCGTTCAATCTACAAAAATAAAGGAGAAAAGCAGTAGAGGTACATCCTTGAGCTGTGTCTCTATTTAATGCTCACCTTTGTACGGCAGCCAGAGCAGAACTTGTGCTTCTTTAGATAGTTCTCCAAGACATCGTGCAGCTCCTTGGTCTCGATGATGGTCAACTCGTTGCGGCAGTTGCTCTTCATGGCGGACCACACCTCTCGCCAGGTCTCCGAGAAGGGTTTGGCACGGAAGGCGTCCAGCGAATGGAGGACACAGCGCGTCTTGTTGCGCAATTTACTATCGAGCAGATTGTTGAGTACCTCGTGATGTCGATAGAGCAGCGTGCCCAGGGCCTGCGGCGTCTTTAGCTTCTCCTCGGCAATGCCCAGCTTGGCCTTGTCTCGCAGCTCCAGAGGATCGAGCGTGCGATGTCCAGACTCGGTCAGCTGATAGTACAATCGCTCCACCCGGCGTCGACAGCCTACGCACTGCACACACTGATTTAGCACCGCCATGAAGCTGGAGCTATCAATCTCCAGCGACTGGCGACGCTCGTCCTCTGTGAGCAGCCTGAATTTGCGAGAAAACTCCTCCAGGTCGCGACCCCGGATCAGGGGGCTGTCGATGACGAGTCCTTTGCTGTTCAGGTCCATTAGCATCTGGAAGAGCATCGAGAGAAGAACGGTTAGATCGGTTTGAGCGAGAGTGGAACCTGTTTGGGTGCATCCGTTGTTGCCGACTCAGCAGCAGCGTACCATCTCTCTCTCTCTCTCTCTCTGTCTCTCCTTGGCTGCACTGCTGGTGTGCACTTTCAAACAACATGGCGACAGAGGGAGAAGAGAAGCAGCGAGAAGTTGCTGATGTGCGGGTGGGTGGCAGGTGCAGAAATAAGAGACCAAGCGCCTCTCCTCTTGCTCTCGCTCTCTAGCCCATACCAATCACACACACTCTCAGCTGACGGAGAATAATATCATGGATCAAGTTCAATTAATAAACGAAACGCACAATTACAATTTCCGAGCTGATGTGAGACGAGACGACGACAAACACATATGCAGGCAGTCACTTACATACATATGCATGTACATATACCCGTGTGTTATGAAAGTTTTTGGACAAGATGCATGGCATGAGTGAGGCGAGTGTGTTTGTGCGTGTGTGCATGTGAGTGTGAGGGGTTCTGCTGCCAGTCATTTTTCGCCTTACATATACAAAATCTGTGCGGACAAAGCATAATATAATGGTTGCTACTCACCATTAGTTTATCGCCTGCTACCAAGGGTAAATGCCTGCGACCAACATAACCAGAATCATCGTCATCAGTGGTATAGACTTTTGTCAGTCTCGCCATGTTCTTCGAGAGCCAACGAAGGCAATTTTAGGCACTTTACGAAACACTTCTCCAGGGGTTGGGGGGAGGAGAAACAAAAACGCGGCACACTGTTTAACAAATAAAACGCACTTGTTTGTATATCTCTTCTATGTGATTCGAATGTCTCTCGAAATTGAGCTGCAAAATTGTATTTTCTATGTCAAACACGTCGGTCCGGTCGCCATTAACAGTGTGACCGCGGAACTATCGATAAAATATACCGTCAGGGCCTCGTAAATATACCAAAACAGACCTTGCATCTTCAAAATATACCGTAAATATACCGTAGTCTTAAATCAAATTAAATCGATTTTGATCTTCTATTTGAAATTAGTAGCTTGCAAAGACTTTCAAAGCTGAAACAATAATTTAATCCGATTAAGGAACCAATTTTGCTTATTATAGATACTCCGTTTTATTGGATTGTAAACTTTATGAGCTTATATTTTACAAATTTGTATTCGAATTTTTCATTCAAATCATCCCTCTGGAATCACGGGAGCTTTGTCTTCAGTATGTAAATGTATGATAATATTGATAATATTGAAAATTTTGAAAAATGGCACAACAAAAGCGATAAAGAAATTCCATTGTTTTTCTGAAAGGGTGAGGGAACGAAAACATAAGGAAATGTTATAATATGCTCGGAGTGGTTTGGGTGGCAGTTCTTCTATCTTCACAACATAATTGGGGCTAGACTTCGGTTTATACATTGTAGCTACTCCTTTCTTTTCCCTTAGGACCACCGGATAATGATGAAAAAAATTAATATATATCAAATATATATTTATATTCCGTCAATGCACGATCGATGATATCGATTATATCGATGATTGAAGTCAACGATCTATCGACAGAAGTAAAACATTTTTAAATTAATTAAAATCATTATTGCAGTTTCTCATCTTCCTTCAAAAAAACTTTAAAAATTATTATTCTATAATTTCTCCTGTTGTTTTTGTAATCGATGGTCGGAAAAACAGTCGATTAAGTAGCCGACGATATTTTTGGATCTTTGCGGTGCTGCCAGATGACGGGAAAACGTAAACCAACGCCAAGGTGCCGAACACAAGACATTTTGTATCGCGTTGGGCAAACATAATTCCATTTCTGCAAACGCGTGTTTGATAATTTCATTATTTGTGTGCCTCTCAACTTGGTGGACTTCGGGAACTTCAGAGAAAATGTCGCATCACTACGTGGTGACAGCGCAAAAGCCCACAGCGGTTGTGGCCTGTTTAACCGGTATGAGGAAGCGAGGGGGAGAGACAAATTGCGTTCGTTTCGGCTCCCATCGGGAACAGAAACAGAACATGCATGTTTTGCCGGCATGTTACACAAGCTACATAATGGGATCGATATCTTAATTGTTGAGCATCGTCTTCTGTCTTCCAGGCAACTTTACATCGCCCACAGACCTGAATCTGATTATTGCCCGCAACAACCAGGTCGAGATTGACCTCGTCACGCCGGAGGGTCTGCGCCCGCTCAAGGAGATCAACATAAATGGCACTGTTGCAGTTATGCGCCACTTCCGGCCGCCGGATAGCAACAAGGATCTGCTCTTCATACTGACTCGTCGCTACAATGTCATGATACTGGAGGCGCGCATGGTCAACGACAGCATCACTGTCATAACCAAGGCAAATGGCAATGTCTCCGACTCGGCGGGCATACCCTCGGAGGGTGGTGTCATTGCTGCCATTGATCCCAAGGCACGAGTTATTGGCATGTGCCTGTACCAGGGGCTGTTCACCATCATACCCATGGACAAGGAGGCCAGTGAGCTAAAGGCCACAAATTTGAGGTAACATTAATGATAGGAAAACAACGAATTTGTGTATGAGTTTTGCTATTGCTTTTGCTGCAGAATGGACGAGCTGAACGTGTACGACGTGGAGTTCCTGCACGGCTGCCTCAATCCCACAGTCATAGTTATCCACAAGGACAACGATGGACGGCACGTCAAGTCGCATGAGATTAACCTGCGAGAGAAGGAATTCATGAAGATTGCCTGGAAGCAGGACAATGTGGAGACGGAAGCCACCATGCTCATACCCGTGCCGTCACCCATTGGAGGTGTGATTGTCATAGGCCGCGAATCGATTGTCTATCACGATGGCAGCAACTATCATGCCGTGGCGCCGCTCACCTTCCGCCAGAGCACCATCAACTGCTATGCGCGTGTGGATGGCAAGGGACTGCGTTACTTGCTGGGCAACATGGACGGACAGCTGTACATGCTCTTCCTGGGCACATCCGAAACGAGCAAGGGCGTCACTGTCAAGGACATCAAGGTGGAGAAGCTCGGCGAAATCTCTATACCAGAGTGCATTACATACTTGGACAATGGTTTCCTCTACATAGGCGCACGCCATGGCGACTCGCAGCTGGTGCGCCTCAGCTCCGAGGCCATCGAAGGCTCCTACGTCATACCAGTGGAGAATTTCACGAATCTTGCACCCATTCTGGACATTGCAGTCGTTGATTTGGATCGCCAGGGACAGGGTCAGATCATCACTTGCTCTGGCAGCTTCAAGGACGGTTCTCTGCGCATCATTCGCATTGGCATAGGGATTCAGGAGCATGCCTGCATTGATTTGCCAGGCATCAAAGGCATGTGGTCCCTGAAGGTGGGCATTGACGACAGTCCATATGAGAATACTCTGGTATTGGCCTTTGTGGGACACACAAGGATTCTGACATTGTCGGGCGAGGAAGTGGAGGAAACGGAGATACCCGGCTTTGCCAGCGATCTGCAAACATTTCTCTGCGCCAATGTGGAACATGATCAGGTTTGACTTTACTCATTTCCGCCTCTGAAAGCTTCTTTAATAAAGAATTTCCTTCTCCCTTCAGCTCATTCAAGTCACCTCGGACAGCGTGCGTTTGGTTAAGAGTGCCACAAAAGCTTTGATCTGCGAGTGGCGACCGGAGGGCGATCGCTCCATTGGTGTCGTCTCTTGCAACAGCACACAGATTGTGCTGGCCTCGGCACGCGACATCTTCTACATCATCATCGAGGATGGACGGCTGGTGGAGAAGGCGCGCAAGACCCTCGCGTATGAGGTGGCCTGCTTGGACATAACTCCCTTGGATGAAACGCAAAACAAATCTGATTTGATAGCCGTTGGCTTGTGGACAGATATATCCGCAGTGATCCTGTCGCTGCCCGATCTGGAGACGATTTACACGGAGAAGCTGAGCGGAGAGATCATACCCCGCTCCATACTGATGACCACCTTCGAGGGCATTCACTATTTGCTCTGCGCTTTGGGCGATGGTTCGATGTATTACTTCATTATGGACCAGGCCACCGGGCAGCTGACGGACAAGAAGAAGGTCACGCTGGGTACTCAGCCCACAACGTTGCGCACTTTCCGATCGTTTGCCACGACCAATGTGTTTGCCTGCTCCGATCGTCCGACGGTCATCTACTCATCAAACCACAAGCTCGTCTTCTCCAATGTCAATCTGAAGGAGGTCAATCACATGTGCTCGCTGAATGCCCAGGCCTACCCGGACAGCTTGGCGCTGGCTACGAAGAACTCGGTTATATTGGGCACCATTGATGAGATTCAGAAGCTGCACATCCGCACTGTGCCGCTGGGCGAGGGTCCACGTCGCATTGCGTATCAGGAGGCGTCGCAAACGTTTGCCGTGTCCACACTGCGCATCGATGTTCACGGACGTGGTGGTGCCAAGCCGCTGCGCAACAGCGCCTCCACGCAGGCGCAGAATATTACATGCAGTTCGAATATCTTGCCCAAGCCGGGCGGCAACAATTCCACAGCAGCCAATGCGGAGGTTGGCCAGGAGATTGACGTGCACAACCTGCTGGTGATTGATCAGAATACGTTCGAGGTGCTGCATGCACATCAGTTTGTGGCCCCCGAGACCATATCCTCACTGATGTCAGCCAAGCTGGGCGACGATCCAAACACGTACTATGTGGTGGCCACCTCGCTGGTCATTCCCGACGAGCCAGAGCCAAAGGTGGGACGCATTATTATATTCCACTATCACGAAAACAAGCTGACACAAGTGGCAGAGACCAAAGTGGATGGCACATGCTACGCTTTGGTGGAGTTCAATGGCAAAGTCTTGGCCGGCATTGGCAGCTTTGTGCGGCTGTACGAGTGGACCAATGAGAAGGAGCTGCGCATGGAGTGCAACATACAGAACATGATTGCGGCATTGTATTTAAAGGCCAAGGGGGACTTCATCCTGGTGGGTGATCTGATGCGCTCCATTACGCTGCTGCAGCACAAGCAAATGGAGGGCATATTTGTGGAAATTGCACGCGATTGCGAGCCTAAATGGATGCGTGCCGTGGAGATACTCGACGATGATACGTTTCTGGGCTCGGAGACTAATGGCAATTTGTTTGTCTGCCAGAAGGATAGGTAAGGGATCCACGAACTATAACTACAAAAAATCGAACTAATGTTCCCCCTTTTCCAGTGCCGCCACCACCGATGAGGAACGTCAACTGTTGCCAGAGCTGGCGCGTTTCCATCTCGGCGATACGGTGAACGTTTTCCGGCATGGTTCGTTGGTCATGCAGAATGTGGGCGAACGCACCACGCCCATCAATGGCTGTGTGCTGTATGGCACGTGTAATGGCGCCATTGGCATTGTCACCCAAATACCGCAGGACTTTTACGACTTCCTGCACGGGCTGGAGGAGCGTCTGAAGAAGATTATCAAGTCGGTGGGCAAAATCGAGCACACGTATTATCGCAATTTCCAAATCAACACCAAAGTGGAGCCCAGCGAAGGATTCATCGATGGAGATCTGATAGAGAGCTTTTTGGACTTGAGTCGCGACAAGATGCGAGATGCTGTGCTGGGCTTAGAGGTGCGTTTGCAGAGATTCCTGTCTGCATGGGTAGACTAATGGCTTTCCCTTTTCCACTTTCAGTTAACACTCAACGGGGAACGAAAGGGCGCAGATGTGGAGGATGTCATCAAAATCGTGGAAGACCTCACTCGCATGCATTGAGACGGCAATTTTATGTGTATATAAAGTATATAAAAAAAGGAGAACCCATTACCATACAATTTGTTTGAATGTACATGAAACTTCGATACCATGTATAATATTAAACAATTTTACACAAAAGTGTTTGTGGTTGAATTTAATTGGAATTTTCAATGGGGTGGCGAGGTGGGTCCCCTCTTTGTGTTTCCTTTTAATGGCAGTCTTAAACACTTACTTGGAGTTCAAATTGACCCATAAAATTGCCTTAACAAATTGTCTCCCGCTACAAATTGTGTTCATTCTTTTTTCCTTATTACTGTGTATGATTTTGATATCTTTTGTCAAACAAGAAGTAAATAATAAAATTAATTGGTTGCCAAAAGTGTAAACGTTTTTGTTCCATCATCACTGATGGAACTTGCTTTAGTTATAACTCAATTTAATTGTATCCATGTAGAATCTTTATTGTAGATAAAGGCACAATAAATATAAATATAAATATATAAACTTTACCATCCCTTATACCAGTAGATGACATGGAAGTTTGACGGGTTTAAGGATTTGTTCTTTATTGGCTTCAGCTTTAAGTTGAATCGGGTTTTCAATAGGTTGAAGAATAGTTGAAGCTCGCCAAGGCTAACTATAATTATAATTATTATATTAAGATTTTATTTTAGTTTTTGGTAAATGCAGATTTGGAGTTTCTTCAACTAGAAAGCTACATTTTAATTGTCTTTTGAAATATTTAAAGGTTCCAGCAGATCGTAAAATATGTTTTTACACGCTAAAATCTTGAGCTCTAGTCTCCAGTAACGAGGTCACTTGGTAGTATGCTAGATAATAGGTAAATAGGAGTTCTCGGAAGTAAAAATCTTGTTAGTTTGTAAAACACGTCTAGATATAGCATTTCTGGCCCTAATACCTTTTGGCACACCGCACGCATGCGCAGTCTCTGCTGGGTCCTGGGGCACGTTTGTGGCAGCGCTCGTTCACGTGTGGCAGACGCAAACAAACAGCACACTGAGAACGTGAGTGGCAGGGTGGGATGGATGGATGTGCATCATGGACATGCATGCAGGGAGGAGAAGGAGGAGGAGACGGAGAGTCACCAGACCGGTGGCATTGGCGTTTCATTCATTAATACACGCACACAAACGTGCGCTGGAAAGCGACTGGAATGTTGCATGTTCAGCCAGCAACCAGCCACCAGCCACCAGCCACCACCAACTTCCATTCGGCTCCGTCTCCTTGGTATTTGTGCCTGTGTGTCTGTGTCTGTGTGTGTGTGCTTGAGTGAGTGTGCGTGCGCACTCGTCGCGCCTCCACACCACTTGGTCCATCCGCGAGTATCACTCATTCGTTCGCCGCCCGCCTCGATGGTTCAGCTTTTCAGCTGCGCGTTCGTGCCACAGCCATCCTGGAGCATTTTATTCGTCAGTGCCAAATATATTAGTGCAAAGTAGAACTGTGCGTCTAACATTGATAAACGAGAATATGTTGCTGCAAATTGTTGCTCCAGTGCCGTGACCAGTTACGGGCGCACCATAAAACCAGCTCGGCCGCGGAACATTTACAACAAAATAATATTCCTCAGATTTAATGGCAAAAATGTGCTAGCAACAATTAGCATTCCTCGGTCACTCGCGCTCGTTACAGCGGCCACTCCAATTGGGATTATTTCACACTGCAATAATACCAGCGGCAAAACGGATAGCTGCCAGAGGTGAGTGAAGGGAAAAGCCCTTCAAAGTAACCTTCCTTCGAGGCATCAAACACCGAACCACACAACAAAGCAAAACAAATCAAAATTATATTGTACAAAGTGTAATTCAATGCGAATTGTCGTAGGCGAATGATCAAGGGAAAATGCATTTGAAAAAAAAACATGTGTACAAGCAAACAAAGAAAGATGCCACAGAGTCCAGAGTCGTCGTCATCGAGGGCCATGGCATGTCGCAGTCTGTAATATGAGGCCCACAGCCCCGAGGTTATGCCGTCGGCGGAGGTTACTTCTGCGACGTCCCGATTCTCAGTGCCAGTGCCAGTGCCAGTGCCAGTCCCTCAACGAAGAATCACAAAAACTATTCTTTAGCAACAAATAACAATAAAAACGAAATAATACAGCCCCGAAAAAAAAGAAACGAACCCATAAACCGAAACGCCTCACTGCCAAATGCAAATATTAAGGCACTGCCACAAAAAATAAATTTTATAATTATGAAAAAAAGGGAAAAGCAGCAAATCGAATTGCGCTCAAAAAAGAAACCCCAGCGATGCCAGTTCCATGTCGCTGTGGTCATTGGCCCACAGAATCTTTTCTACAGAAACCACTGAAGTTTCCCATAAAAAATAAGTCAACGGCTCTCCTCGTGACTTTTTACTGGCAGCCGCTGCGGATCGTTGCTGTTATCGAGAGAGCAGAATTTGAGACCAAAGTTTAGGGTTTTTACAAGCATATTTGAGAAGGATTTAGGTTCAAATTATCTGTGTGTGGTGTACGATTGAGCTTTGTGTTCGTTTTGAACGTGAAAGGAGTAGAAAGAATCCTCTGTGGGGTTTTACAATAATTTGTAATCGCTACAATTGTTGCGTTCATTCAATAATGCTGAAAGAATGAAATTAATGAAAGAATATTCTTGCATACAAAACGGTTGATTAATTGTTTGATTTGAAGATTTTTGTGTAAGAAATTGTGAAGAAAAAGGGCAGTAGAGGGACTCCTACAAGTGTGGACTCGCAAGCATGTAGAAAGCAAAAGTGTCATGAGCTTCACTCCATACTCCAATAACAATAACGAACGACACAGAAGACTTTGTCAAACTAAGCCCCAAATAAAACAAAGTTTTCACTACAATCCGGCTTCAGGCTCTTAGGGAACAGGCTACAGCCTCCAGACGAGGTCTTTTACAATGACCAACGAGTGAGCCTTGCCGAGACAGCATGCTTTAATGTAGAATATGCAAATTGCGCATAGCTAATTTGCATTTATGACAAAAAATAATAACTAATAATCTGGCAGGAGAAGGAGGAGTGAGACGATGGACGGAAACCGAAACGGAGCTGGAGACTGAGACTGAGACTAAGACTGAGAAAGAGCAGCTCGAACCCGGCGACAATGACACACGAAAGATATGCGGGAAATTTACTATAATACTTCCAGGAAACTCACGAAAAGAGAGTTGCCGCGATGGATATTGGGTGTCCAGCGTGTTGCTTGTCCCGAAGAAGTGACCATGACGGGTCGCCAAAGCTCCACGAGTCCACAAAGGTGTCGCGCGCGCCAAAGCAAATTAGCGGCTGTGTCCAATCTGAAAACGAGCCACAGAGCTGCGCGAGAAGAGGCAGATACATACATAAATGCATACATAAATACATACATTTTTCTACATATATTTATGCAGCCTTGTAGAACAATGCCATCGTGTCCCTGTCTTTGCTGCGTTTCCTTGTCACGTGAAATCAAATCAAGCATCACAATTTCATGCTCAATCGAGAATGTAATTGAGCCGCACAGCCGTGCCTGTGCCTGTGCCGGTTCCTGTGCCCCCCCCCATCCAAGTCCAACTGCCGCCACTATGTCTGCCACAAATCCAATTGGTTGGGCCCAATGGCATCCTGAGATTTTGGAGCGTTTTTCCGGTTGCGCCGCTTCCTTCCAAGTGGGTGCAGGGGGCAGGGGGCAGGGGGCAGGGGCGGCACTGAAGCGTGGCTTGCAGCTGGAGCAACAGTTGCACAAATTTTCACACTCCAAAATGTTGTGGATTATATTTAGATGTGGAGAATATTTTTCTTAATTTTTACAGCTACTTGTTTATGGCCTAATTTATGCGCCAACACGAGGCACACATTTGTCGTGTTTTCTTCGGCATTGCCTCGGGACCTAGTCATATCCTGCATGTCCTGCGGCCATTGTTTAGATCACGTCCCCCGGCAACGATATCGAATCTCTGATCGATCTTCAAACCGAAGCTGAAACTTTGTTTCCAAGCGAACAGCCACATACACTCGGTTACTTGCTGCTGTGTGTCCTTTGTGCGTAGTTACTCAGCTTCATCTTCCTGCTCGTCCTTCGTGCTGCTACCATTCCGCTATCGGATAACACTGGCCCGCATATGCGTTTCATATTCATGTCCCATGTCCATGTATCTGCATCTTTTGGCGCTTCAAACTTGTAAGTTCTTTTCCCCTGTTTATGGGAAAAAGGGTTCGTGCATTTTTGTGCCCAAAAATATATGGGAATCTTTGTGTCCAAATATGCATGTGTGCGCGATCATCGAACCTCTTTACGATACGCATCTATAGATCTGTGGGTTGGCCTGACATGCGATCATAGGAGGGCAACCCTCAGCTAAGCGCTGTCTCGGACCCCTAGACCCTAAGATTTTTTAGAAATATTTTACAGCTCACAATCTTGTAATATTTTCAGCATCTTTTAGGTGGAGTACTTTTATTGTGTAATGATTATTCTTATTAAAAATGGGATCTTTGAGTTGAAATTGATCGTTGGAATTTTACCTGCGATTTTGGCATTTGTTTTGTGTTTAAAATTCGCTCGCTTAAAATATTTAAAATTAGACATTCTTAAGCACATTTATATGCCTGCCAATTGCTAAACTGTCAATTTGTTTTTATATTTCCTAAAACTATTTAAAAGGCGTCGCTTGTGCAGCGGCGCCGTTGACATGATTCACACTCTGCCTTAATATCAGCGAGCAGTGGGAGGGCTTACTGTACAGTGTGCATACATTTATGGCAGCGCAAAGAATTTTTCAAATTTTTGCACGTTGCCCCACGATAAGTGAGTGGCAGATTCTGCTGCAGCGGCCACATTGCACAGCTGAGGGCATAATTGTGCTGCAGTTGCAAGAAAAAAATAAACGTCACAGTCGATTAGCTCATCGACGACAGGCACCACAAAATAGGCGACTAAGAAGCAGCCAAAACATCGTAAGCGACAAAACAGCAGCTGAACAAAAAGGCAATATCAAAAAAATAAACAACAGCAACAAAGTCAGCAACACGTGCCACGCGGCCGGCTGACAAGTGCCAGAAAAGATACGATACCCAGACCCAAGGCAGGCGTGATCGGCCATAAGTCGATCAATGCATGAATGAATCGCGTAAAGACAAAAGTCCAAAGATTGGGCAGCAACAGCAACAAAAGTCGAGCGGTGACTACCAAAAAGGGCAAATCAAATTTTAGTGCTGATTCAGACACAAATGCTTGGAGTAAATATATCTGATTCAGGGGTCAACTTTTTGTTTTTGGCTTTATATAACTTTTATTTTATTGTAAGAGTCTGCTGCTGCTGGTGGCGTCGCCTTCTGGGCTTCGGTTTGAGCTTGGCTCAGCAAATGTCGCGGCAAAAGAAAGCCCCCAAAGAAAGTCGCTGCAGTTCGAGTGAAATGCAACACTTTTTGCCAATTCGGCAGAAGTCATGGCCGAGCGCCGAGCGCCGAGCGGTTTGTTTATTTTCTAGCAGCGTCACATGTGACATTGTCCGCAGCGAAGGCGACATTGGGAATCGTAGTAGTGGCCCCTCGGTAACCCAATCAAAAGTAATCTAAGGCAGCACCAGCACCAGCACCAGCAGCAGCAGCAGCGTCAGCGGCGGCGGCGTCAACGATGACGGTCGGAGCGTTTTAGTTGCGGTCAGCTTAGTGTCGAATCAAGTCGCACTGCACCCAGTGACCAAGTCGTCGTTGCTGGAGTCGCCTTCGCCTTCGCTTTCGTTGTTGTCGTCGTCGTTGTTGTCGTTCGCGTTTTATGTGGCATAATTTACGATCTCGCGAACGTTCTGCAAACTCCAGTTCCTTGGCCATCGACATTCCCTCAAGCGATGCAGCCTGCACTCAAAGCCACTTGCTTATGAGATGGATCCCAAAAGTAATCATTAGCACCACGGACTAAGCAAGGGTTTTAGCGGGGGTCTGCAGCTGCAGCAGCTCCCGTTCCCGTTCCCGCTCCAGCCTCTGCCTCTCTGCGCTCCCTCAGTGTGTTTGTTTTTACAGTGTCTCGGGGTTCTGGCTTTTTTTTCTGTTGTTCTTTTTTTTTTTTTTTTTTTTTGGTTCTCGATTTGTTTGCATATACGGTAGCCACCGAAAATGATTTGTTTTGTCTGCCCCCAGACGACAGGCGACAGGGTAAAAAGTGGCGGAGTGCAGGGGAGGCTTTCCGGGCAGGCGCTGGCTCTGGCCCATGTTGTCTGCCTCGATGGCAAAGTGCATTTTGAGTTGTGTTTGTAAAATATTGAATTACAATTTCACTAGTAAAGCGTGGCAAGTGTGGACCGTTGGTGTTCATTGTAGGACAAAGAAAAAGAACTTTGAAAGGGAGTCTAAAGAACGGATTTTATTTTTTTTAATTGTTAAGATTTAAATTTCTTCTGAATTCTTCAAACCCAAGGTTTGAAATCAAAAATTAATATTTTAAATATTTGTCTAAGTTTTTTAAGCTAATAATTTACGTACTTAAAAAAACATATCTGATCTAGGATTTACCATTTGGAATACATTAAAAAAAAAACAAGAGCTTAAAATATTATCATTCCAAAGCACACAAAGAGCATGGAAATTTGTGTAGCATTAAAACAAATATTTGTAATATTTTTCTTTATATTAATTATTATTTTTGTATGCACATTTTAACGGCCATTCAAATTTTAGTCACTTAATTTTTTTATTTGTTTGTCGCATTGAATTAGTTTTCTTTATTTATGAAGCAAACAGCAAACAGCAAACAATTTGAAATGAGGGAAATAAATGGGATTTACATTTTTATGAGCGGCATTAAAAAGGTTAAACATTTCTAAAGGGGGAAATAAAATATTTACGAGTTATTCAAGAAGCGAAGAAAAATATGGCGGCCATGTCAATAGGAGGAAAACCCCACTCGCACCACACAGACGCAAAACTGACATTGAATTTTGACAAGCGGAAGGGCCCAACAGACAACACACACACACACACACACACACACACACACACACAACCGTGCATTAGAGGAAGGGCAAAAGGAGGCTCGGAAAAGGAGAAAATAAATATTTCGAGCAAACGAACGAAATCCAAACGATTGCCTGCCCCCAACACACAAAAAAAAGCAAAGGGCTGAAAGAGAAAGCTTAACACTCGAATGCCAGAAATGTTCGCTAATGGAGTGTAACGGCACACACACGTACAGCTAGAGAGAGCGAGAGAGATAGAGAGAGAGAGAGAGAGAGAGAGAGAGAACACGCACACCAGCATGGCAAAACAAAATGAAACTCAAATAACAATTATTAAGGCGTTGCCAGACAGGCACACAACAATTATGCGCCTCTGTGTGTGTGGGCGGAGCGGCATCGGCGGCGGTGGCGGCGGTGGCGGCGGCGGCGGAGATAGCGGTGAACAGGCGCGATGCGATACAACGGAAACAGCAACACAAATACAAATATACATAAACATTTTGTACACACACACACAGCGCTGGCAGTTCCAGTTTGCCGTTCCAGTCCCGCGTCACTCGGTGTGTGTGTGTGTGTGTGTGTGTGTGGCACATTAAGCGCGCCAAGACAGCCAATGAGAAAATGTTGTTGGCTCTTCCGCTCTCGCTTGCGCTCGCCGTTTTTGTTTGCCAGAGGGTGGCATGCGACTGTGTGTATGTGTGTGTGGAAACCTGTTCTTTTTTTGTTTTGTTGTGTTACACTGAACAGCAAACGACAGCTACAACAGCAACAGCGACAGCGACAGCAGCGCAGCCGTATTGCAATGGTCGGTGAATGAACCGAGAAAAAGAAGTGCACAGTGGGATGATCCGGTTGTGTTTCTTCTGTAATCTGCCAAATTATTCCAAATCATATAAAATATACAAGATTTTGTGAGAGGGCCAGAAAAACATATTGCGAAGATTTGATGATAATTTTATGAGATACTTTTTGTTGAATCAACACATTAGACCTTTTTGGAAATGGGATTTTTGGTCATTTTGTAGAGGAGTATAGGGGTATCGATCTCCAAATGGTTACTCTTAGGCAGCAGAAATTAAGTTGTAGAAAATGTATGAGATAATTGCAATAGTGTGCTTTAAACTCTCCACGTGCACGTAAATTCTCTGCATTCTGTTCCCTTCCACGTATCTATTTTCCAGATAGACAAAACGATAAAATCAGTCAATGAGAAACACAATCTCAGGCGCATTTGTGTACCACAATATCCTAGTGACAAGCGATATATGAAGTGCCTGAAATTTATAATTGATCATTTACTCATACTTTATCCTAAACTATCTCTTTAACTTGGTTTTTTTTATATCTTCCCTCCAAAGAGGCTCACCTGATTCTGACTACCCACAGCAGATGGAGTCTCTGCTGGAGAGTCAATAAAATCAAATGATTGACAACAAAAACTTCCCAAACCCCATCCAACGACATTTTGTTCTCCCTCTCAAGTGTCAGCGACCTTTTGCCGTGTCTATTTTGGTCGCTTATTGGTCGTCAGATGCACCACTGTGCCGCCTGAGTCCTAATGCTGCTCAAATGCTACCTGGGACTGAGACTGAGACACCATTTTCTTGCTTCTTGTTCTCTCATTGTTGTTTCTTCTGTCAGCTTTATGGCACGATAGACGATTGCTTCTGTGTGTGTGTGTGTGAGTACCTTGTTTCCTGTGCTCGTTTGCTGTATTTCTGGTCTTGTCTAGGATTTTGATGCTTTCTATATTCTTTTGTCTTGTACAACATTTTTTGATGAATGCATTCACACACACACACGCACAGACACCACACACTCGCAACGCACTCACACAATCAAAACTTAGGGGGTTTTTGGTCCGGAGAGCGGGCTGTTTGTTCGGGTCCCAGTTCCCTCCACTTCTTGTGCTTATTCTTCTTGTTCCCACCACATCATATCGGTGAGTGTTTATCTTGCCTGCTAGTATTGGTGAGGATATGTTGTATGTGTGTGAGTGCCTGTTTGACTTCCAGAGAGGAAATCCGCTTAATGCTGTAATTTTGCTGCGCTGTACAAACGAACACGTCGACTTTGATACGAGTAGTGCAAGAATTTTACTGCCATGCCAGGGCAACTTTGGTTCATTCATTTATGAACATATTTTTATTATCCTTAAGAGTTTGGGGTAACCTGGGGAAAAGTACCCAGTTACCTTGGTACGAAACCTCTACGAAACCTTTGGGTTGAATGCTTCAAATACTAATTACAACATTTCTCCATGGTTTGATCATTATTATACAATTTTCTATAAGTTCCTTGTTCCTTAAAATCTACCACTAATCACAGCTACAAATCACCTCTTTTATAAATTACCCCAACTTAAATTTAATTCCCCCAAAATCTCTGCATTTTCAACACCATTTTTGAGCAGAACCAACTAATTGCCTAAGGATTAGGCAGACAGACTTTAAGAACTCCACTTCCAGTGGGATTTTGTGGGTTGGAACTGCTAGCCACGCCTGTTGATCCTCCCCCAAAATGGTGCAGCCAGATATTTTTAGCACGTTTCGACCCCCAAAAATCCAAAGTGTCAGCAGCATTGATAATAAAGTGAAAAGTGTCGTTAAGTTTCAAGGTGAGGGTTGTGGCGCGCGATGCTCGGAAAAACCAACACATAAGTAGATAAATTTATATATAAATGTATTTTTGTGTGCATCCATTAAACATGGCTGCCTTTCGTTTAAAGTTTAAATTTGAGTTTCAGAACAGTTTCCGAAAACGATTTAATTGCGGGGCACCTTTTATTTCTGGCTTTATTTTTCGCTTGCATAAAATGAAATTATGGCAACAATGCAATGTTAATGCAGTGTATATCTGTATGTGTATGTATGACTGTATGTGTGTGTTTGTGTGTATGTATTCACAGTCGTATAGGTATCTAATGAAACGTGATTTTCTGTAAAACGTGACTTTGTATTGATTTTTTCTTCGTTCATACTTTTGTTTCATTTTACACCCAGCGACTGAGCCTCAGAAATTTCTTATATTTCTTCATCTTGTTGTTGTTGTTGTTGTTGCTGTCATTGTTGTAGCTGCTATTCAGTTTGTTGTTGTTGTTGTTGTTGTTGCTGCCTGCACTCTTAAATGCAGCAGCAAAATGGTATATGGTATCGTATACTGACTGCCAAATGAATACGCAGTAGATTGACTTCTGAATAATTTCGATACGAAATAGAGTCATTACTGCGGCTGAGGTGGGTTAAGAAAAAGCACAGAAAAAGTGGTTTAAAAGAGTGATTTAGTAGGGGTAACAGTAGCACTTGAATGGAAGATTTTTGCACTTTTTAGGAAATAATTCTGATATTTTAAACTTCGTTTTTGCTGAACAAACCGAAGCATTTGTAGGTACAAATATTGAGCAGTGATGAGTGAAGTGATGAGTGAACTATGGAACCCTTTCTTTTAAATACTTTATTACAAACCTTAAATATTATTCCACACGTAAGCACTCGAAATATTTGATATCTTCTGCTGTTTGCTCAACTTCCATGTGTAACATGTTACACGGCCGGTGGCTATTTGCCAGTTTCCACGTGCATATTTGCTCAGTGTCCACCATTCAGTGCAAGTCGCACCATGGACCTTTGTTGTTCCTGCTGCTGCTGCCGTTTTAGAGCAAATTCAAAATCAAATTCAAATTTATGGGGAACATCACGTACTGACAACGTACAACAATAACAACAAACGAGAGGCGGCAAGTCCAGTTCCTATGCAAGTGATAATGGAGGTGTTTGTAGGCATTTACGCGTAGGTGAGGTGAAACTGAAGGCTGTAGGCTGTAGGCTGGAGTCTCTATGCTAGGGCTGGGCATAAAATTATGATTATCGATTTGACCCTCGGTAGAAGTAGTTGTTGTTGCTGTTGTTGTTGTTGTTGCTGTGTGCGGCCAATGTGTTGACTTGTTTGATTTCCCAAGGAGAAAACGACAGGCAGCATGGTGCGGACTGCATTTGGATGCTACTGGGACAGGCAGAGGCTGAGGGACTCTGCCACCGGCATGGGTCATTTTTGATGCTGTTGTTGGCCTTTGGTTGGGGGGGGGGGGGCGAGTTCTGTTCTCTTGCTTGATGCCGACGCGGTCCATCGGCCATTTGGTTGCAAGTTTGTATTGTTGATCGATTTTACGTGATATTTTCGAGATTTTCCGTATTTATTGCTGGCTGCTCGGCTGCTGCTCTCCTGCCTCCGTTTGGTACACATTTTGTTGTTGTTTTCTTTTATTTCATTTGAAAGTTTACTTTCGCATTTTGAACGCCTCATCGGTTTACGTATTTGCTCTATGTACAAGTACCATTTCCATTCCCTTCCCCCCTTCCTGGGTAGCTGTGGAGCTGTGAACCGGGAGCTCTGGTTCTGGCTCTGCCTCTGCCTCTGTCTCTGTGTTTGTTGAGCAAACACAAATAAAATACATGCATAATTATTTTTGAAAATATAGTGTAATGAAAACAGTGATTATGATGTGTTGGTTGATTATTATTACGATTATGGGCTTGGTTGGCTCGCCTCGCCTCGATTTTTGGTTTTATTTGCTTTCACTTCGCTGCTTTTGCAGTTCATTGTTTGCCCTGTGGCATTGCATTGTGCTTTTGCTGTACTTTTGATTTATTCAGAGCCTTATGCACAATAATTTAACGGATTAATAGTAAACAAATGCAATCAGCAACAATTTGCAGTTGTGGCCAGGCATTGGGCGCATTTCTGGCTGGCTTTCAATTCGAAAATTTACACACGAATATTTCTACATGTTTTTATGCACATAAAGCTTATGACTAATGCTCGGGTATTTGACTATTAATAAGCACATTTTTGTAGTGATATTTATAGAGAAATACGTGCATATTTAAGTACATGTATTTTGTAAAAATAATTGAATTGAAGCTGATTTTAATTAAACTCTCGGAAATCCTCTTTTGTGGTTGGTTGCATGTGGTTTAAGCAATGTTTTAGCTTAATTTACATGAGTACATCCCATGAAATTATAGGTTGTTTCTTTTAGAGTTAATTGCTGTTACCATATCTATTTGATTTGAAATCCTAGCTCTACGTACAGTAAACATTATTCCGCCATCTCGCGTGACAGCGTCAAACTGTTGCAAACTCCTCGAATATCATACCAAAATAAATACGCACCACATTTGAGGATCATCTTTGTTCATTTTTATGACATTGTCTGATGGTTCTGCATGTTATTTGTACACTTTTCTGCCAGTTCTGTGGTCCTTAACGCTTTATTCCTTGCCATTATGCTAATCAATGGGCCGTTCTTTGCATACATTAAGGCGCCATAAAAGTGCCAATTGTAGTCATAACCCCCAAAAACGCCAACAAAACCAGTAAGAACAAGAACAGCAACAGCAGCAACTTGAAACCGGAGGCCAGAAACAACGACAACTGTGCGCAATTAGCGGATTTGGGCAACCAAAAACAAAGCCAAAGCTAGGGCCTTGTGTGCCTCCTGGTAATGGGTGGTGTTGCTGCTGCTGCTCCCTTTCATTGTTGTTGTTGTTGTTGTTGTTGTTGTTGTCATGACCGTCGTTACTTGTTATTGCAGGCAATTAAAAACGTACGCCCAACACCCTCCCGCACACACAGAGAGAGAGAGAGAGAGAGAGCCAGGAACATACCCTCCACGGATTGCATAAACTTTTGTTTGATAATGTTAAAGTGCCGCGCAAACAAATCAAAAAGCATATTGAAATTGGGTTAATGTACGAAGGCTGCTTTCTGCTGTTTTCGGGGTGCTAAGGACACTGTGCCGGTTGTTTGCTTTACGGGTTATAATCCCAAAATTAAGCGCGAGCTGAGCATTAAAATTTTGCGACCCATTCGCTGCCAGTGGCTGCCACTGAGGGTGTTGGCCCGGCCCCTTCATCGACGCGACGCCGACTGTTGTTTCAAGATAAAAACTTCATGTGCGTTGGAAAAACACAGAGGAAAAGGAGCTGTGGGAGTGGGGAAGAGTGGCTGGATGGATGAACATTTTGGCAGGGACACAGGAGCCACTCTTATCGTGGCGGCAAAAAGAGTGTTACAATGGCATATGTTACGCACATTGAAAACGTATGCCGAGTTTTCCATTTTTGCGCCTGCTGTGGCAGCTTCCCACCTGATAGGAGTCGTCTGGGTCTGGATGTGTGTGTGGGAAACTCTCTGCACTGGCATGTACCTGATCCTGTCCATGGTCTTGCTTGCTCTCTCTCTCTCTCTCTCTCTCTCTCGTCGTGGCTTTCTCACACTTCCCGGACATGTGTCGACTGTTTTTCGCCGTGTTTTTTCCCGCTTGGTTATCAATCGACCGATTGGAATTCCCCGCTAGAGAGACACGCTAGCGTGAGAACTGACCAGTGGCTTGGGTTTTTAACATATTATTCGTACCTGTGCCGAAGTGTTGATGGGAATGTGACTGCAAGGATGTCCGCCGCATGCCGAGAAGCGCCGTGGCCGCAACTCCCACATTAGCATCGGCCCAGCGGAAGATGGCCAAAGGTCCAATGTCCCTCTAATTGCTTTATGGACTCTACCATAGTTTTTCCACTTCTCATTGCTCTGGGTAGCGTGGGAACGACCAAACATCTTACCTCCTACGGCCTCTCCTCATCCTCCCTCCTGCTCTTGCTCTCCATTTGGGCTGCTGCTGCTGCTGCCTCTGTCTCTCTTCTCCTCTCGCTGTAGTTCAAGTTCAGTGTGAATATTTGTGTTTTGACTTTATTTGTAAACTTTTTCTTCATTTGTTTTTAGTTTGCCTCGCACCAGATTAAGGTCAAGTTGGCCAGGAAGGGGCACATTTCTCTCACTTTGGATCGGTTCATTTGGGCTGCCAGTCGAAGCATGAGTTGAGTTTTTATACACTTTCCGGGAAAGAGCAAAAGAGAAACGCTCGCTGGAGATTCTATATATATTCTGAGATACACAATGAGACCTTGAATATGAATAAATTCCTTTGACTTTGTTCCGTTTGACTTCTCAGACTAAGTTCCTAATATTTGGTATACTTTTTATCGGCAAAGACTGGTTCCACTTTTGCCTTTTACTAGTGCTAAACCCTTAAACTTAATCTCAAATTATAATTACTGCAAATGGGCTATAAGATATTAAAGTACGGATTGACTTTCGGCTGGTGATTAAGTGCAATTTGTTTGAAGTTCAGCTCTAATTTCTATTGAATCTTTCGATTTAATATTCAGAAAATTGGCATTCAAATCGATGGAGACAGCGTTGAGCCTTTTATTGATATCCTAGTGATAGCTCAACTAACATCGTTATCGCTATCAATTTTAAAACATGCAAATTTGAGCTATACTTTACGTTAATTAATTGCAGCTTTTACGGAGAACATTCACTAAAATGTATTTATTGGTCTGAAGCATACAATTATAATTGTACTATTAAAACAAGTAGCTGTACATATGATCAGAATGTTGAAAATTGTTTATACGAATCTCTGATTTGAACATTTTTCCTAGAGCATTTACTAGTCCATAGCTAAAGATTTCTTAAAAAAGCAACTCGAGACGCACGCACATTGAACATAAAAATGAGCGACTCTTTTTTTTTGCGTGGTTTCCTCTTCCCTAATTGAAGTTCTGACTTCCGTTTCTTTATGATTGAGCCATGAGTCTCAAATGGTGCGACATATATCATTGGATCTGACTTATGTATACGTGTATGAATATATGTTTTTTATGTATATGAAATGCTGGAGAATATCCTGAATCATTTGTGACCCACTTAGGGATCATAAACAATCTTATTAGCTGGACTAACGCGCAGATGCTGCTGAACCCTGTAACTGACTCCTGCTGACTGCCATTTATAACAATCGCGAACGCCTTTTTCGAGGAGACTGGAGGAGAGAGAGAGAGAGAGAGAGAGAGAGAGGTTTATCGCTTTGCCGGCTGCGGTGGTGATGGCGGGCGGGTACTTCAGACGCGCATGTTGTCACATTTGCGTTGCGGATTAGCGGCGAATGCTCTTTAGGATTATGATCATTGAGCAAATCTGTTGCTCCTGCAACTGTGTGTCCCGTGTGCATAACGGATGTCTGCACAATTCCCTTAGCATATATTTGACTCTTGACAAATGTTTCATTGCTGCTCTGTAGGAATCACAGTGTCTCAGCGACTACGTGACCTGTGTCAATAAACTTGTAATTACGTGCAAAATTCTTGGCTGGCTTTAAGGTTTTGCATCTAGGTAAAGTTCTTTAAAGTGAAGTAGAAGAAATAAAGCAGCAGGAGCTGCCAAAAACTGCGCCAAAATCACGTTCGAAACTATCAATGGAAAGACAACGAACGAACGACCACATGACGAGGCTCTCTGTGGGTCAGCCTGAGCAGGCAGAAAATATATATAAACCGCCTCTCTCGCTCTCTCATCATTTGTCTATTATGTATATAATGTATGTATATAAAAGTCAGACTCCTGTGGTTGGCAAAAGTCAACCTGTTGCATGCAGAAGTCAGGCCGAAAGGGATGGCATGAACGACTACTTCCGGTTGCCATTTGGGTCGTAGGCAGAGGATCAGCAGGATCAGTGTAACATTTGTAACATTGCAAAAAGTCAATTGGCCTGACAGGTAGAATGGCCATCAGCTAGCCAATGGCAAGTTGCAGCCAGGCAGCGACAGGTAGAGAGCTGCTCCTGAGCGTTGTTAAAACTGCTTGTCCTGGCCGAGAGCAGCTCAGTTGCCAACAGGTGATCGCAGGGCAGACACCAGCAAGTGCTGCAGATCGATTTTGAAAGATTTTTTGAACTAAATAAAAATGACAAACCAACGCAAAGTGCGCAGAGATTCCTACGAGAGCAGATTGCATGGTGGGTTTTCGGTTTTGGGCGTGGAGTTTCTCCTCCTGTCGTTATGTGTCACAGATTTATCAACCATTTTTGTGTGTTTGCTTCTCTTTTTTGTCGTTGCAGATATAGCCAAAACGTGTGCCATGAAGGAGAAAAGCAAAAATGCTGCACGCACGCGACGTGAAAAGGAAAACACGGAATTCTGCGAATTGGCCAAATTATTGCCACTACCAGCGGCGATTACATCACAGCTGGACAAGGCCTCCGTCATACGGCTGACCACATCCTATTTGAAAATGCGCCAAGTGTTTCCCGATGGTAAGCTCAACCCGATAACTCCCCCGAACAGCTCTTTCCTCGGTGCTTAATTGCCGCTCAATTTGTCCTGGCTCTTGGTGTTTCATCTGCCTCCTCGTGCGAATTACGCCCGTTGGCTATGTCAAATGATGCGGAATGTTTGACAGCCACGCGACCACGCCACGCTCATTATGTGGAAGTTACACAGTTCCACGTAGCCTCACAGCGGGACATGCTCCTTTTGTTGTTCCGATACGGAGTCGTTGGCCAAAGAAATTTCAAGTTTAAACGGCGATGTTTGTTTAAAGCATATGTTTGTGAGAGGACAGCCAGGACAGCCAGGACAGTGAGGGAAAAACCACTCAACAATGGGCAGACAATAAACAGTCGAGCGGTGGTTGGGGGGGGGGGCTTGTCTTTTGCTAAAACACAATGGCGGCTGTTGTTTCACTCAAAAAGCAACGAGCAACGAGAGCCGAGACTGGAAGTTGGGTGGCTTCTCTCTCTCTCTCTCTCGCTCTCTCTGTGTCTCTCTCGCCAACCCTCTCTTTGGGAGGAGTGTGCGCTGCTGAGATTTTGTGCTGGCGAAGAGGGTTGCGCGCGTCAAAACACGGCTGGGGGAAGGGGAGAGACTGCTGCCTGAGACTGTGACTGCGAGTGGTGTGGGTGTGGGTGTGGGTGTGGGTGGAGGCGTTTTTGCTGGTGTCGTTCCCATTGTTGCGTGGCCGTTTTGTGCTTTTCTTTTCTGGCTTTATTGAAATAATTATTTTAATAATAGGCAACAAACAACGGCAAGCGACGAACAAGGCAAGAAGGAAGCATCAAGTACATAGCTGACAATACATGGGAGGTGGAGTAGGAGGAGGAGGATGAGGATAAGGATGAGGAAGAGGATGTGGTTGAGGATGTGACTGTGTGCCCATGGGGGTGGGCTGTGAATGGGCCACCTACCGCGCTTGATGACTTTAATTGGGGAATAATATTTAGACGTCAGCAGTGTGACAGCAAGTAGGCCGCTGGTGGGAACTTCTCGAATTAGAATGCAATTAATTGTTTGTGCTAAAAACTCAACTCACATGCAACTTTATTCCTCTTGCAGGACTCGGCGAAGCTTGGGGCTCCTCGCCGGCCATGCAGCGCGGTGCTACCATCAAGGAGCTCGGCTCTCATCTGCTGCAAACGCTGGATGGCTTCATCTTTGTGGTGGCGCCGGATGGCAAAATTATGTACATCTCGGAGACAGCCTCCGTGCACTTGGGTCTCAGTCAGGTGAGTGTCGCTCTCTCCTTTGATTTGATGTGATTTATGCGCATAAATTGTCCGGGCTGATGGCTGCCCTTTTGTATGCCGTTGGCCACTTGGATTTGCAAGTCAATTGGGGCCACAACAAGGCGTTGGCGCATCAAAAGGCGCACTAGCAGCCCGGCAATTCATTTGCATTTGCCATCCACTAATTGGCACTCGTCTCAGCCTGGATTTCACTCTCTAATTTGTGCGTTCTTCTACTTTGGCTAGGTGGAGCTGACGGGCAACTCCATATTCGAGTACATACACAGCTACGATCAGGACGAGATGAATGCCATTCTTTCGCTCCATCCGCACATGCATCAGCATCCAGTGAGTAGACAAAAGAGAAACAAAATGCAAAGCAATTCCCTGGCACATTTCACTCAAATGTTCGCCTCTCTTTTCTCACCTACTTTTCCGCCCTCGCTGTGCGATCACTCAAATGTTGTACTCACGCCTCAGGCCGCCTTTCTCAATACCCTACAGCTCGCACAGACGCACACGCCCATCGGTAGTCCCAATGGTGTACAGCACCAGACTGTCTATGGCCACGATCGTGGCTCGCACACCATTGAGATCGAGAAGACCTTCTTCCTGCGCATGAAGTGTGTACTGGCCAAGCGGAATGCGGGCCTCACCACCTCCGGCTTTAAGGTGCGTTTGTATGCAGTCATACTCCATTTTTAAGTGGCTTTAATTGTGTTTTCTTGTAGGTGATACACTGCTCTGGCTATCTGAAGGCTCGCATCTATCCCGACTGTGGGGATGGACAGGGCAGCCTGATACAGAATCTCGGACTGGTGGCCGTTGGTCACTCGCTGCCTTCCTCTGCCATTACAGAAATCAAGCTGCACCAGAACATGTTCATGTTTCGGGCGAAGCTGGACATGAAACTAATCTTCTTCGATGCGCGGTAAGTCAATGGGTAGAAAGTTTAGGTAAACAGACACACACACACATGCTGTAGTGCGTTTGTATGCAAAAACTGTAGACACGAAGCCAAAAACGTTTCTCGCTTCATTCGTTTTAGTGCGTTTGAATGCAAAAACAACAGACACAAAGTCACAAAACGTTTCTTGCTTCTCTGCTGCTACGCTGCGGCGTCCGAGATCCAATTGTGAATAGGCAATCGTGCAATAGTGCATTCGGCACACGAAGATGTTTTTCTGCCGCTGCGGTTCTCTGAGCATAGGTGCGAATCACCACGAAGCTTTTTACGCTGTGCATGCGCCGACTGCGCTGCCGAGATCTTTGCCTATGCACAACAACAGCAAACAGCGTGGCCGGCCACTGTTTTAAAGTCTGTTTCGAGTGGACATTACTCCACACTCCGTAGAATACATCTCAGAATGTGTATCCCTATTTCAAGTCCAGTACATTCGACACTAGACAAATATTTAAACGGGCCACAGCATTCGGTGACAAAAAAGTTACCCACCACCTCCCCCGAAAAAAAAAGATAATGCTTACAAAGTACCAGAAAAATCAGCAAAAAGGGAAGAAAGGGGAAGCATACAAAAAAGGAAAAGGAAACGGGGCGACATGACAAAAAGAAAAACAAATCATTTCCCTCTTGAGCTTGATTTTGCCTTTGTCTGCGCGGTCTGGTGAGGGGGAACTGTGAGGGGGGCCCAAAAAACCAGCCCACTTTGTCTGACATTATTGTCACTCAATTACCCTCATGATGCTGCCCTGACGCGCCAGCGTATTGGCGACTGTGCCACTCTGGCTCCCCCCTTCCTTGCTTTCACGTTGTAGAGCAACCCCAAAGTGGGAAAGAAAAAGCCGCCCCCTTTGGGCTCTTTTGGCCCTGCATAATTGAATTGGACAAAAGTAAACCAGGAATACAGGGGAAGAGGGGAAGAAGGGAAGCCACCAATGTCCGTTCGCTTCCCTGTTTAAATAAGCAAATCTTTGACGTGGTGTCTCGCCTCGCTTGAAAAGCTCGTGCATAACCTCAACTGACGTTGGTTGTTTATTTGCTTACAGCGTATCGCAGCTAACCGGATACGAGCCGCAGGACCTCATTGAGAAGACGCTGTACCAGTACATTCATGCCGCTGACATCATGGCCATGCGCTGCTCCCATCAAATCCGTAAGAAAACAAAGCCTCAACCTCTAAGCTCTTAGCTAACGGTATCTGTTCCCTCTCGCTCCCGCACCCCGTTTAGTGCTGTACAAAGGACAAGTTACCACCAAATATTATCGCTTCCTGACCAAGGGCGGCGGCTGGGTGTGGGTGCAATCCTATGCCACGCTGGTGCACAATTCACGCTCCTCGCGCGAGGTCTTCATTGTGAGCGTCAACTATGTGCTGAGCGAACGAGAGGTCAAAGACTTGGTGCTGAACGAGATTCAGACGGGCGTGGTGAAGCGGGAGCCCATCTCGCCGGCTGCCCAGGCAGCAGCAGCAGCGGCGGCGGCAGCCCAAGCAGTCGCCTCCGTACCCGTGCCCGTGCCCGTGTCAGTATCCGTGCCCGTGCCCGTACCTGTGGTGGTGCCTCAGTGTGCGGGTGCAGTGGCTGCGACGCCGGGCACGCCGGTCAGCCTCGTGCTGAGTGCCAGTCCCAAGTTGGATCCGTACTTTGAGCCGGAACTACCGCTCTCTGTGCAGCCGCAGCCGCCCAATGCAGTGACTCCCGTGACGCCCAACAATAATCCCAGCAGCAACAACAACAACAACGGGGTGTGGCACCACCACCAGCTGCAGCAGCAGCAGCAGCAGCAACAGGGCAGCAGCATGGACCACGACAGCCTCAGCTATACGCAACTGTACCCGCCGCTGAACGATCTCGTGGTGAGCTCCAGCAGCAGCGTGGGCGGGGGAACAGCATCCAGCGCAGGCGGCGGATCAAGTGCCTCAGCATCGTCCTCTGGCGTGTACTCCACGGAGATGCAGTATCCAGACACCACGACGGGCAGCCTGTACTACAACAACAACAATCACTACTACTACGACTACGATGCCACGGTGGACGTGGCCACCTCCATGATACGCCCCTTCTCGGCCAACTCGAACAGCTGTTCGAGCAGCTCGGAGAGCGATCGCCAGCTGTCCACGGGCAATGCGTCAATCGTGAATGGCACCTCGCCCTCCCAAACCACCTACAGCGATCTGAGCCATAACTTTGAGCTGAGCTACTTCTCCGACAACAGTTCCCAGCAGCATCAGCAGCAACAACAACATCTAATGGATCATCAGCACCTGCAACATCAGCGACTGCAGACGCAACAGCAACAGCAACAGCAGCAGCAGCAGCAACACCAACAATACCAACAGTCACCGTACGCTATGCCACACCACCAACAACAGCAGCAGCAACAACAACAACAACAACAACAGCAGCAACAACAGCGCGTGGTCAGCGACTTTGCAGAGAGCTTTAAGAGCGTGAATGCAGCTGCGGCGGCAGCGGCGGTTGTGGCCACGCCCCATTACACCAGTGTGATTGTGGAGCCGCAGCACTATATACCCAACGATTTTGTGCATTAGCAGCGACTAAATGTTACTGCTGCTGTTGTTGTTTCTAAAACAAAGCGCTGTCCCTGGCCAGGTGCAAGTTATCGATTTATCGTTTATGCAACGCTGATTTATCAGTTTCGATTTGTAATATGTGGCAGAGCCACCTCCAAATTGCGAATGCAAAATCTTTTTGCAATCCCGCTCTCCCTCTATCTCTTTCTTCTCTTATTTATTGCACACTTTTCTCCTTTACGTGGGGCGAAGAAATGAATTGAAATGTGAAAGATGAAAATGCAAAAATTCTTGTTAACAAATGCAAAAGCAAATACAAATTCTATATTAAACTTTAGTCGTAAGGCCTAACTCTAAGATGTTCATACAAACTAACTTAAATGAATTGCACATACTTATAAATAAATACATTAAATACATATAAACAAACACAGGCATGCATACGGCTCTCTATATAAACACCAAACACACAAACACCCACGAGATCTGTATTAAGTAATGGATAAAATATGGAGCAAAGTGTAAATAAAGTTGGGTTCGGGGTCCGCTCACTATGCAGCTATCGAATATGATCTTCATAAGTACAACACACACACACACACACACATACGTAATTGTAACTGTAAAAAACATTTAACTATTATTGCGAATTTTTCTAATTTGAATAAACAAATTATTATGTGGGTGAACAATAAAACGTTAAGTATTCAATTGTTTAGATCGTTTTAATCGTAAATATGGATGATTAGCTACGATTGTTCACTCAAAGAGTATCTTCTTGTTCAAGGTCAAAATTCAGGAATCAAGGTTTTTTCCGGTTTTTATTATTCCGAAGACGTAAAATGTTTACTAACTTTCAATTGGGCTTGCATTTCCGAATGGAGGCGCCATCTTGCGGATGGTAGCACTGCTGTTGAAACTATTTTTTAGTGCTGCCGGATCAGCTACAGATTGTTATAGCTCTTCGGTAGATGACGTTAGTGCGCAAAATACTGAATTATGTTTATGGAAATTGCTATTAATAAAAAAAGGTCAAGTTATAGTTGAAATTAAGCTGATTTAACTTTTTTCTTTCGATTTTGTAATGATTAAATAAATATTTAGTTGTTTAGTATTTTCGCGTAGTATTTCGTGGCAAGACGCCACCTAGCGTATCTGAGCAATTGATTGGAGCTGTCCCAAGAAAAGGGACAGGGGGCGCTGTTTGCTTTAACTGAAAAAGATATCGAAAATATTCGATTAATACTGGGCACATTCGAACATTTGAGCGCTGCAAAGTTTCCGCTTTTCAGGCTTTTCAGTTTGAATGTGTGTTTGAATATCGCAGTGTTTTGTCCTGTTTTGATTTACTTAAATCGATTCATGGTTATTTCTATACAATCGCTTCCATTGGCAGCATTCAGAGCTAATGAAAACTAATCTTAGCCTCGTAGCCGCTCTCAGCTGCTGCCCCGTCCATTATTCATTTGACTTGCTTATTGGCAAAATCTCAGCTCAGCTCAGATGCAGCACCACAAACACATAAGAAGAATCCCTTTGGGTCATGTTGTTGGCTAGGAATAGTGTCGGGGTGGCACACACTTCTGTGTGTGTGTTTGTGTGTGTGGGCGAAGTGCCATTGATTTATTGCCTGCCATTTGTGTGTCGGCCGAGTAGGCTTTTGCCGAGATGTTCTATCTGCAGATAAACTCATTGCCTCACCCGACCCTTAGGCCGGGCTAATTGTCGTTTTTCAATTGCCACAAATACTGCTTGGGCAAGAGGTATTTGCACTTTGGGTTGCAGTGTGGGTTGCGCCTTTTGCTAATTTATTTCTTGAAGCATTCGGAAAAGTTTTACGCCTCGCCTGCACATGGACCGCAAATTATTTAATTGCCATCGGGGGCCATGCCCCCAACCCCACCATCGAAAAAACCGATCCCAGTGTGGGAGTTGGAGTCGATGCCTTTTCCTTTTTGCTATGCTGCTCAAGGACCACCTCCCTGCTCTCCGCCGCGCTCCCCTCCCCGCCTAGATGCAATAATTTAAGTGCAAGCAAACCGCAACTTTCTGGCTGAAGCACGCACACAGACTACGTCCGGAGTCCTTCTGCTTCTGCTTCTGCTCCAGCCTCGCCTTGCATTGGTTCAACTTGAGACAGAGATAGGGACACAGAGGGAGAACGAGGCATGAGATCGGAAGTTCCAAAGGCCAAAGAAGTCATATTAAACATGAACAAAAGCAAAAAACGCAAAAAAATGAACGTGGGAGTTGCATCTGCACAGTTTTTGGTTTTTTCTTTTTCTGCACGCGCTTCAGCTCGGACTTGCCTGCTTGTGGCTGCTCCAATGCCCCAAAGCCGCCATGGCCATGTTGCACTGCTGCCCCCCCTCTGTGGCTTTTGGCCTTGCCGGACATCAGTCGAGTTGCACTTTAATAATGAAAGTTGCGCCATTTTGAAGCACATTGAAAACATTTTGGAATGCAAACCTAATTTCGAGGCTTAAAAACGCAAGTGCCCAGTGCCCAGTGCCCAGTGCCGGCAGAGCAAAAGTATTTCAATTTAAAATTCGTAACGAGCTTACGTGCCAGCTGGCCAGGACACACACAATGTCTCCCATTTGCCTTGCTTGGGTCTGCTCCTCTCTGGGCTCTGGTCAGGCAGCACTCGATTCGACTTGGGCTTCAGCTGCATTTCAAATTAATGCAAAACGCAAAAGTGTGTGCCAGTGGCAGGGCCAGTGCCAGTGCCACATTGAAATTAAACGAGAGGCGAGCAAAGTTAGAGATGTCATTCGTTTAGGCAAAAAATATAACCATGAACTCTTGCATTTTGGGTGGGTTCAAGCAGGTTGGGAAAAACTCGTAAGACCTCATAATAATGTAAAAGAATGGATGGACATTGATTAAGTTTCTAACTTCTTTCAAGTTTTTATAATATTTTTCTGAAGTTGCTGTTGAAATTTTACTGATTAAATTATTTATATTTACCACCGATAAGAGAAAACCAAAGCAGTCAAGATTCTCTACCGATTATATCGCCTGCCCTTCCATTCTCCCTAATAGTTCCCTGTTCCATCTCTAACTGTGCAGGTGAGATTACCTGCTTAAGACTCATTGCGGCTTGTGCGAGCTGAAATTGTGTAACTGTTTTACATTTTTAATGCGTGAGTGTGTGCTGCTGCTGCAGGTCTGCTTCGGGGTCGGCGTCTGCGTCTCTGCTGAAAGGTGTCCTGCCAGCATTTCATTGTGGCGCACACAGCTGTGCAGTTTTTGTGGCTACCAAATGGAAATTTGAAGCCTATTACATAAATGTTTAAATGGCCGAATAGTTGGCAGCCCCGAAATTGTCTAGTTTGCAATTTTGTACCCAGGCAGGCAGTCGACCCACCCATGCCCCATGCTCGATGCCCTTCAGTTCAGTGAACGCAGCTGTACACACATTTTACTCCAGGGACCAGGCACCAGGCACCAAGCACCAGGCACCAGGAAGCAACCCAACATACTAACGGCCCCATTAAAGAGCTGGGGAGTTGGTAGATTCTGCCCATGGGCAGTTGGATGTTGCCGCTGGAAGCTTGGACGTTGGCCATGTTCAAAACCCCGAATGAGGCCAGTTGAAAAGTGCAATTGGCAAACAGTTGAAACAGAAAAGTTGCAAAAAAGGCAACGAAAAGACGGAATGGAACGGGCCAAGACAAGGCAAGGAAAGGCAAAGGCAAAGGCAAAGGCAAAGCCATAGAAAAGACGACTCTGGTAATTTGTTCTGAGCGGCTTTTGTTTTGTGCGCCATTTTCGTTTGGACGCAGGACCCAGGACCTGGAGCTGTAAGAGGCGGACAAATCGACGGACGTTTCCACGCCTTGATGCTCCCCCGGACGGGGGGCAGTGTGAGTGTGTGTGTGAGTAGCTGTCTGTCCGTGTGAGTGTGTGAGTGTGTGCTCGTGTTTGTGGGTGCCAAAAAGACGCTTAAGCAAACCTTTTACCCGAACTTTCGCTTTTCAATTGACCTTCTTTGACATTTTGCTCGAATGCCTCGAAATTTATCACTTAATAAATTTACTCTCCTCCTGTTTCCTCCATTTGCTGCTATCTATTTTCGCCCACTCCTCTATGGTAATTGGAACTGCCCAAACCGAAATGGAACAAATTGCAAATGGGTTAAATTATGGCACTGCCAAAAGTCTTGGGTCTTCGATTGTGGGTTAGAAAAGTCTATTCGAGTTATGGCTTGAATAATTGAAAGTTGGCACACAAATCGAATGGCAAACGAAAAGAAGTTAAATCTATGGAAACTTTTGTTGTCTACAGATAAAATATAGTAGATAAGAGAATAATAGAACAATTACTGTTTCTGAAGGCAAAGATAAAGTTCTCCTCGCTGTGTGGCACCCACAGGTTACATCTCTTATATTTAGAGTCTCCCCCCAAGGCCTACAGCTACCATTTCGAGGACATTTCAATATCATTTGACACTAAAATAAGTTTATTTTTTGTTGCTCAAATCTGATTTATATCACAAATCGCAGCAGCTTTATGTCGCATAAAGTTGAACAAAAATATGCAACAATTTCAATAAATTCGCATTGATCTGCATAAAAAGAAAAGTATTTTCCGGGGGCTTTTGGCTCTTTTTTTTTTTTGCTAAATTGTAACAATAAATGTCATAAACGTATTAAGGTTTTTTTACGCACTCCTTTCGCCCTGCCAAAGTGACTTGAAAGGCAAATCAGGCAAGGCAAAGGCAAGTGCTGGCTGTCGCGCATATCCTTTCGTTTGGGGCCACAATTTATGTAAAAGTCTTATGCATAAAATTGCGCATCATTGAGGTTCAAATGCTCGGAGACAGATTTGTGGAGCGACTCCATCAATAGCGCTTCGCTTCGGCATCATCGCTCGGCCATTAAGTGCGGCTCCCCAAATCCCGCTGAGCTCTGCCCGCTAAACGTCGTCTCATGTGTGTGTGTGTGTGTGTGTGTGTGTGTGTGCTGGCGGGGTGTGGCAGAGGGGGGGCGACTTAAGCGCGGCTATTAGAACAAATTGAATAATATTGAGCGCGACTTGGTACGATATTTTATGCATTTGTTTGTGACTTTGAAGTGCTCTCAACACTTTTCCCATTTCGGGATTTTATTTTTCTTCCACGCGTTTTATTTTTGTCTTTTATCAGCACAAGCGCAGACCTGGTCTGGAACGGGTGGGAAGGGGGAGCTGCTCGGCTAAAGTCGGCTAAATCTCGGCGATATATTTTACATCATTATAGCTGCCGCTGGCGGTGCTCCTCTTGGCAGTCGCCTCGCATCTTCCATCGCTCCCTGCCAACGCTGTTCTCGTTTATGTTTTGTTGCTTCACTCGCGATTTTATGACTTTGGCAGAGCTCCACCGCTCCGCCTCGCTCCACCCCTGCCGGCACTCGCTTGATTCCCGCACAAAGCTTTTGAAGCAGATTCCGCTGACTCTCAGTTTCCCCAAACCCACCCCCGCCGAATGTCTTGGAGTTCCCCTTCCTGTCGCACTCAATGAAATTCATTTTTCGATATGTTATTTCTGCCCCGACTCATGTGAGGCATTGGTTTACCTGGAATGTGTAACCGCCCTACTCCTATCCCGTATCTCTCCTTCTCCATCCTGTGCGACACTTTTAGCATCATTATCTGCACGGCATCGAAGGCTCAACTCCAGGCTCAAGCACTTTGAGTTATGCGTGAGGCAGACGCTCAAAAAACATAAAAAACAAATAAATGGCAGGAAAAAAACGAAGTGTGCACAAAGCAACACAACACGCCACAGACGGGGGGAGGATGAAGTGGGTGATGGAAAAGAGGCGATTAAAATACTCAAATACTCGTACGCAGCATACACACACAAAACTTTTCCCACACTTTGCGTGTGGGACTTCAGCAACTAAGAGAGAAGTTTAAGCGCGATTTTTTGGCTGAAGATTTAACAAGTGCGAGATCTAAGACAATATTTGGTATGCGTTAGCTGTCGAAATATCTCAATTTTGTGTGTGGAATATGACAGAAAGTATGTTTTTTAATGAGCTTTATCTTTTCATTTAACATTTACTGTAGTAAAAGGTTTCTCAGTGTTAATACATATCTTCTTACAACCTTTTACGGCTGCATTGAAAGCTCTTCTGGCTCTCTCTCTCTCTTTGTCTCTTCGACGATCTGCTCTTCGCTCTCGTCTGAATTCGCTCTTGTCTGAATTCGCTCTCCGTCGTTCTTGTTTTGCATTCTGCTGTCGTGCAGCGAATTCAACTTTAACAGCCCACATTGATTACTTTATTTAACGCAAACCCTCTTTTGTGCATGAAGGATCGGTCGGTTTAAGAACATTTAATGTACTCCCCTTCGATTTGCTTTGAAATGTGTGTGGCTGGGTGTGTTTCCGTTTGGTGTAATCAGTGAGGAATCTTTGCCTTCTTTGTGTTTTGCTTTCCTGTGTTGCTGGCAACTCTGGGTCGCGCTCAAAGGCGCTCTTTTCCTTTGTTGCTGGCCCGCTCCCGCTCCCGCTCCCGCTTTGAGCAAATGTTCGATTTTTAAGCTGGTTTCGTGGCTGTGGTTAACAATCATCTCATTGATGGGTTTAATTTGCCTAAGTGCATCAGCCTTCAACTGCACTGCCCCTGTCCGTGCCCGTGCCATGAAAGTTCTCACATTTTCCAACACACAGCAGGACTAAGCCGACACCTCGACCGGGCTGGTTGGGTTATTTTTATGGTCCAGGTTAGTCGATGTCTGTTGGCACATAAACAGTCAGCAGCAGCCCATCCATCGGGTGTGGGTGGTTGGCCCGTGTGGCTGGATGTGGGTGTGCTTAACACACCATTGAACTGTTACGCAACACGAACAAACACACACACACACAGAGCAGCACGCAAAAAGCTACACACACATGCATATGTCCGGCGGTGGCCCCGGCAGACAAAATCCCATTTGATGTTCACTCAGCAGAAAGGCAACGCCAATGAAGCATGCAAAAGGTATTTCAGTTTTTCGTTGCCGTTTCTCTGGCTCTCTGGCTTCAGATTGCTGAGATTTTGGCTTTGTAACTCAAAATCGGTCGACAGCGGACAACAACAACAACAAGAACAAGGAGCGAATGTGCAAACATCATGGAAAACGCAGAAACAGCAACAACATGGCCAACAACAAAAGGAAATCCCAAGAAACAAAGGACCGTCCCGCAAGCGAACGCAGATAAAGACGCTTACAAGCCGCAGCCAAGGAAAAGGAAAAAGTTTCTTACTTTCTTTTTTCCCCTCTGCTGTTTTCCGCATTTTATTGAACTTTAATTCATTTTGCAGTAGCCAGGCAAAATGTGCAGAATAAATTGTTTTATTTAAGTTGTACTTTGCGCAAATGTGGCCCCGGCTCGTTGGATCGCAGGATGCAGCCCCACCGACAGCTCCTGGCCCCAAATGCGTGGCAGCTGTGAGTGAATGTGTCTGGGGGTATGTATTGTCCATTGGGTCATAAAATGGCTTCCGGTTATACTTCAAGTGAGATTAACTTGTCGTTTACAATTTCCCTTTGATTTGTTTCCAACCGGAATGGTTGGACCATTGCTAGACGAGCAGCAACAGGCTGGGTAGAAGGTCCCACCACTGTATACAGTCGCGGGGCAGGGCTTTCGCTTTCATCTTGCGACACTCACTGGTGGTGGCTGCAACGCTCACTATTGCCCTGCACTTGCGGCAAGGCATATTGGTTGTCAAGAGGAAATTGCTAGTTATATGCGGGATTACTGTGAGATTGGAGCCCTATTCGAATGGGATAAAGTTCAGGGATTATTTATTACATGGCGAAGACTTGGGCTACATTTTATCTGTAAAGATGCAACATTTTCTGTGTGACTTGTGGTCGAGTTTTTGTATATTTCTTGGCAGCCCCACAATCATACATATCAGCCACAACCGGCTGCAAGTTATTTAAAACCTCAAAACAGGAATGTAATAAATTTTGCAACTTGCAATCCTTTTACGATTCAATTAGTGCTTGAAATCCAAAACCTGAGTGTGCAAATATTTAAAGAAAATACATCACATTTTCATGTTTGAATGAATTAAACACATGGAACTTATTTAATACACTAAATTGATTGATCGACGAATGCAATTAGCAAAATATTCATTCGCAAAATGTAAATACTCGTCTGATTTGATTTGGTTTTAGTTCAACAAACGTCAAAATTTGCGCTTTTAACTCCTCTAAAAAATGCAAAACAATGCTTAACCATTGTGGCAGTATTTTCTTTTGTTTCAATTTTGTTTTTGTTTCAATTTTGTTTCTATATTTGGCGAACAAATCGTAGGCCATCAGTGGGGTTTGTGTGCCGCTTGCCTCTGTGTTTTCCACCATTTAGATTGAAAAATGCCCATGTAATTGGTGTTTTGTTGTTGCTGTGGCTCGTTGCTGGTACAAATTGATTTACAACAATTCATTTTCGCCTGGGGCAACCGCTGTGAGACCCAAACCAGCTGACCAGAACACTTGGGGGGCGGTCCGGGACTCTGCGAGAAGTCTCAGGTGTGAGTCTTATTTGTTTTCAAATTGTTTTCCCTGCTTTTGTTCTGGTTTCTTTTTTTTTTCTCGGGGTTTTTCCTGGGAAGCCACACTAAGTGTGAGCTTCTGGCCTGGCCTGGCAGTAATTTCATTAGATGCTGGCTCCCTGCCTCCATAGAAGTGCACTCAGCTTTCACTTTCGCGCTGGCACACCTTTTGGGTAAACACAAAACCAAATCTGGCCCAGTTCGCGGACTGCTGTGCAATTAAGCCACGCAATCAGAATGCAAGATGAAGGCTCTGCAAACAATTGAATTCTGGTCGGGCGAGGCACCTGACAGCGCAGGGACGCGTTCGGGACGGGCGTCCTGGTCCTGGTCCTGCTCCTGCTCCTGGTCCTGGTTCGGGCCCCAAATGTTGGCCCCAAAATGGCGGCCGCAAGCTGCAAAGTCAACATGGCAGCTGACATCTGTCAGATGCTGTTATTTCGCTGCACTTTTAGTTGCCTTTCGGCTCCAGTTAGGCATCTGTGCCGTGTCCTCTTCTGTCCCTCCACTGGGTCCCCCCACACCACAACTGGTTGGACCTTGTTGTGTGTTTGCTGAGCCCGGCCGAGCACTCACAATGGCTTACCACGGGCCAAATTGCAGCCACTAACGAGCCAGTGCCAGCTGGCGCCCTCGATCGTGGAGCTGCTGCTGCTGCATTTCGGGGCACTATTTAATGTGAATAAACCATGGAAAATGCTATACAGATCACAGGAAAGGGTAAGCTGTATAAACAGCTGTTTAATGTTAAGGAAATTCCACAGAAGTGACTTTGCGAATATATTTTACGTTGGGTGTGGAACGTGTGGATCACGTGGATCGTGAGAGCGAGCGTGCACAGCGCTGTCGGAGAGCGCTAACAGCACTGTAGACATGTGCGGCTGTTAACAGTGCTGCCGTCGCGCTGCTAAAACGAACAAAAGGAACTAATTCTAATGTCACGCTTAGATTTTTGCATATTTTGTTAACCATTTGAGTTCAGTTCTTGCCTGTGGCTCACCATGCATCGATTGCCAATGATATTAGGTGAGTAAAGATTTCATCCATTCATCCTGCTCTTTCCCAATACCTAACTAACATTAACAGTTCCTCTGCTGCTGTGGCAGTTCTCCGGCTCTCTGGCTGGCTTCTTCGATGGCTTACAGCGGCCCGTGGAAATAACGACTGTAAGCCAATACTTGCCGGGACCTGTGCGGCTGCAGCGAACTGCAGGACGAACGCGACGCACCATGTCAATCGATCAAGAGAATGCCACATTTAATGGCAAAATGGTGGACAACTATTGCTGCTTCTGGGTGTATCAGAAGCATCCAGAGATACCCACGAACTGGGAGCATCGCGCCGAGTATCCCTTCGACTTTGTGCTCAATGGAATTTTTGTGAAGAACGATAGGAACTACACCGGGCCCAAAGCTGTGAAAAAAAGATTGAATTGAACCCCGAAATAAATGTGAACCCATTCCTGTTTATTCATATCGATTGTGGTTATGCATTTAATTGGACGCTGGCCTGGGGCCCATGTACGGCTTAACTCAGTCACAAAATTATAATTAACTTTGTCTGGGCTCAAAGTTGCCTCAAGACTTGTGTGTTGGATTCATTCAGGAGTATATGTGCTCTTTTTTGTGCCTAAAAGCCTGACAGCACATAATGGATTTGACACATTATAATCAGGTTTGCATAGTGTCCTTCCTGCCTGCCTGCCTGCCTGCCTGCCTGCCGTCACTCCCAGAGCTCTCAGCTCCCACTCGACGTAGCCTGAAGCCCGAAGCGACGTTTTGGGGCCTTCTTGGGCACTGTTGACGTGCTTTTGCTTATTTGGTCAGCAAGTTGTTTGTTGTAGTTTGAAGTAGTAGAAGTTGTTCATTATCAGCAACAGCAGCCTCCGCCTCAGCATCAGCATCATCATCATTGAGCTGAGCACAAGACGTGGCCGGGCCAGGCTCATGTCTGGGCATTTACTTAGTTAATTAAATTCAACTTCTTCAGTTGAGGGACTTGTCTAGGGGCAGCATGGGAACGGGCAAGTTTAGTGCAGCCCGGCGAGGTCCTTGAGCAGGTGGCAAATTCTTGCTCCCTGATGTACGCCCTGCTACTGCCCTGCTTGCTGCTCCCTACTGCTGCTTTCCACTGCTTGCTATTGCTTCCCACTGCTTGCTGCTTTCTACTGCTTGCTGCTCCCGGAACTGCTGGCGAAAAGTTTTGGCCAGCGTGTTTGCTCATACCATAAGTAAATATCTGCTGCCAGCCTCGATGTTTGCTTTTAATTTTGCTTCCCTCTGCCTTTGCTTTTTAATGTGTCTGGATGATTAGTCGGAGCTGCATCTTGACCAGTTCTATTTGCATAATTCACATGGCCAGGCACCAGCAATGTCCTGCACTCTCCGACTGATGAACGGATTTATATTTGCCACAAGGTGACAATGCCAACAACACCAGCAGTGGCAGGGAGCTGTGTCTGCATTTTGGATTCTTTGGGGGTTTATCGCTTTTTGTGGCATGGCATGAGCTGTGGGCTGTAGGCTGTGGGCTGTGGCTGTGTGCAACTTATGCAAGCAAATAATTTCGATTTAAATCGATTTTAAATGGAAACGAGCGCATATGCTCGAGTGTTCAATGCATTTTGGGTTATATGAACATTTTCCCATCAGAATTTGCTTTGCTTTTGGGAGCCGCAAGAATGGAAAACCAAATGTTGTTTAACATCCAGTTTATGTATGTACAAATGTATGTAAATATGTATGTATTTATGTATGCATCTTAGCTGTCTGTCTCCGTTTTTGATGCTTGGTTCAAACAGCGGCACAATCTGCAAAGAACACAGCATAAGGTCTCTGAAGTTTAACCACAAGAAATAATCATCCTTGCAGCTGCTGTTGTAGTGGCAAGGGATTAAGCTTCTGTTGGATTTCTCCCTGTTGACACCTGAAAATGCAATCAGCTACTCAGGGGAATCAAAGTTATATAAATCATAGGAATGCTTAAGGTTATGTAAGTTTTGAAAGTTAAAGCAGTGTGGCGGCACGTGGCTTATGGCTACCAGAGTCAGGAATTTTGTTCACTGTTGTGCAAGAATTTGTGTACGGAAACTGCAAAATAAAAAGAGGCCATGCAAATATCTCATTCAAATTTGAAATTTAACGATCATTGTGCTGCCAGAGTGTCGCGTGTGAGGCTGCCACATCAGCCGTTTTACACAGGCCAGATCAGTATCGAACAGCTGTTTTCGCCGATACATCGATGGAGAACATCGATAAGTTCGCGCGCATTTTACAATTTTGGAACAAAACAACATTTAGTTCTGCTTTATAATTGTTAATAAATTAGTTAAACGCTTGTGTACCGCTTTTGGAAATGTCTGTGTTGCTGGCGGACATTGACGCCACCTGCGCGGCGCTTGGCTACAGCGATGGAGAGCTCTACCAAGCCGAGCCGGATGCCGCAGAGGGCCTGAAGGTAGCACAAAAAAAAAAAACAATTCAAATTGGTGTTTATGTTGATTAAACTCTATGTCTTAGCACTTGATTTGGATACTGAGACGCGATCTGGACAATCATGAGTATCGCCGCCATCTGGGACGCGCCAAAGTGCTGCAAACGGATTTGGTTTACATGCTGCCCGACCACGTCCATCACGAGGAGCTGTCGGACCTGTTGATTCGCCTGCTGGTCATTCTGACTAATCCGACGCTGCTGCTGTATCGCGACGGACCACCCAGCGACAATCACGGACGCAAGGTGTTCATGGAGTTGATCGACATACTGCAGGGCTACAAGGCGGCCTTTGCCAAGGACAAAATCTGGACGGCGCTGTTCGACAAGCTCAAGCAGGCGCTGGAAATTGTGAGTATTAGAAAAGTAAAGCAGAGCAAGCAGTTCAAAATGCCACAAGTAGCGGATCAGCGAGGGGGTAATGGAGGTACAGGAAGCAGTGGAAGCGGCGACGGCGATGATTCCACAGACGGCTACTACACGTGCTCCATGTGCATGGGTACCGCAGTCCGCCCCCGCGTTAGCTTCTGCGGACATCTCTTTTGCTCGGAGTGCATTGAAGCCTGGATGAAGGCGCGGGGACCCTTTGTTAGGTGTCCATTCTGCACGTCGCACATTGCCGATAAAACGCTCATCACGGTCCAAGCCTCTTCAAGCCGCAGCACACCCGACCGCAGGTGCAAATCACTGCAGGAGCATCGACAGGAACTGCTGCAAGATGCGGAGTACGTTGCGCGACCAGCAGAACTGCCGCAGGCTTCCATGTTTCTCAACGGACGAATCGAACTGCCATTGGACGCGTTGCCGCGCTGCAAGCCGCTGGCACAGTCGTTGCAGCGTCAAGTCAAGCCGCAGCGCCCGGTGCAGCGCGCATTCGTGGACTACAGCTGCCATCAGCGGGCCATGACGCTCTTCATTATGGTGTTTCTCTTTGCGTTGCTCAACTCCACGCAAGTCCTCAAATAGCAGCCCCGAAATTCTTTGAGATTCCCAAACAACTTCTTTGAATTAGATGTCCCAAGATTTCGTTAATTAGTCTTCGCACAAATGTGGCTCCTGTGGCATCATCGTAAGCCGCGGCAATTATCGTTTGGGCATTTTGCGAAACTATTTATGTAATCTCTATAATCTTAACATTAATGGCCAAGCGGGCACGCAAAACTTTTAATGGCCAGCTGCAAGGCAGTTTTTGTTTTCCTTTCCGTTTTGTTTTGGCTTTTTGATTGTGTTCCCGTCCGTCCGGTCTCCTTTGTCGACTGCTCCATAACTAGTTTGAACTTCATATCTGTGCATCTTCTTCGTTTTTTAGCTATTCTTCATTGAATATTGAATCCTTAAAGCGGGCATCTTCCTCTGTGGATTCTCCGGCAAAAGTTGAAGTTTAATTTGAAAATATTTTACTTAAAATGGAATCGGATCAGAGGAGAGGGTAGCGCTCTTTTCCCTTCAATTTCCGCAACAAGTCGATTTAATATTCTAATTCCACAAAAGTTAAAGCACCCACAACAATGTTTGCCCAGCTCTCTGAGTGGTGTGCTGGTGCTCCATTTGCTGGTGTGTAAATGCGGAAAAAAGCGATACGCAAATGGAAACATCGGAAAGGTGCGTAGTCGGAGATTGTAACATGCTCTTGTTGATTATTTTAGGAGTTGTTCTCGATTCTGGGGCTGTGAATAGCTGAAATTTGGCCGCTTTATCTACACTCAAAAGAGATTTCAATAGAGAATTATCTTTGCTTGTGTTTAGAGTCTAAACTTTTGACTATTTTATGCAGTAAAAAGCAGCACTTTAAGGGCAATATTTCTGGTCTTAACTCATTACTAAATTCAAAGGAAAATCTAGATACATTTTTAAGCAAACATTTTGGTATTTTGATATTCAATCTTCTATGTATAGGCCCAAAATCCGCTTCAAACATTCCTCTTACAAATGCCAAATAAAGAGATAATCTCTGTAGCTTGATTTGCCATAAAAATTAACTTTGAACATCGAATTGGGTCAAACTATTTGCTAGGATCTTGCAGCAAGGCGTAGCAGGGTTATCCTAGCAACGGAAACAATAAAAAACTTGAGCCTCAAAGATGGTAACAAAAATAATGCTAAGGAGCGGGGCGAAGCCGCCCAAACCTCGGTTTAGCGCAACGACACAAATAAATTCATTTAAAGCCGATTGAATCGACATTCATAACACTCCGGGGAGCAATTCCAAAGGATTTTCATGGGAGTCGCTGCGAGGATTTTGTTTGCATTTTCATCTGCTTTTTTTTTTTGTTGTGCTTTGCTGTAGGGAGCGAGGGAGCATTTTTTCTGCTTTTTTGTTTGCTGCTTTTGCTTTGCCTTTTGTTTAGGTTAAATACAGGCGAAATTTCTTTATATATGGAATGCTGCTGTCTATTTGTTGTCGTTGATAATGAATGTGTGCGCGGAGGATTTTCCCCCGCTGTTGCCTCGGGCTGCCACTGCCACTGCTCCTGCTCCTTCTCGTTCCTCTATGCTGCCTGACTTTTTATGCTTTACTTCGCGTCGCGCCGACTTACACGCTTTGATGTATGCGCGGCGAGGCAGCCAAGTGGACCGGCCAGAGCAGGCGGTTGAGGAGGAGCCAGAGCTTTCAATTTTGAATGAGCCACCTCCGTGGCTGTGCTTGTTGTTGCTGTTGCTGTTGCGTAGGGAAACCAAAAACGGAAGTCATTATTAACTTTGTGCTTTGGGATGTAGAAGCTTGGAGTCTTGCCTTTGCTTTGCTTGCCTGCTTGCTGCTTGCTGCTGCCTTGCCCCCTGGTCGGGCTGGGTGTCCGTGTTCGTGTTCATGTCCGTATCCGTATCCGGGTAGGAGACCCAGCTGGCTTGTAGGCACAAAAGCCGCATTAGTTGTATTTATTTTTAAGCTCACAGCAGCAACTGTAATGGCCGCATCACCCCACAGCAACCAACCAGCCCCCGCTGCCTGGCATTCCCTTATCGCCCGCCCACACCCAGCCTCAAATTGATTTCAACTTGACTTTGTTGTGGTCCTGCCCTGGAGTCCTCTCCGGGGGCTTTCCGGGGGCTTCCGTTTCACAGTCGAGCTACATAAATTTGCAATTTAATTTAATTTAATTTCATTTGATTATTTTAGCTTGACTCGCGGGATTTGGTGCTTAGATTTTTGCTTCTTTCTTCACACTGCGACTTAGTGCAACGTTTTATTGTCTTTGACTCTTAATGTCTTGCCGTTCCAGGGCTTTGCCATACGCAGCGAGGAGCAAAATTTACTGATTGAACGTATCCTCGTGCTGGTGCGGAATGTGCTGCAAGTGCCGGCCAACCCAGAGGCCGAATGCCGTGCGGACAATGATGCCAGTCTGCATGATCAGGTCATTTGGGCGCTGCATCAAACGGGCATGCTGGATCTGGTGCTGTTTGTCATCTCCTCGCCGGATGAGGAGCAGTTTCATCTGCACGGCCTGGAGATTGTTTGCTTGCTGTACAGGGAACAGGTTGGCTATCCTTCGGCTCAAAGTTCTTTCCATTTCTGTTAGCATTTTCGTTCTCCCTTTCAGACCGCTGAATCCCTGGCCGATGCTTCACTCCAGCGCAGTCTCAGCGAGAAGCAGCGGGATCAGCAGGAGCTGCTGGCCGCTAGACGTCGCGAGCGTGCACGCCGTCAGGCTCGTCCGCCCACCGGCAGACACTCGCGCTTCGGCGGCACCTACGTCATTCGCAACATGAAGTCCGTGTCCGATCGCGATGTCATTTGCCATCAGGCTCTGGAGCGTGTCTCTGCGATAGACTTTGATCGCGAGAAGCAGCAGCAGAAGCGCTCGCATCGGCACATCAAAGAGGAGGCGCAGGTGACGCGCCGGAGCGCATTTACAGTGAGGTAAGGCTGGGGGCACCCTCTTCCCCTCTTCTGGCCGCCATATCCTGCCGCCATTTGTCTGCGCGGGCCACTTCCTGCACTTTGGCGCTGTGTCTGCCTATTGTGTGGCTGTGGCCCGGCCATTAGCATTGGAATTGTTATGGCCACTGCCACATCCATGCCTTGCCCATGCCATTCAGCCTTATCCCAGCCATTGATTTTCGATTTTACGCCAGTCCAGAGCTGGAGCTGATGCTGGAGCCGGAGTAAACAAGCGTATCAAATAATATTCAATAATAAATGAAGCCATTTTCTTTTGGCCGCAGTCAGTCGCTGCCTGGCTCTTAGGTTGGCTGCTGGTTGCTGGGGGGATTCCCGGGCTAAAGAATATCTTGCCCGTTGGCGCCTTTGTCGCTCTGCCGCACCCCCTAATGGTGGTGCCACCAGGTGCAGCTATTTTATGCCGCTCCGCTAACCAACAAACTACTTAAAGGATATGCCCAGGTCAGGAAGCCAGATACTTTCCGGGGGGCAGCTTCAACTGCTACTGCAACAGCCAGATCTTCACGTTTTTCTGCTAATACCCTACCAAAATATTATGAAAATCGAAAAAAAATCGTAGGAAATGTTTGCCCTATTTTATAGCTAAAGAATTCTTCCAAATATTTGTTTATAGAACTTGCCAAGAGCATTCAAACTTCGTCTGCTGCTGGACACAGATTCTCTCAATTTGTGGCAAGCATAAAAACCTTTTGCAAAAGATAAAACTGCAGCAGCAGAAGGAGCGGCAACTTGGCGGCGCCATCGGCTTTCTGCATCGCCATCGGCCACCGGCATCGACTTTGGAATCTTTTTCTCTCTCCCTCTGCTGTGCCCAGCGAGCCATGCAATTTTCAAGTAAAATCCTCAAAAGGTTTTTTCCCATTTGGCTGCTACGATTTTCTTTTGCCCAGCCTCTGGCAAACATTTTTGCTTGTTAGTTTCTCCACTGACTTTTGCCCCGGGCCTCGGGTCAGGCACAGTCCTAGTCCCATGCCCAGTCTCTGCCTGTTTTATGGCCAAGATGCCAGCGGAGCAAATCTTTAGGCGCCCATAAATTGATAGAGCAGAACAAATGTGTCCGAGTCGTCGCCTGCTGGCTGTGATTAGACAACGCCAAATGTGCCAAACCAAACTGTGAATCTCGTTATGGGGCACGTATGCGGCCAAAAGTTCATCAATGTCGCGTGTTAGATCCCCGTGCAACAATTTGTTAGACCCACCACAAGTGCAACGGGCTGCAAGGAGGTTTTGCCTCCATTTTTTTTTGTTTTCCTCCTTGCGTTGGGGGTTTGGGTTTGGCATAAATTAATCCGCGTCGGCATCGATGCATTGGATTTGTGTTCTGCCTGCGGTTGGTCGGCTGGCAGAGATTGCTCGCTGCAGGGATGGATGGTTGGGTGGGGGATTGGGTGCGCCCTGGTTGGTTGCATCTTTTAGCCAGCTTTGCGCAAATAAATTGGCTAGGCGAAATTTATTGCATGAAACGTTACCAAATGCCGCTGCAGCCAGCGTTCCGCATTTGGTATATACTCGTAAACTGATAGAGGAAGAGGGCCGAGCTCGCTTTCAATCAATATTATTGTGGTATAACCATTTTTCATTGCAACCCATCCCATTCCCACTGACTTTCATTCAATTTTTTGTGATTTTTGTTGTTGTTTTTTGCAGATTGTGCCTGCGCGAGTACTGCATCGAGGTGCTGCGGTCCGCTTACAATACGCTGGTGAGGCAGGTGCGTCGTGTGCTGGAACGCAATGCCGGCTCGTCGAGTCACGATGACTCCTATCTATTGTGGGCCATACGATTTTTCATGGAGTTCAATCGTTTGAGTGGTCTACAATTGCAGTTAGTCAGGTGAGTCAGTGTTTGTCTGTGTGTGTGTGTGTGTAGCTGTGGCTGTGACTTACATTTGACAATGTCAATGCAGGTCTAAAGCGGGGGTGGGCACACAGACACTCGCATGTTTTAGTGCTTTTGTATGCACAGACAACAGAAACGTTTCTTGCTTCTCTGCCGCTGCGCTGCTGCAGCCGAGCAACCGAGCTGTGCATAGGCAGCAGCAAGGTGAATTTACTTATTGGGTGACGTTTTTCGCTGTCCAAGCATTTATTCACCACGCACGCTCGGCGTTCGCTAGAAAGAGATAGAAGTCTCTGTGGTTCGGCGGGGAAAACGACACCTCAAGTAAATTCACCTTGGCTGCAGCTGTTCGCTGTGCATAGGCAAAAGCTCTTTACGCTGCGCTTGTGCCGACTACGCTGCCCGAGATCTTTGCATACGAGCAGAGCATACGAAGCTGCCGACTTCTGCTCTAAAGTGTTCAAATTAATTGCCTACAAGTTTCAAAGAAAGCGCTCTGCCAAGTGATTTGTTGATGCTGCTGATGAATGAGCTTCAGTGGCTAACAAAACGCTGACCTCGACTTCGACTTTTACTTTGACTTCGAGACAAGTCAGCAGTTATGCAAATCTTATCCCAGCAGCTCTCGCTCTTATCTGCTCAGTGGGCAAGGCACGGCACGCCTTAATCGCAGGCTTTCAATCAAATTACTTTGCAGCACACTTCAAATGAAACAATTTCTGCAAAACTTATTTGCACTCGCACTTTGAATATATTTTTCATCAAATCAGTTTGGGTTACGAAATTGAAAAATCGAAGTCAGCCAAAGCCAACTTGCTGAAATCCGAAGAGATTCTTTACGATAAGCCATTGGGGGGAGAAGTCAAAGAGGATGGAATACTTTTTGTTTTATGTTTTATGGAACAGTAAAAAGTTTCCTACGACTTAATTTATGGATTTTAGTGGTTCGTTTTGGTCGTTTCGATTAAGTATCTAGATTTGTTTTGAATGCAGAAGTTTTTTTTAACATTTTATAGCCCATTGAGTAGAGGTCAGAGTTATCGCTAGAACTGTTCCATTCGTCATATATTTAAACTTAAATTTTAGTTCTTAGACATTTTGGGGCTTAGAAAAATCAATTTTCTTAAAGCTTCTTAAACTTATCTTAATCTTATTACAAGAAAATATAAAATTGGTTCTCTCTCCTTCGAATAAGCTTCAAAAGCTGTGAATCTGGCATCAAATCCATCCATCATTTGAGACGTTGACGGGAGAAAATCAGAATTTTCCTCTTAAATGGGGCAGCCCTGGGGGGCGGTGTTCTTCGCTTTGCTCTTCCGCTTTCTTTCTTTTTACGACAAAAGGGAAAAGTGCGCTGCAAATAAAGTTTTGTGCCACGACAATTTCCATTGCCATTCGCACTTGGCAAGTCCCAACCCCAACAATTTTCCGGAAAATGGTCAAGCAACGTGTCAATACAAAAAGTGATACGTTGGCAGTGCTTTCAGCTCCCAGCTTCCAGCTCCCTACTACGCTGGGGTGACCGCACAATTTGTATGTCATTGTTCGGGGTCCTGGGTCCTGCCATCAGCGCTTCGTCACTTGAGTTTTATTGCATTACTTTTGCCGTACAAGGGACAACAAACACATGCACAAATCAAAGCCAGGATTCCAATCGTTGACCTACGGTACTTGGCCACTTTACAACTGCATGGGGGACTGGTCCAACTCCTGGCTAGGGGGGAACCGTCTAATATTCTTTTTGCCAAAGGAATCAACTGAATCCGAGACTGCCGCAACCCCTGCAAATTCTCCCGCTGCCATTGCCACAGCCACTGCTGCTCTCACTACCACGGCTACTGCCACTGCCACAGCCACTGCTTCTGTTGTTGTCCTCATTCTTGTCCAGCATGCTGTTAATAAAATTTTGCGTTCTTTATGCTGTCATCCGGCTGACGTTGCTTCCTCGGCTCCTTGTCCGCTTGCCCGCTCTGTCCTGTCCGCTGTGTGGTGGGAAATTTCTTTAAAATTGTTTTGGTTACTTTCAAATTAGTTTCTGAATGACAACAATGAAGCTTTGCAAAAATGTTGTCATTCCGTTGGCGCAAAGTTTTTCGGAGAACCCATGCTCCACCCCTTCTCCTCGACAAGGAACTGGAGACTGGACTCCCTCGCACTATTCTAAGTTGCTGCTCGGTTGGTTGCTCCTTTTGCTGCTCCTGTTTTCATTTTTACCATAACTACGCTCCGGCCTTGTCCTGCCCTGTCCTGTCCTGTCCTGTCCCTCTCTGCGTTTTATCATGCCTTTTCGTCTCACTTTCTTACTCCGCTCTCCGCTGGGCACTCTCTCATTGGAGCTCTTTCTGCCTGCCGTATATACTTGGCAACCATAAAACTTTCTGTTTATTTCCCTCAAATGCAATTTGACGCTTCCCCACCCCCGCCCGCTCAACTTTCTTTATCGTCTGTCATTTTCTACTGATTTTGCACTATATAAAGCATGGCATTGCTGTAATGTATGGCCTGGCCTCTCCCTCTCTCTCTCTCTCAGATGGGCAAACTTTCTGTGCCCGAAAAAAAGTGAAATTGAGTTTGTCATTTTTTTTATGCGAATACAAAGCTTTGAAACACAAATCAATCGCAACGGTGCTCATAGGCGATGCATCGACTGCACGTAGAGCTTTCAGGTTTGTGAGGCTGCGCGCATGCAGCTTTGATCAGGGCAGAATGAGAGAGACATAGCTGTAAAGCTTTGTGCAGTATTGTGTTCACACGTACACATGCTGCAATGCAGCCGATCGGTTTACATAATTGAACGAAATCTTTATCTACTTCTCGTGGAAGCTTTTAATTTTCTTTAATTTTTCAACCTGCTGAATTTTTAATTAATTCTCTGATACACCAAAAGTATAGTTCGACAGAGTCTCTTTACCGCTTCTCGCTGGAATAATTGATAGAAAACAGTTTACCGCATCAATCACAGTTTGTTGCTGTTCCCGCTAGCGTCGCTTCAGATAGTACTGGGACAGTTTCGTGTAGTTGCTCATTGCAATTTTATTGATTTTATAATTTATTTATTTGCCTTCCCATTGCCTTGTGCTGTCTGCCTGCCTCCGCACAACTGTAATTAATTTGATTTTAATGCTTCTTCAAATGCTCTCGACGTTGTCGCCGCAGCGCACCAGTTTCGCAAAACTTTAATGGTCGCCGCAGCAGCAGCGGCAGGCGTCGGGCTGCTAATTTTGCAGAGGGTTGTAGGCAAGGCAACGCAAGCAGTATGAGCAGCAAGCAGTGTAAGCATTGAGTGTGGGTGTGGGTGTGGGTGGGCGCCAGGTGCGGCTGGTCCGGGCGCAAACTTAGGCTGGCTGGCGCTCATTTCTAGCGCTACTTAAAAATTAATTTTGTTAATGAGTTTTTCGTCGAGCGCAGAGTTGGATGTTGCAAGGGGCAAGCTGCTTACCTGCTTGCATCCAACTTTTGGCCAACTTTAATGCAGCGCACAGCATTCCACTTGAACGACTACTTAAATATGCGAATACCTACCAACATATGCATTACGAATCCTTGTTTTGGCTTTTTCCATTTCATTCGCAGCGAATCGTTGAGCGTGCAATGCTTCCACTGGGTCCTGACGCGCATGCAACATGACATGGACATGATTGTGAGCGACAAGAAACAGGCGCGTCTCTGGGCCAAGCGACTGCATGTTGCCCTGCTGGTAAGTTTGTGCAGCTGCTCCTCCCCACTGCTTGGCCAGCTAAGCAGTGCGGGTGTCTGTGCGTGTGTATGTGTGTGGGTATGTTGTTGTTTGTACGAGCGTAAGTGCACTTTTGGGTGCACTCTGTTGCTGCTCGTCGTTTGCCTGGGATTACGACCGGTACTTAAGCCAACTGAATGTACCTTAAAGAACACCGGAAGATGGCTCAAACTTTCAATGAGCCCTAAGAGCTGAAGCTTTGTTCGATATTAGTTGGGGTTTGCTTTTAGTTAAAGAGATTTGCTGATGATCTTCAATGAAGTTGATTTAAAAGGCATGCAATTTAATGCTCGCACATCTAATAACAGTTTCCAACACGTCTTAAATTATAACCCACACAAAATGTAATTCACTTCGAAGCTTCATCAATTCCATTTACACCGAAGATTGTTTTTGTTATGGCCCTAAGCAAAGGAGCCGGAATATATGTACTCATTAGTCAGTGGCGAGACTCAGAGACTCAAAGGCTCATTACAATGCAACACACACACAGCGCTCAGAGCTCGCTCAGGTTACAGGTTCAGCCATTGCCCATGCCCATGCCCATGCCCATGCCCGTCTGAGTGTCTGCCAAGTTAATGCTTACCAATTTTTTAATTAAAGACATTCCGGGAATTGCTGCAAAGCTTGCTGGCCCTGCAGAAGCTCAAGGATGACAACGCGCGGGCCCTCTTTGATATGCTCCTGAACAACGTATGCTATGTCCTGGAGTACAGGGAGACAATACTGCACTTGTTAATGAACTACAACGAGGCGCACAGCACAAAGTGAGTATCCCGAGCCAACCCAAGCGACAAACCATTCCAACTATGCACATACATAGCGATTGGAAATAACTGGCCCCCGAACCCAAAGTCCCATGCCTCGCAGTGGCCGGGAGAGTCAGGCCCAGCTAGGCGGCATTTCTGACAGTAAGTGGGGATGAACGGGTAGACCTCATGGTATGCGCAAATAAGCAAGCCAAACACACGCCGTCTAATGGGATTACTATTGAGAGTAGTTTGCCCCCCATTGAAGTATGCAGCGACTGGCAGTGGATTCAGAGCTCCTGCCGCACCCAACCCTCGCTCGTCCTGACAATCAGCCATTGTTTGTCTTAACGGCATGCCTTTGTCTTAAGTTCGTGGTCTGTTTGTTTGGCTATTTGCACATACGTCTGAGCTGTACATACGCCCCAAAAGCAACCACCAGTATCTGAACTAGTTGCGCGTCGAGTGGTTCGTGTCGGTGGCTAAAAATTTAATTGATTTTACAAGCATGTGCCAGCAGCACGCGTGCCCCCGCATAAGAATTATGCCATTTGGCACACTGCATTTTCGTGCCACGTTACCCTTGCTGCATCCTAATTGGCGTGTTAGCTGCGCAGCATTGCCCCACTCTTGATAAATCACCGAAGAGCATTGGGAAAATGCTACACTAGATTTAGCAGCAGATTTTCACGAGCGTGCTGTTGCCCCTCGACTTGATTTTAAACTCATTAAGCTGCGAGGCACTCACCTAGATTTCCCGCGAGTTCATTGACTTATGCTCAGCAACATAATAAACACAGCAGAAACACTCCAACAGGACCTCTGTCATGCGTGTATGCTGAAAATTGTAGTCCTTTCGGGCACGCCCTTATTTTTTTTTGTATGCAAAATCCTTTTAGATAATTGCAATTTTTTGTAGTGCCAAACATGAAGAGTTCAACTCACTTGAATACTTCTAAATGGCTGCACAATTCGTCTGTCAAACAGAAGTTCGCTCTGCCGCGGAGAGCTCCACTGATGATAGCTGCAATAAATGCCTGCAAATTTATATCTGCATCGCAGACAGTAGTTCCCCTGGCTGGCATGCCACCAACACAGTGGGGCATGGGCAAACCGCTGCCTAAATTCATTCAATATCAGTCAAATAACAAATAACTCAGAATATTCAGCGGCAAAGTGGATAGGGATCATGTTCCTTTGCTGAAAAGAATGGCAATTATTATGACTTTACAGAAGCTAGAAGAATAGACACAAAAAATATACAACAAGAGTTCCAAAAGAACGTTACAGCAGTTTTTAGTTCTTTAATAATTGTACAAAAAACATACAAATTAGTGGCAAAACATTGGCTCTGCTGGGCATCTGTTAATGAGTCGAAAAATCTTTAAACTTTCATTGTTAGTTAATGTTTAATTAAGTAACTTCTGGCCTAAAGGGAACAAAGCTACTTTCAGCTATCTGGAAAAGTTAAACGCAGATTAATTTGTTACTGAATGAGGAGAAATTGATTGAACCCTGAAAAATTCCCTAAAAATGCGTTTAGCTTAGAAAATATTGATAAAACTGTTTTGTTATTTATGGTTACTCAAAATACCTTTTGGGTACCTTTTGCCTTCCACTGTGCCACTGGCCCGGCCCACAAGCAAATGAACAAATTGTTGTCAGTCGCCTGTTGCCCTCGTTGTTGGGGGGGTTTTGAGTGTCAACTATCAGCTGGGCATGCGAACAGGATGGATTGAGGGTGTGTGTCCAGCTCCTAGTCAGTGTGTCTGTTGGTTTGAGTACTGGCAATTTCAAAGCTTTGACTAAATTAATTTAGCGCGCAAACATGAAATTGACAGAGTGCGGCACGGAAGGATGCAGCCGGGGTACGGGGCTGTGCGAGTTGTTCCAATTGCGGATGCAGATTGTGATATTTATCCGTACGTGCAGCTGTAGATGCTGGCTGCTGGCTGGCTGGCTGGCTGGCTGGTTAATTGGAGCATGATTAATGGGAATCGAGTGAGAAAATAGTAGATGTTGCCTCTAAAGAATTAAATCGATTATACATGAAGCAGATCCAACGGGCGGGCATTCAATTGGCTGGCAATCATGTAAATTGCGGCTCTCTGCCTTTTGAACTGCAATCAGCGTTTTGAGCACTCGACAGATTAAAGATTTTCGTTGTCAAGATGAATAATTTATGAGTGCCGGCAGCCCACACAGGGCGGAGGGGGTTGTCCCTTTCTGCCAGATTATTGCCATGCTGCTGCAATCGCGGGCCCATCACTCATTGTTGTTGCTGTTGCTGTTGCTGTTGCTACGCTGTCATAATTAATAATATTTTCATTATAAACGTCTTATGACAACAACAACAACAACAACAAGCCACAAATGTGCGTCTGCCTGTGTCGAAGTGGGAGTCACAGTCTGGGCGCAATTACATTTTATCATTTATTCAACATGCGCTCAAAGTCGGCGCGAAGACAAACCCCAACCCAACCCCTCCTAAGCACCAAGCATTGACCTAAGCTCCTACCCCAACATCCAACACCCAAGTGTTCTAATTAATTTTGCTCAACCTTCTATGGGGCTACTCCAACTTCTGCTGCTCCCTCCGTGCACTGAGGCTGCCTGTCGTCCATTTAATCAACGTAAACGCGAATATCAAATCAGGCGGCAGCCAGCCAGCCAACAACAAGAAGTTACAAAACCGCGTCCTCACATACAAATTAATTATAAATAATTTATTAACGATTTATCTTTGTCCTGCCGCCACATGTGCTTGAGCTAGAGCAGTCCAAGGATGTGGGCGGGTGGGACAGGGGTGCTGAGACTCGATTTGCACCTGCGCATCATTAGGAGCGGTGGAAGGTGGATGGGGCAATCGATTTGCGTTCGCTTGTAAAATGGTTTGTGGCATGCAATATGTTATGCAACCCACCCACGACCCACCAGGACCTGGCTGCTGGCTGCTGCTTCTACTGCTTGCGGTTGCTTGGCGTTGTGGTCAGATACCCGCAACTGCCAGCAAACGCCACCAGCAGCAGCAGCGGCAGCGTCAGCTCTAGCCTTCGGCTCTCCATTCCGTTTCTCTGGTTCGTGCTGCCGGCAGTTTTTACGCTTCGACTGCTGTTCATGCTGCCACCACCGATGCAGGCGACGACCACAGACATCTTTGCGGTAACTTCTACGTCGGTAACATGGATGTGCTTGATTAATTTCACATTTGAGTTATCATCAAATGTGCACACACACACACACACACCCATCCGCTCACGGTTACACCGCCACACACTCAAACTCAAACACATTCTCTTCGCTCTCCGCTCTCTGCTCTCTGCTCTCCTCATATCGTATCGGTTACGCCTTGCAGTCAACTGACTCCTTTTATCATCAATTTGCTGCTGCCCAAAGCCATCCTCGTGCCCCGTTCCGCACTGACTGTCAGAGTTGTGGTCCATTGCTGACAGTTCTTGATCGGTACAAATGGCTAAATATCCTCGAATTGGCTGGTGAATGTTGAGAGGGGCATTTGCTCAACAGATGGTTTATGTTGTCCCATTGAATTTCTAGCTCAATTAAGACTGTCTAATTTATTGCAGCATTAATTGTGTGCAATCATTTAAGGAGTCAAAATCCTATATGCAGACTAACTACTGGGTTGCAGATGGTTCGTTGATACAGTGACATAGTGCCCGGGGATCTATGTAAATGTTTGAGAAAAAGAGTTCGCATTTTAACTGTATCTGATTTCTTAAGAGCACATAATATTCGTCTATTCTCTCACATGCAACGATATCACCACTCACAATCGCGTTATTGCTTTGAGCAGTTTTGACTCTCTACAGTCTTTCTCTTTTATTTGGTACTCAGAAGCTCAAAGCTTTTGAATTATTTGCGTGTTTCATTTGGCTAAATGTCTATCTACGCCATCGATTCCTGTTTACCCGGAATGCCGGATAACCACTTCCACATTACAAATTCATTTCCCCGAACGCAGCTACGTTGCCATGATGATCACAGGTTGGCTTTTGTTTTGTCCTTTTCCGTGCGGTGCTGTGCCGTGCGGCACATTGACCGCATTTCAAATTGCTGTTGCTGGTGGCGGCTGGCATTAAAATTCGCAATGAATTTGCATAAATTTTGAACGGCGACATCGTCGGTCCTTTTGGAAAGTTTAACATTTTCCACTGGCAACGCGATTTAACCATTTCATGGAACTGAGAGCCGGTGCCCGGATCCTGTCCTGGCAATTAGAGTGAACGCGGAAGGGCTTGGCGTAAATGTAAATGGGTCACATGTATGCAAATATTGGAAAATCATGTTAAAAGACGGAACCCAGATTATTCAGCTCGAACTGGGCAGAAGTCAAAAATTCGATTTTATACTCCCCTGCATATACACATACACATTCATTAGTGGGAGAATGAAAAATATCTACACTGGTTTCTTCCCCCAATTAGCTTTCGTCACTTGCTGCATTTGATGTTCTTTTCTCACACACATAAGAAAAATATTCTTTTTTGCGCTGCTTCCGATCGCCTCTTCCATCTCATGCCATTACAAAAGGGCGCAACACATCACTTTCCCCTTCTAGCCATTCACCGTTGCATTGACAAGTCATAAAGGCAAAAAAGTCAAAGTACAACGAGAGAGCAATTAAAAAGTATTTCTGCCGCTCTCACACTTTAAATTTTTCGGACGGAAGAGAAGCTTTGTTTCTCGAGAATTCCATGCTGCCCTCTGCTCAGCTTTGTCTCCCCTCTCCCACCACATGCCAACCCAGATGCATAGCGCTTTCCCCTTCTCGCCATTCACCGTTGCATTAACAACTCATCAAACGCACAAACGTTCGCTCTCTTGAGGTAGGAGAGACAGAACACAAAAGCTAAAGTCAAATGAGAGAGAAATTGGGAAGCGCATCAGAAGAGAGCATGGAATGTTCTAGAAGCCAAGCCTCCTACGCAATTTTCGGTGCAAGCGCGGGGTTTTAAGTCAGTTCCGGGTAGCGGGTTGCGAAAATCGGGAATTGGACGAAAAATTGTCGCGCATGTTGTAGTGCAGAGTTGTGGAGAAGTGAATTCCTATTGTTGTGCCAGTGCGTTTTCGTATTCGTGTTCGTTTCGTAAATCGTTCTTTCCACGAAATCTGTGACTTCCATGTGTCAGGGAGAGGAGCAGCAAAACGTAATGGCAGAAGTAAGAGAGAGCAAAAACATTTAATGTTTTTTTACACGGTAAAGGGTTCCTCCTCGTTTAAGCTACACTACACATAAAATACACAAATTAAATGTAGTCAGCTTTAATGCATCTCGTTTCTTGTTTCGTCATCCGCATAGTTTTAGATTAAGCATCGTTGACCATTCTGATTTACGAGTGCGTGTGTATATTTGGCCCATCATTGCCAGCCTATTTTGCATACTTTCTGGCTTTGAATTGTCGTTTTGTGTGACTCGCGCGATTTTCATTATTCAAACGGCAATCAATCATTTTAACAAATTGACGTGCACAATGACGCAGGCTTTCATTTTTTGGCTTGGCTAAAAACAAAGCGGAAGTTTGGCCCTGCATAGCGGCAGCTGATTTTGGCAGTTTCGCGGCTGTCTTTTGGCCGTTTTTTGTTACGGTTTTCGGGCCTTTTTCCCCATTCTAAGGGTAATTTGCTAATTGGAGGCGTCATCGGCCTCGACAGCGGCCGACAAGAGCGAAGGCAAAGGAAAGGGCAGATACGGACACAGGGGCAGAGGCAGAGGCAGAAGTAGAGGCCACATCATCAGTCAGAAAAGGTCTGTCCTTGTGTGCCACCGACCCTTTGAATCCAGTTTGGTTAGTTAGTCCTGACAACGGGGTGGCCTCAGGCTCAGGCTCTGTGGTTGGATGGGTGGAATGGAATGGAGTGGAGTGGCTGTGGCTGTGGCTGTGGGCGGGCCAGCCTTTTTCCCTATTTAATGTGCTCGATGATATTCAATAAATATTTAGGAGCTGCCTGAAAAGGTTATTGATGTTCGTTCGGTTTTGATTTGTTCGCATAAAAGCTGAATGAGTGGTAAAAATTGATTGAAAATTCTTTAAAGAATTTATGTTATTAGTTCTCTCTTGCACCATAACTGGAATTCGTGTATTTGGGTTGATCGTGATATCCAGCTGGTTAATTGTTGGCTGGCGGCTTGGAATGTACATAAATATTTCTCCATTAAGCTGGCAACATGGAAATCGCATTGGACGATGACACAAAAAAACAACAACAACAAAAATGTACATTGCAAAGGCAGGAAATGATGGAAGCGATTGAAAAAATCATACATTTGCCACATTTAATTGAATTTTGAGCATGTGGCATGCATTTTTCATAGTGGAGGTGGTCGACATGTAACAAATTCAATTTCGATGCGTGTACATGGATAATAAAAAATGTAATTACAATATATTTTCATATTGTTAACTATTCCATTCTCTCGCCCTCTCTTTAAGGGTCTTCCTGCGCGATGTGGTGGAAACGGCCAACGTTTTCATTAAAATGATGGAGCGATTCTGCCAGGACTCTGTCGTTGTGCAGGACAAGCGGCGCGTCGCTGGGGGCCGCAGGAAGAAGCAGCCGAAGGCCAAAACCAAACAGACAGCGGCCCCACAGCCCACGGAGGTAAGAGCAGCTAAATTAAAATATATATTAAAATACATTTTTGGTTTAATGTTTAAAAATAAATTGCCGCATGAAACAACTTTACTCTGGTGGTCATCGCCCGCTGTGCCAGCCATAAAACATACTCTAAATTGCCAATAAAATGTATTAAAAAGGAGGCAAAACGAACAAAAACAATTGCCGTCTATGCTGGCTGGCATGTTTGAAGATTTATGCGTATGATCGTGAAATTTAATTGAGTGAAAATATATCCAAAAAAAGCGAGCAAAAGCAGGAGCAGCTTCAAGGCGATGATTTTGCGCGGGTGCCGTTTGTTTCTGTGTGTATATGCGTATTATTTCAATGCAACTGAATGTGACCTTACCGCATGCACACGGACACACCAGCACACACACACACACACACACACACACACACACGTGCATATCGTGCGAAGCTTTGGGTGCCGCTTCTGTTGTTTTTCCGCCGCTTTGACCCTTTTCAAGCGGCTCAGACTTTGTTTTTTTTTTTACTGAAATACTCTACTAGAAGAGCAAGGGTAGGGTGGTTAGGACATTTAATTAAATATTAGTATTTTTACTTGCTAGATTTTGCATTTAATTAATGCAAATACCCAAAAACAAATGAAAATAATTTGTTCTATAATTTGTTCTACTGCAAAATCAAAGCTTAGAGTATCTTCAGTGCGTAGTGGCAACCGCTCTTCCATTTCTAACCATCTTTTGTTTTTTCTACACTTTGTCGCGCTGGGACAGGACGCGCCGCTGAGCGTGATTTCCGGCCACCGGCCACTGGCCACAGGACTGCTGCATGCCGACTGTCGACTGCTGGCCTTTGCCACAACTGTGTAGAACCTGCACGGGCAGGCAGTCAGGCAGTCAGGCTGCCGCTTGGCTTTATTATTTTTTTGTTTCCCCTTTGTGGCCAGCTGGCCGCAAGCTGGTCAAGGGGTGACACGATTCTGACACTGCCTTGTGGACTGAAGGAATGCCTTTCAGGCAACAACCTTCGATTGTGTACCATTTCGATATATTTACACGCATTTCGCGCATCAATTTTTCAACAATTAATTTATAAATATTTGTCATTGCCGGCGAGCATGAAAAACATGAGAGAAGCGCACACACACAGCCACACACAGGCACAAATATTTGCATGTTCCTGCCCTTCTTCAGCAAACAAAAGTTAAACGAGTGATAAACAAAATGTATAAAATTGTGTAACGCGGAAGGCAAACAAAAGAATTGTGGAACAAAAAAAACGCAGGAAAAATCACGAAAGAGTTTACCGTTTATATTTGTCACACATTTTCCAGCGATAGAACATTAATATGAACTGAGCAAAAGGGCGTGGATATACCTTTTCGAGTACCCTGCATGCAGAGAGATTTTCCATTGATCCCTTGCCATTGATTTTGAAATTTAATGAAATGAAAATACTTTTGCCATGTGCCAATGTCCTTGTATTTAGAGGAACGACGTCAGACCAGCCATCGGGGGTGTTCAATTAATATGCATTGTTAACAGAACAGAACAGAACAGAACCGATAGGGCAAAAACAACAAAAAATGCGAAAACAATGGATTACAATTATTTTGTTTTATGCCAGTAATACAACAAATAATTGGGTAGGCAATCAGGCAACAGCAGCGGAATACTCTTGGCAAATTATTCTACTGCTGCTCAATGAAGAAGTTCAATTATGTAGAGCGGAATGACCTTTGTCCCTATAGAGCCTACAGCTACGACAAAAACTTGCCAAAGTCCATAACTAAATAGGAATACTCCCTTGTTTGTGTGCCTTTGTTTGGGCAGCTTTAATACAAAACAAATTCCAATTATGAAAATCATTTTATTTGCATTTTAATCGCTATCGAAATATGCATTTTTTTTGCGCAGGTTTTGTCTCTTGTCACTTGCAAATGGCCGACAAATGTTGTTAGATATTTGGTTATAATTACTACTGCATATCCGTGGAATTAATTTTGTACATTGCTTTTGTTGATTATCTATGCAGATTCATAAATAATTGATTGTTGCATAATTGCAGGATGAATTGTCGAGCAAATGGGCTGAAATGGCATCGGAAGTATGCACCGTGCTCTACGGAGGAGTCAACCTGCCCGAGGAGGAGCTGCCCCTGCCCTTTGATGCGGCATCCGACAAGTCAATCGATGATCAGCGGTTCGTAGAGGCAATGGTACACCTTTTTCCTTTCCTATTATATTTTCTTGGTTTTTTCTTACTTACAGCGAGGATTGCATGATTCGCATAAATAAAATGCTGCGCACCGGGAAATTGGAGCAGGCCATCGCCCTGCTCCGTGCTGCCAGGTGAGTGTCTGGCTGGAGCATCAAAATGTTATTTAAGCCGCTCGCTGGCTGTCCCTGTCCCCATCAAATTGAGCAACAACTTGCAGCCGTAATCCCTTTTGAAAATTCTCCTTTTAATAACCTGACATTGACTATTGCGGCCCCACGTTCCGTGTCCTCCGCAAAAGCAATTCGCATAATAAATTAACTCTAGTAAAAATGGAAGAAAAAAATATAAACGCTTCTCGGTTCCGGCATTCTCTGGGCTTTTGTCCCACTTGGCTGGCTTTTATCGAATTTTATTCTCTTCCTGTTTACTCCTCGAATTTTCTCTCGAGCGAGAGTCTGGGCTGCCCTTAAATTAAATAGTTTTTATTTATTGTTAAGGCAGAGCACGAGGCAGGTAACTACAGATAATGGCTGCGCGAGGCATTGTGCTCCATGTCCTTCCTTGGTGGTCTTCGCCTGATAATGAGAACGAATGAGGGAGGAAAGGTGGTGTACTGCTGGCTCTGTGGTCTGTGGGCAATGCCATTTCGACCCTGGGGTTTTGTCTCGTTCTCGTGTGCAATTTTTCAGTCAACAAACCGCAGCGGCCATGGCGCAGGACAGCTCCGTTCCTGGCTCAGGGTTCAGTGGATATGCCTGCCTGTCTGCCTTTCAATTTAATTGCCCGCTCAATTATGTAAAGCTCATTGAAGATGCGCCCAAGAAATGTTTATTGTTTGTGCTGGAAAATTGCGTGAAAATAATTTATCTTTTGCGCGTCAACATTTAAATAAGGCCAACACAGCGCGAGAGACACAAGACGGAAGGCAGCAGGGCCAGGACCAGAGCAAGAACCAGCAGCATCCTCCACGACAGATGTCGTGTCGTCAAAGGCTGAGAGAGCAATCGAAAACGTGGTTTTAAATATTTCCAAGTCATTTAATTACAACCTCATTAAAATCTTCCACCTGCTGCATGCTGGTCCCGGTCGGAGTTCGTCTCAAAGGCTCACTCACTCCCTCTGCAAATAGTCGGCAACTCTCGAGGCTTCGACACTGTCTTCCATTTCCACTGGGGAAAAGAGTAATTCTGTCAGTTCCTCTCTCTCTCTCTCTCTCTCTGTCTCTCTGTGCAATTTCAATTGTCAAACTTTCCTTGAAATTTATGTACATTTTAATTGTTGCCAACGTACATACATTTTTTTGTATTATTATGTACACAATTTTCGCCTGTTGCCCTGCTGCTCTGTTCCTGCTCTGCAGCGGCAGCTTAAAAAGGTCTAGACGCTTTTTGTGCTAATAAATTAAAATGCGATATGCATATAGAGAGAGAGAGGGAGAGAGAGAGAGAGAATAATGGCACTTGCACGGCCCACGAGCCATGGCCCACGTCTCTTGTGTCTGGCCATTGTCTGGAACTTTTTGTGCCCCCGTTGCCTAGCACTCACGGCTCGGGACAGTTACACTCTCACTTTGCTGCTGCATACACTATGAAAAGAGACATCAAAAATGTATCAATGGCAAGGGATGGAGGTTTGGCAGCTATCATTTGCGTTTCTTCTATAGAAATGATTAGTTTTGCGTGAAGCAAAATCAAAATCAAACTATAATTGCCATAGAAAATGTTGTGAAAATGTATTTCTGTTGAGTGTATTCCGCAGTTCGTTTTGGCCAAGTTCCATAAAGAGAACATTTTTGGGTAAACAAAATATTGGAAAATAAACTCGAGTCGCTAGCTGCAGAAATTCCTCGCACTGTGCATTTATGTATGTACAAATGTATGTACGATGTATGCACGTATGCAAGTCTATATTTTTATATTTTTAAATAGTTGCCAAGTCACACTATTAGATGGGGGTTTTTTCTTCCTACAGCTGGCTTAATGGGTGCACAGAAATGTCAGCAATGGGAACAAAAAAAGAAAAAAAAAAAACAGCAGCAAACTTTTAAGTGAAGTAAATGCGCAAAATGTTTATTCAAACTTCACTTTGGTTGCAACTTTCAGTTCTTTTACCCCCACCCAGTCTGGAGCTCTTAACTAAGCTTATTTAAGCGTCTGCTGATGCGCTTATTTAGCATATCAACGGGGAAAGCTGCCGCTGGTGCTCCAGCTTCAGCTCCAGCTCCAGCTCCAGCTCCAGCTCCAGCTCTTGGGTTTGGCTTTGCTACTGCCCCGTGGTAGTGGTTGCTGCTCCTTCTATGGCTGCATTTCTTGTTGATTTTGTTGACTGTGAATATTTAGCATTTTGCTGCTTTCACGAGCAAAAGCTGCCGTGCAGCTTGTGTTTTTCAAATCAACACAAAATTCATTTGCCTTAAAGTAGGAACCCAAACGGGAAGTAATCATAAACTTATAACAAAAGTGCTTAGTAAAATTGCAGCCAGTGGCCAATGGTCATCATCCATAGCACAGAATAAGAGATCTTTGAGGGTACCAAAACTAATCCGTTCCATCCAAAATCAGCTATGCGGTAGCACACATATAATCAGGTGAATACCAAGTTTGACCAATTGAAATATAATACCCTGAACAGCTTGTTATAGCACATTGTGAATTGCATTGAATCACTGGATTTGTCTGGGCAATGTTCAAATAATCCTTGCTGCTGCACTGGCATGCATATCGATTTATATCGACTTATAATTAATCTGGGCTTCACCTCAATGTGATTATAAAATGTTCTGCATAAAACAATTCCTCTGCTGTTGCACACGACAGACAATACGACGGGGGACTTAATCTAAGTTAAAAGGCAGCACCGAAAAGTTTTCACTTTGATTTTGGGTTTTCATCGATTTTTTCGATGGTTTATAATTAACCAATATTTCGTCCCATGGCCAAAACCGCTATGCAAAAACCGCTAATTATCGTCGACTAGGGTCGGACTGGGACTGGGACTGGGACTGGGAGTTATTCACAAAATATGTCGCATAACTTTTAAATGAACGCACACAAATGTTGATGTAAACCAGTGCCACTGCCACAACCACAACCACAATGATGTTGCACTATTGCTGCTGTTGCTTGCAACTGTTGTTGGCCCTCCAAAAATGGCACCCGCAGGATTACAAAACGAAACGCAACTAACGAACAGCCCAATGGAACCACTGTTACAATTTTTATGCACGGTAGAAAGCGGAATGAAAGGTTGTTAGTTTTTTACGTATCCAATGCAAACATCCACAAAGATCTGAATATTCCAACAATTAAAGATGAAATAAAGAAAACTAGTAAGAAATACATCGACAGACTCCACAACCACGAAAATAATTTAGCCTTAAGTCTATTTGACAATAGCCTAACAGTAAGAAGACTGAAAAGATACCACATTCTCGATATCCCTGATAGATAAATCCAACAAACTGAAAAGATGTCTCTGTCCGTCGCAGGGCTCATTGGAAAACTGCCATTTCTGTTAATTGAATATTAATTATACAACTTACTAATTGTTTAAAAAAACAGATTGTAAATATAAAGAGAGAGAAGTTTAGTGGCAAGTTTATCTATGTTTAGCTGCTCTGCAATTCTGTGTGTCCTGCCTCTATGTTATGTGCGCATTTTGTATGCATTTTCGGGTATCCTTTAGTCGAGCCATTTTGGATGCTGCAGGGAAGCTGCTCTGTAGAGCGTGGTGTCTATCAATTTATTGGCTGGGCGACAGCGAAAAGCATAAGTTGCAGCACTATCGCCTACGAACACGAACAAATAAGCATAAATATGTCGCTTAGGCAGTCTGTGTCTGTTGCCCTCTGATATGCCAGAGAGGAAAACTGACACACTGGCTGAAGGCAAGTTTATAATTGGAGTACGGGAGTGGGAAGCTACGTACGTCACTATCTCGTTCTCGTTATGTTTTTGCTGTGCGTTGCATTTTAAGCTGCTTTCAAGTATTAAATTAACAGCGGGCAACGTTGCGAAAGGCCTGCAAGCGGCGGTTGCTTGCATCAACCGGAATGGTGGGGGATTATTCTGGACCGACACAGAGAGAGGCGAAAGTGCAACACTGCTGCAAGCTGCATGCTGCACACATGAGACGCAATTTTAAACGCATCAATTTCAGTTTGCGAGAGCTAAAAGCTTTGCTTGTTGCATCCTTGCTTGCCGCAGTGTTCGAATTTTTGCAGCAGCAGCCTGACGCTGGCCAGAGTCGCTTGTTATTACAGGCATTGTTGTTGCCCCAAGCGATGCTGATGCTGATGATAGGGGTTAGGGTGCGAATGATTTCTATAGGCTTGTCGATTCACGTTCTTCACGCTGAAAATCGATTTGGAGCAAAGTTTACCTCATGCTGCAGTTTGGTGAGTCGCTAATGAAGCCTAAAATGAGGCATAAATGAGGGTTTCGGTTGCGGAGCTTAGCGGAATAAACTGAATACAAATCAACATTGAATGTCGCAGCAAAATGAATTTTCTAGCATAAATAAGCTTCCAAATTCAGCTCTCCAACTCCATTCTCAATCCATGCACAACACTCACAGAATTGATGAAAAAATGCCCAAAAGGTTGCTTACACTTTATAGGAATCTTGGACACAGTTCGATGAGGAAGCAGAAAAACTGCTTCTAAATTCTACCTTAAAAGTACGAATAATTATATTAGCTTCATGTTACAAGTTCTCCGTTTAACTATTGATTTGAAACCCATTGTACAACCATTTTATATTGCAAACTTCACGATTTAATATACCTCAGAGCAGTGCCATAGTGGCAGCAGCTCCCAGAGAACCCAGAGAACCTTCCCAGTCATAATTAATTTGTTCTGTGCTTGCACTCTGCACGTGCCACGTGCTCCTTGTAAATGGATGTACCTACATATTTGCAATCTATTTTCTACTCTTTCTCTGCTGCAGGGAGGTCTGGCCGGAGAACGATGTGTTTGGCGCTCCTGCCGCGGAACCCAAAGATGAGCTGCTGCTATTGCGTGAGATTTTCATGCACAATATTACAACAGGTGAGTCGCGAACGGGGCTGGGGGCAACATTTTAATTATTGTTTATTACGGTGCATTATGAAGGGAGCACCACGGACCAGGAGCCTTCCGTCTGCCTGACCGTTGTTTTAATTAAAAATGAAAATCTGCCACTTGGCTTTTGCGTGTCATTTATCTTGCGCTGTCTGCTGTCTTCGTTATTTTTTGCTGTCTTCTGGCTCGTGCCGTCCCTAGTCCTTCGTGCTGCTCCTACTGCTGCGTCCTGGACAGTTGGGGCCACTTCCGGTGCAGTATTTTGCATTCTCCACTCTATAAATTTGCTCGCTGAAAATAAGCCAAATTATAGCGAAACTTTTCAGCTCTCTCTCTCTCTGTCTCTGTGCATGTCCTTGTTGCATTTCGCTTGGCATTGTCTAAGTTTTGTGCAGGCTCCGTTTGGCTTTTTGCGTTTCTGGCCAGCCATCCTTGGCTCTGCTCTCCCGCTGGCCAAGCATCCTCTCTGCTCTGCTCTCCCGCTGGCCAACGAGCTGCGCTTAACAAATTATCCAACAGAAATTCTTGCGCTTCATTAAAAGTAAAAAATAAAAAATGAGTGCCAGCATAGATGGAGCTTCCTTCGCAGCGTCTGTTTTTGTGTGTCCCTTGGCTTGGGTCCACTAAATGAAAATATATTAAACGCGTAATTGTTTTATTCCATTTTTTGTTTACACCGCCACCGCCCGCCTGCCTGCCAAGTGCATTGGCTTGTGAAATTTTGTGTTTTGATTCGGCTACCCAGCGGAGCGGGGAGCGTTGACAATTCGCTGTCCATATTTGTATCCATATTTTCCAGCGCCAAGCCCGGGATCTTCCTCCATCTCAGCCTGACATGACTTTTCAATTTGCCATCTCGTTGGGGGCGCACCTGAAAATGCCGAAAGCTGCATCGAATTTGTTGCCTTTCGGGCTTTGCGCTGTTGTGACGTGCTCGTCAAATACAGAGGAGTATCTATGCGTATACATAATAATAATAGCAATAACGTTCCTGCGCTGCACTCGAGTATCCCCACATACCTTATCGCTGCACTGCACTGCAGTTTTCGGTGGCAGCGAAAACTTTTCCCTGGCAAGCGCTTTAAGGCGCGCATCCATGGCTGACACTTTTTTCCTCTTGTATGAAATATATACAGTACAAGGACGTTGGAGATGCTGATGCTGGGGAGACGGTGCAGAAGACTCTGTGCCAACGGCAAAGTTTTCAACTTTTGCTGCGCCGTGCAGTTAATCGAGATTGAGATTTTTGTGTGCGAAATTTATGATTTCCGCTGTTGGAAAGGCAACTTATATCAAGAATGTTTTGCGTTCCGTGAGCTATCAGGTTCGGTCTTTAAAGCACGAGTTATGGCCACAGTGAGATACTTCTTCTTTTTGTAGTGTACGTTGATAGTCAAGTCAAGTTAAACTGCTAAAAATGCACTTTTAAAAACTGAAAGAGTGCCATTAAGCTGAGGAAAAATTGTAGCTAGTGCACTTAACCATGTTATACATGTCTGAAAGGGGATTCTAGGAATTACTTAGGTGCATTCCATCACAATTATTACCTACAGATTCCAAGGAGAGTAATTTCTGATCCAAAAGTGGTTCCTGAAATGATATGAGGACGATAACAGTCAACTGACTCGTTGTAGGATTTTGTTTAGTATTTTTTTGGGATTTTTTTGTATCTTTGTAGTATTTTTTAAGTATTTTTTGTAGTATTTTCCTTTGCCTACATTCTAAATCAACTTAAAATTGTTTTTAAAGCAGCATTTCGCCATTTTGGATTGAACAATGTCTGCACAATGACTAACTCCTGCCTCGTCCTCGCGGCATCCTTTTTGGGTCGCTGTCTGTGCCTTGAAGCGCATTCATTCCGTCCGTCCGTGTGTCCACATGAAAGAGTTCTCCTCCAATCGCAGTGCTTAAAGCATTTGAAACCCTCCTTTGTGTCTGCGTCATCGCTTTTTTTTTTTTGTATTTGTTGTTGCTCTTCAAAGGGCTGAGCTCGTTAAGTCCCCCTCAAACAGCGTGAACCGTTCTATACCCGACCAAAGGGATTTGACGGGGCAGCTTATCGCCCGCCGGCCGTCAATAGATTGATGGTCAGTTGACAGTTTTCCCGGCTGCAACAATATGCAATTTAACAACCCAAAAAAAAATGCAACATCCGCTTAAACAAATGTACATTGTACGTGTGCAAAATGTACATGCTAATGTTAAAAAACAAACAGAGGAAAGAGTCCCCAAAGTGGCCATTGACTAGGTCTCTGCCGTGACTCTCCGCCGCTTGCTTGTTGCAGCCGTACATTTTATTAATTACCGGCAACCGCAAAACTGCATGTTGTATGCTCCCGCTCTGCCTGTGGTTTGGCTTTAATTAATATATGCATTTTTCTGTTTTCTGTTTTCGTGCTACCCTGTGTGTGGTGTGCCAGAAAAATCAAACAGACTAACACAATTGGGGAAGGACTTTCTACAAATTGCAATAAATTAACAAATTAAAAGTCTGCCTCTGCAAAGCTTTTGTAAGAAACTAAATGACAAAACCACAATAGGAATCAGACTCGGACTCATATACAGATAGATATGTAGCTGCTTTAGGTTTAATGTTGTAAATTAGGCATCAATCAACATTACTGAGCAATCCTGTACCTTCATTGGGATTACGTGGCTGTCTATCTATGCATTTGCTGTATTTAATTGAGCTACAATTTGGCACACTAATTGGCGGCACAATGGGTATCAATTAGTTGTGCCTGCTCTGCCCTGTCACATTTAATTATTTTACATTATATTAATTTTGCTTTGTGCCAGCCGCCGGAACAGGGCCCTTGGGCAGGGCAGGAGGCAAGAGCATTGACACTTTGCATAATTTATGGCACTTGTCAATTGTTGTGCTTCACAGTACAGCACACACACGTGCTTTGTTTTCAATTTCAAATTGAATTGAAAACTTAATTTTGTGACAAAAAGGAGGCAGCCGAGGGAGTGGGAGAGGGAGAGGGAGAGGGAGGTGTCGCTGCATGCCAGTCAGTCCGTTTGCTTAGTTAAATCTTAATCAAGTTGCTTCGTTGATTTCGATTTGTGGAGCGCATAATAAATGACAACAAGTCCTTCGTACTTCATTCCTATACCATCCCAGACTCATTCCGTTTCTGTGTTCCGTGCTGTCCCTTGTCCTGACACACGGCCAAAGCCAAATCAACGCCCAGGACTCAGACAAAAATAACACAAAAATCCACTCAAGTGTTAAAACAAAACCAACACAGCAACGGTGCAGAGCCTGAACGGGTGGGGATGTTGGGATGTTGGGATACGAATGTCTGTGTATATTTCAAGTCCTGGCCAAGTCTGTGCGCCAAGTCCTTAACTGATTTCCCAGCGCAAACAAGTTGGTTCTGTTGTTCCAGCTCGTTGTCCCCTGTCCCACTTCTTTTTGTCTCGCATAAAAATACAAACTTTATGTTATGAACACAAATAAAAAAAGAGAACAAGAAGAAAGCACACGACAAAGCTCAAGCAAGAACAACAGAAAGTGCGCACGAAACGAATAAAATACAATAAAATGGAATAAAATATCCACAGAGCAGAGAGAGAGAGAGAGAGAGAGGGAGAGGGAGGGAGAGTCATTTGGACAGAGCTCAACCGAATGGCGGGGCCAAGAGGCAGTACTCGTACTCGTACTCGTTGACGTGTCTGCAAATCCACTGCCGTGTGTGCGAGACATCAACCGCAACACCACAGAGCACGACAAGACCACAAACCCGAGACCCAACCCAACCCAAACCCCCCTCTATGCGGATGGTCCAGCGATGACACTTACTCAATTAGGTGCCATGACTTGGCGCTGGCTTGACACTGATTTGCCTTTCATTTGTTCATTCTATTTCCCGCTTTTTATGTGTGTTTCGTCTCTCTCTCTCTCTCTCTCTCTCTCTCTCCCTGCGCTTACCTTGATTAGTTTATCTGTCTTTTGTGTGGGTTTTCCAGCAGCTAGTTTGCTTTTTCAATTTTTGATATAATCCAATAATCGGGCACACATCGGTCCACAAAAAAGTAAATCCATTGACCAAATATTTATGTGTATTTTGGGTGTGGATGTTATTCAAGCCTGGGAAATAACTGCTGCTAAAATAGTTTTTATTCCAAACAAATGAACATATTCCCCTTGAATATGAGCTTTTTTGTGTGTGTTAAAGTTATGGACAGGTTGTGCCTTTAGAACCTCTCTTAAGAATCGCTACAAAAACCTTAATCCTAATTCGAAAGTTCAATGAAGCAACACACCCAAAACGGCTGGCTTAAAAATAGTTCAGAACTACAATTAAAATATGTATTTTCATGCCTTTTGCTGGGGCAACTCTTGTTAACATTTTTGTGCATTTATTTGTGTCTTTTTTTGACTCTTAGCGTGGATTTTCAGTGCAGCCACAAACTTTTTACCTCTGTCCATTCATATCAATTGGGCGGGGTTTTATTTTGCTATTTTGTGTTGTGGCACATAAAAAGCACGCATCAACCACACCTGAGTGCCAGCTGGCATTACTCCAGGGGGCAGCGGGCACGGGCCGAGCGGGCCACAGTTGCCGGCAATGACATTCAAAATGTGTAATGTGAAAAAATAACCGAAAAAATTAAACTTTAAATTGAAAAAGCGAGTCCCCGAGTACTCGGGGACTTTAGAACATTGTTTAAATAAAACTTGTCATAGGTTGTTGTGTGTGTGTGTGTGTGTGTGTGTGAATATGAGAGTTGGAGCGGAATTGTACCTCTAGTAAACATAAAACGTTGCATACTTTGGGGACGCTCTCTCGCAGCTGAGCGACAATAAAAGCCAAGCAAAGCGCGGAGACCAGATAGAAGAGAGAGAGAGAAAACCAAGCACGGCAGGAGGGGAAGGCAGCGTGGGAGGTTGTTAGAGAATGAATGAGGGACCGAGGGAGCGTAAGGCAAAAGTCATAACGAGTGCAAAACCATGAAATGAAATCGTTACCAAAACCACCACCACCCCAGCCACAGATGCCGCCCAAACGTTTTTGCTGCCCCCCCCCCCCGTGTTTCTCGCACTTTCCACTCGCAAATGTGTGGAAAAAATGGATGGAATAACCAAACTGGAATACTCTTATGTAAAATTATAAGCTGGAACTTAATTTGTGCTTGAAACTAAGGCTTACAAATGATACATTTTCGATCTTGCCTATAAACTAATCTCAATCCAAGCACCTCATCCACTCGAACATGGCAAAATATTCATTTTCGCTTTAAAAAATTCTATTTTTATGCCCATAATATCTCATAACTAAGTTGCACGCTCTGCCAGAGTATAAAACCTCGAGGTATATTGTATATTTTTTTGTACATTTGACATTTGTGTGTGGCTGTGGGTGTGCCACACATGGCTCGCCCAGGTACCAGCTCCGAGCAGCTCCCGGGACTCTACTCCACGCACTGGGCGGGTGGTGCTGGTGGGGCTGCAGCTTAAATTAAGCCACGTGTCCCCAGAGTGCACTACGTTGCGTATACGTAATGTGTCCGTGCTTTTTGGCAATGCTGCATTAAAAATGAATGCAATTTAAAGCAAAGAGGCTGGGGGCGTACACCAGTGCGTATGGTGGGTGCTTCCCACTCCCCAGCAACCCGCACAAATGTTTGCATATTTATAGAAATCGACGAGCAAAAAAGCGTAAGTTTGGCTTCCCTTTCTCTTTCCTTTTCCTTCTCCTTTTTTTCTGCTTGACTGGCGCTAATGGAGCCCCATTTGGCAGCACTGTAGCATCGAAATCAATTAGATAAAGTTTTTACCCCCAGCATGCTGCAGGCACACACACAGCACACACACACACACCCACTATGAGAATTTTTAACTTCAGTTTCGGCAGCGCGGGCAGTAAATTGCATAAAAATGAACAGTTCAATGGTTACCCCGGCAATTATGCCATTTTCCCTACCCTCCATGGCGCTTTTTGCTCTCCTCATCTCCTGCATCATCAGGGTAGCAAAGTTGCAGGGGAGAAGATCATGGCAAAGTGGTTTCTCCTTGCTTTCATTTCTTTGCCGATGCGCATTTGGGTTAATCAGAGATAATGTACTTATGGTTTCAGTCAAAAGTGCTGCCAGGACCTGCAGAATATTGGCCCAGCTAGAAGCCATTCCCATTCCCATTCCCATTCCCCATTCCCCATTCACCTTTTGCGGTGTTCGAAATTTGTAACCAAAAGAAAAATCAATCTCGATTGACATTCGCTCATCAAACTGTCGGCGCGTGTCGACACAAATTTCGTTATATTTTTATTATATTACCATTAACCTTTTTATTGCGCACGCATTTCGGTGAACCATTTCCCAGCTCCATCCTCCATCCGTTATTGAATGTTGTATGTGTGTGTGTGTGTGTGTGTGTGTGTGTGTGTGTTTGCCTCGTTGCAATATTGAATATTTAATTCCGAATGTCCAAGGGCCGCATAACAATATCTTGACATGTGCGCCTCGGTCCATGTGGCTCCCCAAAGCGGCGACAGTTTCCGACTCCGACTCCGGCTCCAGCTTCGGCCTCGGACTCCGGCCTTTACTGTTCTCTTCTGCGTTCCCTTCTATGGCCAAGCTAACGATGCATGCCAAAGGAAACAAATGCGCCACAAAAGGTCACAACAGGACAGCAAAGATGAGACGAAAAAAAAACGAAAAAAACGAGAATAAAAAAACAAAACAAGAAAAACCAATTGACTTTCATTTTGTCGGCCATTTGCACACACACACACACACACACACACACACACACACACACACACACACACATGTATGTGTGTATCCACTTGCTGTTGCTGAACGCAATCATCTGATTGCAGTTTCGTTGCGAAATAATTGGATTTGAAGTAAAAATGTTGCTTCCCCCCGTTTCGTTCAGTTCTCTCTGACCTGCTCCCCCCCATCGATTTTGTGGGGGTTTGTGTGTGGCTTGAGTATTGGCATAACTTAGCCAGTCACATTTGCTTCGTGCTTAACTGTCCTGTCGCTTGTGTTACTAATTTAACGTTTATGTTTATCGTCCTCTACGCTTGGTTTGATCTCCACATTAGCTAACTGCCTTCTGGCAGTTCATTTGTTGTGCTCTAATGAACTGCTTTTGTCTCGCTAGAAAACTCCTTGAAGAGTTATTCAGTTGGCTGCCTTTATGGCTGTTTTTAAAGGGTTGTCAGTAGCTTCTGCCTTCATGTTACTACCGCGAAACTGCAGCCATTGCATTATTAAATATCCTCTTCGAGCTGCATCCTCGCAGTAAAGGCAATATTGGAAGTCGAGTCTGTGCTGCCAGCATATTGGTTTATTATTTGCTCGCTCTTTACTTTCTTCCCTTTCCTTTTAACACATGAAATGGATCCACTTTCCCCCCGCCATTATAAGTTATTTTAAACCTCTCGGCCCGTAAGAAAAATATCGAGAGTTTCCTTTCATTTCAAATTAAATAATTTGTCTCAATTTTTATTATTTGTTCACATGTTTCCCGTACCGATTTCGGGGTTTTTTGCATTAAAATTGTTTTGGTTTTGGTTTCGAGAAGAATTCATAAAATGTTTACGTTGTCTTTACATACACTTCCTGTGAATTGCTATTCATATTTGCTATATCCATAATACATTTGTTTGTCTTACTGCTAAGTCTATTGTTAATCTCCACATTTAGAGCTTAGTTTTCTCTGCTTTTATCAACCATTTTTACGCTACGATTTTGGCAGCACTAAGACTAAACATTTATAATTTATATTTGTGTTTCCATTGTCGAACAGCTACATAAATAAATACTCGTTTGTGTTTGTTTGTGTGTTTTTTGGCTTGTCATTTGCTTACTTTCACATTTGTTTTATTCGTTTATTTACAAAATGCACAGGGAAATTATTATTTAATTGGGATTTTGTTATTCCATTTTTGTTTCTGTTTCTGAGAGCTGCTCGCTCGATTCAAAATGCACTGAAATATATTTTCACTGTGTGTGTGTGTGTGTGTGGTGTGTGTGTGTGTGGTGTGTGTGTGTGGGTTTTTTGTTTGTAAATAGAATTGTATTTGTTTATTAATTATTTGCTCGGCTTTATGCTAGAATTGTATCTGTTACATACATATTATATACCATATCTATTTTTTGTATATATATTTTCTAACGGGCTACACACTGTTACGTCAAATATTTGGCAATTAGTTTTTGCTGTGTTATTGTGGGCTTTTCCTTTATTTTTTAACGCATTTTTCACATTTGTTTTCCGACAAATTAAATGCAAATATTAACGTTACTCCATTTTGTTTGCTTTTTGTTCGCTATTTTTGTTTTTATTTCTCTGTAAATTGTCAATACATATTCTACGGAAAGTTGTACATGCAATATTTGAGAAATTGGAAATTCTAATTATCGCAAAAGTATCGCAAAAGTGTCGCAAAAGTGTCGCTACAATTAAATATTACCAACTATAATTTACAGTTTGACATATCAAATGTACAATGCGCAATTAACTTTAATTATTGTAAGTGTTTGTGTGTGTGTGTGTGGTGGTGTTTTTGCTGTACTTTTGCTTGCCATCATTTTTTGGCCACCAATTATGTGCCGTTATTTATGAGCCCAAGCAAACCGCCAAACTGGAAACTGGAAACTGGAAACTGCCAACTGCCAGCAGTGGTCCAGCCAAACAAAAGGCAACTTATTTTCACATAATTTTCTAAATCGCTTCCATTTAACGGCCACCCCGAAATTGTTTGTCCCAAAAAAGCCATTTAGCAGGCAAATAATTACGTGTTGGTCCTCGTCCTGGACCAACTTTATTAACTGCGCTGGGAGACAAAAGTCGACTCTGCTGTGGGTTCGCAAAATGTGTGATCTGAGATCTGGCCTGCCTGGAATGTGCTCAAAGTGTCAAATATCGAATTAACTCATTTGAGTTGGTCCTTCGTCGCACTTGGTGGCTCGAAAAACTTCCTAAATCTTGGCCAGCTGCGTTGTTCTTGGCTGTGGGTGCAGGGGAAACCTTCATTAAATTTGACAATGCTTCAGGAACGAACCGAACCGAACCGAACCGAACCGGACCCCACTGGACTTTGGGTCCTGTCCATTGTCGCTCTGTCCGCCCCGAACCCATTGTCTGTCCCTGTCCGGCTTGCCGTTTCTTTTGTAGCCGAAATTTTGTGCTGTGCCGGCAGAGTCGAATATATAGAAAAGGTTTCCTTAAACACCCAAAGAAGACACCAACAAAAAAAGAAAGCAAGAGAAATGCCTCCTGCTGTCTGACACTTGCCCACTTGGAAGTTCCTTAATTAAGATTTTGTGCGTTCTGGCAGCGGACACAACCCTCGGAGTTGCCTCCCTCTCTGCCTGGCATATAATCCCCACCCCAAATCGGGCGTCGCTTGTGGGTCGGCATTACTTTAATTGTTGTCTCGTAGCGAGGCCCTCACTTTGTCTGCAAATAAATCCTTCAGAATTGCCCAAGGAGTGCGCTTGAACGCCTTCTTGTGAGCTGCTCTCTCCCTCGCCCTCTCTGTCTTTAAGCCGAAACTATCTTGCGCTCTGCTCTAACCCATAGCTATCTCTGTCTCTCCAGTTTCGGCCACTTCCTGTTGCTGTCGCCACTCGTGTGCACGCGCCTTCCTCTTGTACTTCGCATTCGTATTCCAATTACAAAGCCACAAAATGTTGAAAAAGCTGTGCAATGATTGTGGTGTGGCTCTCGGCCCTCCTTCCAAGGGGTTCTCTTTAGAGTTCAGTCTGGTTCAGTGGTTGAAGGGAAGTCTCGGCGTCTTGCGGCGGGCACGCAAGATTTTTGCACAACTTTTTATCGTGTCTTAATGTAATTGTTGTGTTCTGTCTATGGCCTCCCACTGTCCCTGTCCCTGTCCCTGTTCCTTGCTCCGTTCTTTAGCTGTTGCCGCGTGTCTGTTCATTTGATTTGCTGGCACATTATTCTAGATCTACGTCTAAATGTAGCTTCAAATAGCTGTACAACATTTCACTTTTGGCATGGCTTGGCTAGGATTGCGCTGGATTTACACCCATATGTTGTGTCCGTTGGTCAATTTGTAAAATGAGGTTAAGTGTGGTGCTGATTGTTCGAACGGGGCTGACAATGGGATTGCCGGAGGGCAACACTTGGCAATTGAGGGTTGGATTTGGTGTGTGTCCAGCACTGGGGGAAAGACTGCCGACACAGGCAAAACTTTAATTAAATTGCAATTTAAACACTGAATTCTCAAGCAGCCGCCTGGGAAAGTAGGTTAAGATGTAGTCAAGCAGCGAGCAGTACAATGAAGGAAGAGCCTGAAATGAAGGCACAACGCAAGGGTTGCCCCGTGGCCCACCAATTTCCTCTGCTTTATTCCCCTGGCTCAGCATCTGCTGGCAGTTGGATTTCTCCTTTGATTTCTTGCCTGTCGTAAACTAAACTGTTACTTAATACTTGATCGATATTTCATTTTTATATGCATGACTATCACAACACTTAATCTTGGGCACTCCTATGGAACACGGCCAGGTCTGGCCAGTAAACTGACCTAAATACGACCACAAGATGGACATCAAATTGGCAGGGGGAGTGCGGCCGGCCCTCCTCCCTCTTGAATGGCTCATAAAAACTTTGCTAGCGCGGGCCATTTGGCTGGGACTCTGCGCTCTGCCTCACGCGGCGTATACGTAACTCAAATTTATGACAAATTGTTGCTGCTAAACGCTAAGAGGCCCTGCAACGTGTGCGGCGAAGCATCATAAGTCAACTGAGCGGCAAACTCAATGGAACTTCTATTCGGCCTTTGTGTTCTGAGTTTCAGCTTCGAGGCAACGATTTGAGCCTTCAATTTCTATCAATCGATTTGGAAAACCAAGCTCCAACTTTCGTTAAGCTAAACCCAAAGAAAATTCTGTCGTTTCCGTAACTGAGAACCGATTCCGGGACGGTCTCTGGCGCCTCTTAACTTTATGACTCATTTCGCACAGTTGGCAGCTGACAGTTTCCTGGGCGGGCAGTCGGTAGTTGGGTGTTGGATGTTGGATGTGTGTGGGTCGGACCTTACTCTCTACTCTCGAGACCTGACTTGCCTCGACTTTGCCTCTACTGGAAGGGCGCATATTGCCGCTGTCCAAAGACGGTTTGTCACCAGATACCCAGACGCCGCGAGCTGGGTGCCATCAGCCTGCTGCTCACTGATTTAATGACCGGCGGCAAGGTCGGTGCTCCACCGAGGTCAGTGGCTGCCATTCTGTCTGCTGCTGCTGCCACACGGCGGGGCTGGCTGCCACTGCTGAGCAGCTCCATGGGCAGGCTGGGCACAGCGAGGCCAGCGGTCGGACTGCTGGGTGCCATCTCAATGGAGTAGCTATCCTCGTGGCTGGGCGATTGCAAACTGCTGCGACTGCTGCCCGAGGAGCCGCTGCTGCTGCTGGCCAGCGAGGCGCTATAGAACTGCTGACAGCGCTCCAGTCGAGTCTGCTCCTGTTTCAGCCTGCTCTGCTCCTGTTGCAGCTCCCGAGCCTGAAGATTGTGCAGCGGCGAGCTGTAGGGCGCCTCACGCCTGGTGCTGTGATGCCACTTCTGCAGCCTGGCAGGATCTGCCTGATAGTTGAGGAAACTGTGCGCATCGTCGCTCTCATTGAACTGTCGCTGATGATGCGGTCGCAGCTGTCCCGCACGTCCACGCCGCTGCCACGGCAGCTCACAGCGATAGACGTGGGCCAGGCCCGCCAGCAGCACCACAACCAAGACGCAGGCCAGCAGCAGCATCACGCCAGGATGACTGCTCGATAGGGTGTGCTGTGCCTCCAGTCGCTGATCCATCAAGTGCTCCGGCTTGGACTCGCTCTTCAGCTCCACGTAGGCCTTCAGTTGGGCAAATGTGTTCAGCTCCTCCAGCGCTCCTTCCTTGGGCGTATTCACGCTGCTGTGCTGATGCTGCTGTGTCCTCGGTGTGGTTGGCATGGCTGGAGGCATCTTTGTGGCCGCATGCTTGGTGCTGTATGTCATCTTCTTGATGCTCAACGATGGCTTCTTCTTGGTCTTTGTTGGCGACTTTGTGTCGCCGTTTATTGCTTCCGGTTGCCGCTTATCAGCAGACGATGTCTGGCGGGTTTCCTGCTCTCTGTGCTGCCTGTGCTCCTTCTGCTGCTGCTGCTGCTGCTGCTGGCTATCTTCCAGCTGTCGTCGTTGTTGCGCATCCGCCACGGTGGCTGTGCCGGGCAGCAGCAACTGTTCGGCATCCACCAGCAGCACATCGCCCTTGTGCATGAGCAGCGGTGTGCCAATTAGATGGCGATCCTTAATATGCAGCTGCAACGTTGCATGTTTGTGTGGCGCCACAGTTGGCGCTGCTGCTGCTGCTTGACCGGACGTTGATGTTTCGCTTGTAGACAGTTCTGGTCTCTCTGTTGTTGTTGTTGTTGAGGTTGAGGTTGTTGTGGAGTATTTTAATAAAGTGTCAGTTGACTTAACGCTGCCTCCCGTTTGTGCTGGCATTTTGTCAGATTTTTGTGCTGTTAAAATTGTTTGTGGCACTTGAATTGGTGTTGTTGGAATACCCGTTGTTGGTGTACCCGTTGTTGTAGCTGCTGTTGTTGTTGTTGTTGCCTGTTCGCTAATGTTCGTTGGCACTGCAAGTCCCTTGGGTTTGGTTGCTGTTTGCGGTTGCAGCATTTGCTCGTTGGAATGCATTGTTGTTGTAGTTGTTGCTCCAGTTGTTGTTGTAATTACTGTTGTTGTTGCTCTCGTGGCTGTTGGCATTGCCAAATTGTTCATCGCTTGTGTTGCCTTTGTTTGAGCCAAAGTTGGCAGCCTCGGGTATGCTGTTGTTGTTGTTGCAGTTGGCTGGCTTGGGTTTGCTGTTGTTGTTGTTGTTGTTGCTGCAGTTGGCAGACTCTGTGATGTTGTCGTTGTTGTTGCAATTGGCATGCCAGGCATTTTTTGTTGCTGTTGCCGTTGCTGAATTTTCGCTAACAAAGTTGTTTCTGTTGGCCTCAAAGTTTTTGTGGTTAGCTGAGGAATGTTGTTACCGGCTGATTGCTGCGTTGTTGTTGCCGTATCTTGAGCCTTTGACTCTTGGCTGCTTTGTGGCAGAGTTCGCTGCGTGGCTGTTGCAGGTGCAGTGGCCTCCAGACTGCACTCGGGCGGCCTTTTGTCATCTTGCGTTGCTCCCGCTTCCATTCTCCGGCCACACTGACTGCCAAAGTTCTCATAAAAGTCATGAAACTGCAAAAATTGCTGCTTCAAATCGATTTGGCCCCTCGGCTGACCCACATCGACGGCGCGACAGGGGCTGGCCCACTCGGCAATGCTCAGCAGATCACTGCACCTAATGGGATTATCCTCCAGCAGCAAGTCCCTCAGCTGTGGCAATGTGTGCACTATCGATTGACTCACACTCTCCACCCCAGACGACTGCAGGTTCAGCGTCAGCAGCTTGGGCAGCGCCAGAGCGGGCAGGAAAATCAAACGATTGCCGGACACATCCAATGTCTGGAGATTGGTTAGCCCTGCAAACGACTGCGGCGGCAGCTCCATTATTTGATTGTGCTGCAAAAAGAGATGCTCCAGCGAGGTGGGCAGACTGCCAGGCACTCGCAACAAGAGATTATGATCGAGGAAGAGGAACTCCAACAGCTCCAAGCGGCCCAGGGCATCGTCCTCGACGTGAGCAATGCGGGAATGGGACAGATCGAGGTATTGGAGCAGCGGATAGCTGTCCATGTCGCCGCAGTTGATGGACTGCAAAGGGAGAGGAAAAAGTATTAGTTCATATGGGAATGAATTTTGACCTCTCTTCGGGGGGTCTCTTGACCTCCGTCTAGCCGTAAACTTTGACTGGCAAGGGTTCCCTCTAAAGACTTCTTCTTCCCGCCTTCATTTGATTAGTGCCCCAGACATGGAGAGCGGCAAGTGTGAGTTGAATGGCATTGTTTAAAAATTAACTTGAATCTGCCATTTTAATTACTTCAAAAGACTCGTCAGGCGCGCTCTTTTGGCCCTGCCTCGGGCCTAGTGCTCGTCTAGGTCTAGCGCCAAAGTAAACATAGACGCGACTCGTTAAATGAAACGAGTGGTGGCAACCAACCAACCAACCAGACAGCCGCCCGTCGTCTCTGTCCTCAGGCAGTGCAGCCACAGACATGAGAGGGAAAGGCAAAGGAGAAGATTGGGAGAAGAATGAGCAGCAGGGGAGCACGGCACGGGCTCGGGCACCTAAACGCCATAATTTGCCATGAAAAGGCTGCGTGTTGACTGCCGATAAAAGCGTCGAGCCAAAGCAGTGGCGAAAGTGCGGCAGAAGCTTCGGCAAGAGCAGCAAAGCAGCGCGCCAAAGCAGAGGCAGAAGCAATGGGCCAAAGCAGCAAAGCAGCGGCAGAAGCTTCGGCAAGAGCAGCAAATCAGCGGCAGAAGCGTCGAGCCAAAGCAGCGGCGAAAGCAGTGGCAGAAGCGCGCCAAAGCAGAGGCAGAAGCAGTGGGCCAAAGCAGCAACGCAGCGGCAGAAGCGGGGCGCCAAAGCAGCGGTAAAAGCAGCAGCAGAAGCAGCGGCAAAAGCTTTGGCAGGCAGGCGGAGCGAATTAAAATGGCTAGGTAACAAAGAAGGCGAACCAGGAGGGGACAAGGAGGAGGAGTAGCAGCAGCAGAGACAGAGCCACTCCAGTAGCTGTAGATAGTTGGGCTGTTGCTCCGTTTTGGTGTCAGGCGTCCCAGCTGCACGTTAGCTTGTCTGCTGGCTTAAACGTGATTATGCTTATGCCAATTATCCTTATTTTATTAATGCCTAGCGTCGGTGCCTGTGCCTCGGGCTGTGTCTGTGCCTGTGCCTTTTGTCTCTCTGGCCCTAAACAGCTTACGAGGCGGCATTTTTGCACCTTTTACGGCTTCTGGCATAATCGACATGGACAAAAGGCGAACGGCGAACGGCGAACGGCAACCAATTTATGCGCCGCATTTGCTTGTCTACACTTGAAGCCGTTTAACCATAATACCTGAACAAAGGGTGGGGCGAGTGTCCGGAATGAGCCACAGTCCCAGCCGCGGCCCGAGTCCCTGCCTCTGCCCCAGTCCTGGCGGCGCTTTATGCTCATAATGCAATCGGGATTGTTGTCTATTTTTGTTTGCCCTCTAAATCTGTTTTGCTGTTGCTGCTTTTTCTTGTGCCGCCCTAATCTGCAGCTCGTGTTGCTGCTTATGCCAATCAAGACAAAACAGTGTCTACTTTAGGCCTTCCTTTTGGCCCAGCTCCCAGTCTTTTTTGTTCTTTCTTTTTGCTGCCTTTGGGGCGAATTACTTATTAAGACTTGATGGCTGCCCGCCTAGCCATTATTTTCTCTTTTGTTTGTTGAAAAGTGAGAAGTGCACTTTGCTATTTCCATTGTGTGTGGCCACATTGTGTTTTAATTACGTTCTTAACTGGACCTGAGTGGCGTGTCCTCTCGGCCCAGACTAACAGTTGAACAATTCTGCTTGCATTTGCACTCGAGGCGCGGCACTTGTGGCTAAATATTTTCTTGGACTCGCACTTGAGTCAGTCTTCCGCAAACCACCGTACTGGCTGCAGTTTAACACAATTTATGGAACACCATCTTATATGAGCAATTGCTGGGAACTTTCTGAGCAGAAAAGCTAGTCAAAAGTTTGCTGCAGAAAATCGTATCCATAAAATGTTGCCTGAAAGTTGAGTTGGTAAAAGTTTTTGTAGGTTTTTAAGGCATTTATCAGGCGGATATCTTACAGGGGTACGATCATAAGTCTCTTGCTTGAACTACGATAAATATCTACAACTTATAGGTGATGTTCTGGTACTTATGAAGTGTTTAGAGCGGACATAAATAGCTGCTAATTGATTGCCATTTTGGGTTCAAGTTCCATACGATATTCTTTAGTCTCTAGCTTGGCTAGAAATTGTCTCTAAACTTTTGCTAATTTGATATTGATTGCTGCGTATATTTTTTATAGCAAAATTCACAGAATCAATAAAATAAATTTCCGGCTTTTCCTCCATAATAATTCTTGATGCTAAAATGAACAGAAAATAAAATTAACCTTCCACCGCTGTAGCCCTGACGCTCTCTTTGCTTTCTTTTTCCTGTTCTGTGCCGCTCTCCTCCCATTCTGTTCCCTCTGCCCCACAGAAGGCGGAAGCAAAAGAGAGCCCAACAAAATGGCGCGGGGGCACATTTAAAAATAACAAAGTGTAAATCATACGCGTGGCAAGATTGCCTTGCGGTTGCTTCGGTTGCCAAGGATGTGGGGCTGAGGCTGGTGCCTGGGTATTGGGGGGGATAACTGAGGCTGGGGGAAAGCGCACTCAAGCACGCAGTGGAGCCCGGGCCACATAACAGATGCTAATTAATGGCAGCAGTACACCCCAAGAGCAGCAGGAAGGAAGGAGCCTGCAGATGCAGAGTCAGAGTCAGAGTCAGGGATAGAGTCAGGGACAGGGACAGGGGCAGAAACAGAGCCAGAGCCAGAGCCAGACCCACAGCTGGCAAGTGTCTGCTTGGAATGTGCCGTTAATTGTCGGCAAAAGCGTCAAATTGCGGTTCATTGGAGCTCCGCACTGGCGCTAGCACGGCTCATGGAGTCAACAATTTATCGATTAGTAGAATGATTTGGGATTGGAAATGACTTTGAACCTACCTTGAGCCAGTTGTCGGATAACTTCAATGTGCGCACCGACTGTGCGAGAGCGGCCGGCACCTGACACAGTCCCGTGCCGCTGGCATCCAGCTCCTTCAGACTCCAGGAGGCTACAAATTCCTGCATGGCAGCTCCCACCTGCGGGTTGTGGGCGATCGAGAGGCTCACCAAGTCAGGTATGCCCTGCAGCGCCCGAATGGCGGATCCACTCAGACGATTGTGGGACAGATCCAAGTGGTGTAGGTTGGGCAGTGCCAGAAACGTTTCGTAGTCAATGTCCGAGATGTTGTTGTGGCTGAGGAGGAGCGTCTGCAGCTCCAGCAGATTGTAGAACGTCTCACGGGACACGTTGCCCAGAAGATTGTGCGCGAGGTTGAGGTGCCGCAGCTGCGGCAGTCGCTGCGCAAAGAAGTTGGACGACAGCCGACTGAACCGATTGCAGGACAAATCGAGTGTCACCAGCGGCAGCGAGGGACTGGTGTCGGCCAGGCTCAGGGGTATGCCGCTCAGCGAATTGTTGCTCACATCCAGCTGCCGCAGCTGCTGAAAGTGATCGATGCTGAGTCGACTCAGCCGATTGTTGCTCAAATCCATGGACGTGATCACCTGCAGGTCGCCCTGCCACTGCCCGCTGCTGCTGTTGTACTGCCGCAGGCCGCGATTGGTTAGATTCAGTCGGCTGGCGGGTGCATTAAGCTCACGCTTTTGGCGCGTTTGACTGAAACGCTGCTGCTGGTAGCGCTGCTCCCCCCGGTAGCTCGCTGGCTCCCCCCTGAAGCTCGCTGGTTCATTCTCATTGCGCAGTATGCGGTGGATGCTTTGGTAGCTAAGGCCGCGGTGCTGCTGCGACAATTGCTGCTCCTCCCGATCGGCAGCAGCGCGGGTGGAGACTTCGGCAGCAGCGCGAACCGGGATCTCGGCAGCCGCGCGAGTGGAGACTTCGGCAGCAGCGCGAGTCGGGATCTCGGCTGCAGCGCGAGTCGGGATCTCGGCAGCAGCGCGAACCGAGATCTCGGCTGCAGAGCGGGTGGAGACTTCGATTCGAGTGGAGACCTCACGTTGGGCGCACGCCAACCTTGTTAGGAGCAGTGACCACGCCAGCAGCAGGCCCACATCACGCAGGGGTGCCACGATTTTCACCATTTTCTCTTGCTCCCTTTTGCCCGTTATCCGCTTTTACGGTAGACTCTCCTTCCCTCCTGTTGGGGGTCAAAATGTCCTTTAATTTCACTTGGAATTTATGCGCTGTACGTGCAAACGTTTAAACGTTCAATTTTGAATATGGCTGGCTGGGTCATTCATTTCCTTATTCATTCATTCACTTTTGCTGTGAGAGGGCGGGCGTCACGTGCGCGCCTTTTGGCCGGGCATGTGACAAGTGTCAACAGCAGGTGCTGGGGTCGCAGCTGAAGCCAAAGCCTGAATCTGAATCTGTGTCTGAACCTACGCCTGAGGGCACTGCCAATGGCAATGGCTGCGTTTCCCTTTCACCGGCCATTGCTCAAATCTTCTTGTTAAAATGTCATTGCCCGATGGAAGGGGCGTGCGTCACGTCGCGGGTTGAAATGTTTTTAATTTTTAATTAAATCAACTTGATCATTCTATTTTGGTCGCGGGCTCGTTTGTTATTTGCTGCTGCTGCTTGCTGCTTTCAATTTTTCAGCAGTTCTGCAATTGTTTTACAATTTTAATTGCTCTCTTTTGTCGTTTTCCACCGCGGGCTCCGCTCTGCCCTCTCTACATTCCGCTCCTCTCCTGCTTTGTTTTCCCTCTGTTTCGTTTAAGTTTTCCTTGGCCAGCTAATTGCTGTTGAACAAAACGCAACTCAACTCGAGCAAATGTCAATTAAAAAGCGAACAGCATTGCTCCTCTTCTTCTGCTGATGCTGTTGTCCTGGTTGTTATCCTGCTGGCCCTTTGTTCTTCCTGTTATTGTTGTTGTTATGGCCAACTGTTGTCACATTACAGTGGAAAGTGCTCCCCTGTCGTTGCGTGTATAAAATCTGTAATAAAACGTGAAAAAATTGCTTGTAATTACGCGTTTGCTTTTTGTTGTTGTGTGAATACAAAATGTGCCAAAGGTAAAATTTGCTTTTAATTCGCTCTCCCAGCTCGCTCGCCATTTATCTGTGTGGGTGCATCTGTGTGTTCTCTGTGGGTGTGGGTGTGTTCTTATTTTTGTATCCCTTCTTAATTTCTACTTTGGCTTTACGACTTCAAAGCGCTTTGGCTGTTGGCTTTAGTGTTTTTTTTTATGTTGATTGCAGCTAATGAAATTATAATTTCAACAGCAGCTCAGCCAACGAGCAAACGAGCCAAGAGCCATGATTTTGGGTCCCGGCCTAAGCGGCGAACGGGTTGTCCCGCCTGTCAGCCGCACGCCATAAACCCCCTCCGGCACCCAAGCATATGTGTGTGTGTGTCCGTCTGCCATAAATCATTTAACTGGGTCATTTCATTTCCGGCGTAGACAAGCGACACGGCCAACAGCCCAGTGTGTGTGTGTGTGTGTGTGTGCAACCTAACTGTCAACCGACAACCCACAATCCACAATCCACAGCATCTGGTATCCCAAAACGACGCAAATTTGATTTACTCATTGCCGGAGGGGGGCCTAATGATGCTCGAATGGTAGGCTCTCCGCTCTGCTCACCACTGCGTTGCTATCTGCTCCCCATGCTCTACTCTCCACCACTCTGCTTTGCTTTGCTCTCCGCTCCTCTGCTCAACTCTCCACTACTCTGCTCTACTCTCCACTGCTCTGCTTTGACCTGCTCTGTCCTCTGTCCTCTGTCCCATCCCCTTCTGCCATGCGTTTTTTTTCCAATCCTCGTAAATTAATTTGTCAATGTCTACTTAAAGTCGAACATGGCATTTTGATAACCCCAAAAGTCTATTTGCACTGCATTGATGGATGAATTTCGTAGGGTGATCACTTTCAGCAGGGGTTAACAGTGTGTCAGTGCGTGAGAGTCCCATTTAAGAGGTGTCAATTACGCAATAAAACACTTAATAGACTCATCTCAATAAACCATAAAGCCACAGCTGCAACTTGTTCAATTTAATAAGCATTTTCTTAGGCATCAGCTTGTGTCGCACTTTATTTGCTTGATTACTTTTAATTGACTTTATTTATTAAAGATTTTCCACAATGAGCTTCGCCACTGATTGCCATTTCAGCTACTAAATAACTAAGCGAACAAGTCTCAATATTTGTCTAAGCAAATGCATAAATTGTAGTATTTTTTGGCTACTTTGAACGTGTCCAAAAGTCTGCTAAAAAAGGCTTCCGGTTACGTTGCTTAATGGACAGACACCTTGACAGTTTTGACACGTGAATGCAGCTGGTACCCTGGATCAAGTTATCCAAAACTAGAGTTGGTTGTTGCTTTTGGCATGGTTTAAATTGAATTAAAATCTGCTTGAAACTGTTCTGAAATCCTTAAAGAAAATGTCTTGCCAGTCATATCTATTAGCTGTTTTATTTGTAAATTGTTGGCTTTTATGGCAAACAAATATAAGCCAAAAACACACCAACACACACACACACACACACACACACATACAAGAGTTTTTATGTAAGTGTGTAAAGCCCTGACTGGGTTTTACGTTTAAATTTATTGACAAATATCATCAAGAAGCTGCCTGGCATCTCATTTCATTTCTGCTGCCGTTTGCTTACATAACAGAACGGAGTAGCAGTAAAATTTGGGCCATAAGTTTGGCGACATTCAGTCAACGCACCCGGCCCCCCACCAACCCCTCCCTCGAGAGACAAACAGACAGGCAGGCAGATGTACGCAAGTCAATTGACATGAAAGTCGATTCCAAAAACCAACAACAAATGAGGGGGAAATATCAGCAGCAACAACAGGGGTAGGGCGAGGGTACATTCTCGGGGTGGGGTGTGTGTGGTGCTGTCTATTTGCTCGGTGAGGATTGACGCAGCCCACTGTACCGCTGAGGGGGGCTCCCTTTTTATATCTCTGAGAGGTTTCTGCGCCGTCGCTTGTCAGTTTATTTTATGCCAGCTTGAAAATAATTTACAAATTGCTGTGCCATATTTTTCCTGCTTGCCCTCCGATGCGACATTAGCGAGGGTTGCTCAAAGGCAGCTTTGCTGCTTAGTTCACTTATTGCTTCATTGCATATTTTTGTTAGTTAATCAAATGCCCAGGACAAAGCAAATAACTTGCGCAGTGCACAGAACTTGAGGATGCAAATGCCAGAAGGAGCAGACAGCAGCACAAAGGCCAAAAGCTGCGCATAGAGAAAAAATTACGAGAGGAAAGCGTGCTGCTTAAATCACATCCAAGGCGCACTCTGGGTGAGAGCTGAAATTGGATTTCACCCAACAGCCTCCCAGATGCCATACACACATACGTCAGTGATTTATTCTTAGATGCCCAGAACCCGCAGCCCAATCCCAAACCCAAACCCAAACCCAAACCCAAACTCTAACCCCACCCACACTCCGGCATGGCTTTATCAGCAAATGCAAATGCAGTTGACAGCAAGGACAGCCATATGGCCACCCGTGCTCCTCCATTGCATTTCATTGAGTGCGCTCAAGCCAGTGGCCATGCCCCCTGCCCCCTGCCCCTGCCCCTGCCCCTGCCCGTATGCCCTTGCTTGAGACTCTGCTTTTTGCTTCAGTGGCGCGCTCAATGGTGCAACAAAATACACACAAAATTGTATCTATTCCCCGTCTTCAGCATTTTTACCAGCACAGCACAGCACAGTCTTCCCTTGTGTGTTTGTGTGTGTCCCTGCTTTATTTGCATGGAAATGTTATTGCTGTTGGCTGCCTGCTTGGTTTGCTCCTTCTAAGCGCTGCATGCCGGGCATGTTTATTGTTTAAGTGCGCTACCAAAGTTCTCATATGCATTCCCAGCTCCATTCTCCATTCTTCCCCTCTCCCTGTGCTGGCTTTTTAATAAACTTCCCGCTTTGCCGTGGACTTCATAGAGCTCGCTCGATCGCCCGCTCGCCAAATCCTTCTGCTGCATCTGTGTCAATGTCGGGCACGTCTGGCCGCACGTGCCGCTACGTGGCATGTGCATGTGGCTCTCGGATCTTTAAGCAGAATGTCCCACCAAGCACTTGGCTAACAATTTGCTGCGACACTTTTTCTGTGCGATTCACAGACATCGATTTGCCGTTTTTATTTGCTGCGCATAAAAAAGTTTTCAAATTAAAGTTTATTCTCAGGCTTTTCGACTGTCAGCTGGCACAGCCTGAACGAGCTGGCAATTTGGCGGCTCTAAGATATTGACAGACAGCCGCGCAAAGTGGCTGCTTGGTGGGGCACTGAACAAGCATATCGATAGCGCAAGGCAAGTGTTGGCCCCGTTGCTGGGAGATGGTGTTTGGAAAGTGCTCCCAAAATTGGTTTCCCACAAAAGTTTCTCAGTGGCTGCTGTCTCGGTGCAGGTTCAGGTGGCAGGAAGATTCTTAAAGGTAACTTATGGCAGTTCATTGTGGGGCGCTATGAGTAATGAGCAACAAAAATGTGCCCTTTGCTTTATGTACTGGCATTTGCCTGAATAGTTTCACAACAATTTCCACTCATATCTTTTGTTGCTGGCACATCCTTGAGGCATTGTTCTTGTGAAGATTTGTCAGCGGGTGTCGCAGCGTCGCAGCGTCGCACACACATGTCATTGACTTTCGCATTCGCATTGTGCCATCCTGTTGTGCTCTCTCTCTATTAATGCCCTGCGGGAAAAAGGAAACCCACCCAAAGGAGCAGCCTCCCCACTAACCAAAAACACATAAGTAAAATCTGTAATAAACTTGTTGTTGTTCTTGTCCGTGGTTGTGCCTCTGCCTCTGCCTCTGCCTCTGAGTGTTTTGTGTGCGGCTTTTATTGTTTTATTTGTATGCGTGTGCCCACCCTCGTTTTTTTTTGTAGTTTTTCCTTCTGCTTTTATTTGTTAAATTGTGTTGTGAAAAATCGCTGAAGGCCCTGGGCTTTGGTCTGGGCCCCCTTGTGTGTGTTTGTTTGGCTGCTTTTGCCTTCTTCCGCTTCTTCCTATTTTATGTGTATTCCATTTTGTGCCTTTGTGCCTGCGTCCACGTCTTGGGCTTTATTTTGGTAGCCCAATTTGGCTTGGCGGGACCTTGAGTGCGCTGAATGGGCCACAAAACAATTTTTTAAATAAAAAATAAGGCAGCAGTCAGACAATACTCTAAGGCCGCCTGGCACTCATTTGTATGATGTGTTATCTCATATTTTTGAAACCCTTTTTGCTGTCGTGGCTTAGTTTTGGTTTGGGTTTTCGTGTGGCGAAGCTTTCACTGAAATTGGAAAACTTTTTCAATAACTGTGCATAAATGCTGGAGCACTCATTTGCTCCCCTTGTTACTTATTGCTAATATTATATTTGCTCAAGTTACAGCATCCCCTTGGAGCCGGGACGAATTGTGTAGCTGACAGCCACGACTCTCCCTCTGTCTGTCTGTGGGCCACTCATATTTCCTTCGAGTGACACAATGATTTTCTAATAATTTGCCAAATTGCCTTTGGTTGACCATTAAATCTGAGATACGTGTCTCACTGGCAACGCCTCTGAAAGCTGATAGCCGGATTACAGTGGCTGCCACACACATGCCACAGACATTTTTCTCGGCTCGGACATCACTTGAGACTGTGTTCTGGCCCCGTACGTTGCTGCTTGCTGGTGTCATTAAGTGTCTTCTCAGTTGTTCTCTGTTTGGGCAGACACTTAAAGCCATGTCCCTTAAAGTTCCTTGGCTCGTTGCTGAAACTAAATCTGTGGCTAGTGCAGAATCAATAATTGGGGCGCTGCTTTGAAGTGGTTTCACATTTCCCATTGCAAGTGCACAGAAAGGGACAACAAAATCAACAAATGACTTGGCTGGCAAATGAATCTCTTCCATACCATTGAAGTGACATCGTGTAGTATTTTTTCGGACCCTTTTTGCTGGTAATCTAAGCTCCCAGTTCTGCCTTCAAATGACTCAAATGTTTGCCCCTCTGTGGCCACGTTGTCCTGCTGGGCAATGAACAAAAACTCGTTTAATATTTTTGTCGATTTTTTCTACGAATATTTCGTGTCAGAGTTCACCAACCATTCCCATTCGATTTTCCCTTACCCACTGAATATTTCTCGTCCTTTATTTTGATTGTGGCTGTCTGAATCCGCCTCTGGTGGGTCCTTTTCCGGGTCTCTCTGTGTCGTCAACTTTTGGCATTTTGTGTGTTTTAATTTTCATAGCTGGCGGCCGGGCGCTTGTTGATCCCCTGACAGATTTGTTTGGCAGTTTCCCTGCCTCTCTCTCTCTCTGTCTCTAATTCATTTCTCTCACAACTGGCAACTTCTTCGGCAATTAGCGCTTGTGCCTTCGCATAAATCTGCCTTGCCAGCCATTTATCAGAGGCAGGCACTTGTCAGTAATGCGCCGCGTCATTTACATTAACGCACATTACGCTCCATTTTTCGAGTTTCAAATTGTGGGGGGGTTGGCTCTGGCTCTGGCTCTGTCTCTGGCTATGTGTGGCAGCAAACTTTAAATTTTTACGACATCATTTCATGGGCCACAAGGCAGCAAGCAGCAGCAGCAGCCCCCCGACAAACCCTTAACGATTGTTGTGCCTTGTCTGCCACTCAGAACTTTCAATGATAATTTGCCAGCACCAGTCTCAGTCTCTCCTTACACAAAAGGAGAAAATATTACACGCATAACTGTCGTTTTTTTTTGTGTGCCAAGCCAAAGTCTGTGGCTCGGTGTCTCTGTGTTCTGTCTCTGCTGCTTGGAAAGACACAAAAATTAGGCCATTAAGGCATTTACCAAATGCGCCGTGTCCTCAAGGGGCACCCGGAAAATGGTGCAGGATATCGCCCTCTTGGTTTTTTGTGGAATTGAAATTAATGTGGCGGAAATCACAAGTTCCAGCACGCAACGCGGCCTGCAAAGGGTTCAAGGGCTCAGGTCCTTGAGCCGCTTGATATATGCCGGTAATTTCTGTTGTGCGCCGATGATTAGAGTGGCAATTAGTGAATTAGCATACGGAATATGTTTAATGTGTTTCAAATGAGAGGGGATGTGCTTCAGGGCGGGCCAGGCCTACGCCTTGAGCGATTTTTGGCGAAAAGTTTTGAAAGTGATTTGATGCAATTTATGGCAGAGCGTCCCTCAATGAAGTGTGTTTGGGATATGCCCAAAAGTTATGGCTTTCTATGCTGTTAAGAACAAATCGAAACGGATCTGCTTTGCCCATTTTTGGCGTGCTTATTTGCTGCTTTAACTTTGCCTCTGGGCTGGGCTGAATTATTTAGCAATTTTTCATATTTTAATGGCAAAACATTTTGCTGGCAAAAGTAAAAGAGGATAAAAGAGAAGAAAAGAAGGAAAACTCGGCAAAGTTTTTAATTTGTTATGCTGCTTGCGTTGCTGCTGCCGTGTTCCACGTCCACGCCCACACGCCTCCATTGAAGTCCAACGCCCACGCTGCATTTCGCATATTTTATTTTCAACATTTATTGTTCGCCTCTCGCAGGCAGCGTCTCGGGATCCAGCTCTGGCATTCATTACATTATAAGCCATAACAATTTGACCGTGAGGCATGAAAGTGTCGAAAGTGCAGTGGGCGGGGGGCGTGGCAGCGAACTTTTGCTGTCCAACAATGGCAAGGAAACCGTTTAACCAACAGGCGCCAGAGTTATGCCTGGGATCGCAAACAAAAATACATGGAAAATGTTAAAAATGTTAACAAAATGTGAGAAGGAAGCCCCGAAGAGGCTTGGCATTTAATTCGATTCCAAAAGGAGAGCTGCTGCTGCCACTTAGGATGTGGCAAAGTGCAAGCCACACGCATAAGGATATGGATAAGGATAACGATAAGGATATGTTTGGTTCTCGTTTTCTTGTGCCTTCTGCCTTTTGCCTTGGCCTCTTGGCCATTGCATAAATAAGCGCGTGGGCCTGCGTGGGGAACTGCTGCCAACAAAACTTATAAATCCCAGATATCCTGACCTTAATGCCACGCTGAATACCAAATGATGATGCTGGTAGTCCGTGTCTGTCCGTGCCAAGCACCAAAAGCCAAAGCCAAAGCCAAAGCCAAAGTGTGAAAATAAAAACAAACCGCATTCAGGCAGCAGAAAGATAGCTGGTCCAGCCTCAGCCAGCGAGAATAAAAGGCGTCGAGAAAAATCGATGGAAAAGTGTTTGCCGTCTGAAAAAGTTTGCCACAACACAAACACACACACACACGCACACACACACACAGTCGGTGGCTGCCTTGTAGGTGTTGCCTCGGGGGGCTGCTGCTGCTGCTGCTGCTGCCGCCAGGTTAACTGTGCCGCTGAGTGGCTGCTAAATATTTTCAAGGATAACTTTACAACACAAATGTGTTGCATATGTGTGGGCGACCCGAAACTTTGTCACCTAGCTGGCTGCTTATTGTTTTAGCTTTGCCACTCACTCGAGGGGATTGGCATTGACGAAAAGGTTACACAAAAGGATACTCGGGCTCGCACTTCACAGCCCTGGCGGGGGGCTTCCCTGCTGGAAGCTTCCTGGAACCCTGCTGGCACCTTCCTTTCTATTTATACAGTTTTATTTTTAAAGCTAGACCTTGAAATGGGATATGCCCGAGCTATGCCGCGTTGGCCCACAACTATTTTGCATATTTTTACTATTCCTCTTTCTGGTTTGTCGCCCAGCTACGTGACTTGGCGCTCAGGGACGCCCCCAAAGGCATAAATAAATTATCAGCGTAGAAAAAGTGGCGAAAAAAGCGAAAGCAAACAGGAAGAATCTTTAATGGAGAAGAAGGGATGTCTCTGGTAATTGCATAAGGCCTCAGTAAATCTCGATTACTTTGCAGCATTGCAGCACATATATTCTGTGCAACATGTGCAGCCAGCCCCCCGGCACTGCAATCATTTTTATGACATTTCCGATGAATACAAAATGCTTAATTAAATGCCGTTGAATGTTGTCGTCGTCGCACACAAATTGCGTGGCTCTGCCCTACACCGGCAACTAGGCAACCCCAAGCCGGTGGCGGCTGCTCGGGCTCCAGCTCGTGGCCCCCGCCCAGCCTGTTCCCGGCATGTGATGACACGCATAATTTATTCAATTTCCATGTCTGTGTGCGTGTGTGTGTGTGCGGCACCCTGAGCCCCGTTAAGGTTTACGCGTCTCTAATGCTTAAATTACACATTCAAACACATACGCATAGAGCACACGCAGAACACATAGACGCGCTCAGACGCACACAGTGTGCCGCAGTCATGTGCGACATTTGGTACGCAGAACTTTTTGCCGACGTTTTGTTTCCCACTTGGGCAAATAATGATCCCCAGACACAGACAGACAGACAGACAGACAGACACACGCGGAGCTTTTTTTTCCTGCTCTCCGTTCCTGCTGCGGCGTATTTACTGCAAAGATTATTTGCAATGCCTCCGTTCCCATTGTGCGATACTGATGAGGGGGGGGGGAGAATACTGATGGAAGAGCAGCAGCAGCATGAGGTCGAGGGTGGCATCTCACAGTATGCGGCCGCTTTGTCTACAACAAATCACTTTGTTGGCGCAACACTTTAATGTCTGGGATTAGGCATAACGGTGAGATTTCGCTCTGTGTGCGGCATTACGGTTACGGTTGCTAGACAGAGTCGTAGTCGAAAGGGGGCTGTGCCATTGCCACTAATGGCTTATGCTCATTATTGCTCATAATAGCGAGAGCAACTTTGCTCATAATTGCGTGAGCAGTGGCTGGCGCTGCACTCAGCTACTCTCAGCTGAACGAACCCCAGTGCAAAGTTTCTGCCTACGCTTCTGCTTACCTGTGTGCTGGCTGTGCGCACACAAGCCTGTGCGTGTGTGTGTGTGTGCCTGTGTGCTTGAGTTCCATTTGCACTGTTAAACTCATTCTGCTTAAGGAAATGTAGTCAAATGTTAGCCATTCGTCTCTGTGGCAGTGTGCTTAAGTACAAGCTCTAACGGAAGTGGGTTTTTGGTAATATCAACTTCATATGTCAACTGTTTACCCATACTTGTGCACAGTGGAATATGCATAAATGTGCACTCAGGTTTTGGAGTACATATTATTGAAAAACTATGTCAACATATACATATTTTTGGTTGCATGTCAAGCGGTAAAGTAAAGCTGAAAAGCTTTCAAAGGGCACATCTGCTGGCATATATTTTAGCAATGATTACAAAATGACTTCACTTTGGGGGCCATTTGGGTTATGTTTATTTTTGTAGGCATTTACTCTGTGTGGGAAAATAGTTTGAATTTTGCGATTTCTAATTATGAATATTGCAGCGAGGTAGAGAGGATTTCTGACACTTGAATCTGCAGCGAAATGTGTGGTATAGTGCTAATTTTATTGTACCACTAAAATATGTCCACATCCTAAAATGGATTGTAAAATTAAAGTGAAACACATAAAAATAAACCCTTAAAATGCTTCATTTGCTCGCAGATTGCTTTAAAAATTGCCGCATTCCGGAGCAAAACTCCGTGTTAAATATTTCGCCACGGGTAGACGCATTTCTCCCTTTTGTTTCTTTTTTTCTTGTGCCGCCATTTATGTTTAAGTGAAAAGGCAGCCCTTGAACAATATAAAGCCAGCGATCAAAATCAGTGTGTAAAATTTTGTGCTGTTTCGCACTCGCAAAAAAATGTTTTACAATTCCGAGCATGGGGTGGCTGGGGAGTGGGCTGCCTGGGTCTGAGGGCGTGTGTCGCCATCAACTGCAAATTGCTCACGCAAATTGTCTGTTTCCTGATGCCGCAATTGGAGTTGAAGCAGGGCGATGTCTATTTTGCGCCTGTAAATCGTAAATCAGCGCAGATTATTGTTGCACGCCCAAACCTCACAAGTCTCAGGCTCAGCATCCTCGTCTCGGCAGCATTTACATTTGTTTCTTTTCCTTTTTGTATGTCTGCGTTTTTCAATTTGGAGCAGCTTAAAGCAACCGCCAACCAGCCAGCCAGCCAGTCGTCTCCTGCTGCTGTGGCGCTTTATCAAAGGCCGTTCTTCTTCATAAATATGCAAATTGTTTCAGCGCCCGTTGTGGCTGCTGCCGTTTTACGGCTCTAAATCGGATTTACTTTCACTGGCTTTAAGTTTCAAACTGGCTGTCGTCCTGCCTGCGTCCCTTTGTAGTCGCAAAAATATTTGATTATTTGCCGCCGTACATGGAAGGGAGCGACCGGGACCGGGACCGGGACCCTGCTCGGGCTGCAGCTAACGATTTTGATTGCCACAACACGAGGCACGTGATTGCAGGTGGCCGCAAACAATGCGGGAATGGGGCTGGGCTCCTCCAGCCTGTCTCGAGTGCTGCTGTGGCTGCTACCCGCATCACTCATACGCACTGTGGCGGCAGCATATGCTGCTCGTGCGAGCAATAACTTTTGCCTGAATCACTGGCAATTCTTCCCACTAATTAGATCAAAATGTTCCATATTTCAGCAGCAGACAACAGGCTCCGAAGTGTGTCTGAGCATTGATTAAAAGTTTTGTGTAAATTGAGTTTGAAATACTCGCATTATTATGCAAGAATATCAAGTTTCCTTTCCTTCTTGCCCTCAACCGCAGGAGAGGCACTTACGCCAAACTGTCTGCCCACCTGCCTGCTGGCAGCCTTAATTGAGACTCCATCCTGCTGTCAGGCAACCCCCACATAGACGGTAGCTGGAGGAGTGTGGGGTGCTGTGGGGTGTGTTATCTGGCGGCACTTTTGCTGCCTTCTAATTAGATGTTGGGGCTGCATTAATTGCCACCCCACAAACTCGGACTTTATGGCTTTTCGAGCAGCCTGCAAGGCTGACTGTCTGAGTTTTATTGCCAAGATAGATAAAAGTCGAATTAGCGTTGACTTAATTCGCCTGTCAAATGGTTTATGCCTGACATTGTATGCTCGCCACCTGGGCCACGTATTTTGTGTGCATAAAATGGCATTTATTTTTGCATCATTTACTTCTATAAATCAATGACTGGAACACTGGAATTCCATAATACTTTTCCCGCTTTGCATGCATAATTCCGGCGCATGAATTTCATTCGAAACAATGCAAAAAATCAATCAAATTAAATTGCAAATTAAGATCATGGGAGAAACCCTTGTGAGCCCAAGGCCGGCCACAAAACTTGTCCAAGATTTCTCCAGCCGCAATGCCATTGTGCCAGCTCGCAATTTCACAATTTAATTATCGATAAAAAGGAGGCAGAGGCAGGGAGATAAAGTTGCGCAAAAAGCCTGCAGGCCACTGTTGGCTGGCTGGCAGTTTCTGTTTTTGTTTCCATTATCCATTCACAAGTTTGTTTGCCGCTCCCAGGAGCCTTGGATTTGCATTTTGCTCTTTGCATTCCCAGATCTTAATTTATGGAATTTGTGCAATTGACTGAGGGCCGGCCGGAGCTAGCCGCAGTTATTGGTTGGCTTTGTCATGGCCTTTGGGGCATCGAGTTCTTATGTAAATGAAATTAATATTTGATATTGTGTTTATATCGATCGAATCAAATCAAGTAACACAAACTCTGTGCCTGACCATTAAATGTCAGCTGTTGAGTAAATTATTCAATGCAATAATTAATGCCAATTCCATTACCGAGAGGACCCCCACAGCGGTTGGGCCTCATTGTTGAATGCTCATTTCAATTTTAATTGGATGCCCAGCCCAGTGTTGATTATGTTTTGAAATGAATTTTCAATTTTTCATTCGCCTTTGATTAGGTCCAGCGACTAATGGACTGCCAGTTGTCATTCCACGGAGAAATGATTGTTTTTGGTCAAACTTTTTCAATTTTCGCTGCTGCTTTTCGTCCTGCTAATTATGAAATTCTTAACTAAAACTCATCCGCAGCACGAGAAAAAATGGTCTTGCAATTAAGGCGCAAAATTAAAACTGAGCAGTGGCAGTGCCAGTGGCAGTGGTCGCGATTTGCATGAAAATTTCATAAATATGTAAGCAGCGGGGACCATAGACCGTACGAGGACCGGGCCAAAAGCAAACACAAAACGCTGCTGCTGCTGCTGCTGCTGCTGCTGTCTCCCAAAGGTACGAGTAATCAAAGCAAAAATTACCTAATTAACATAATCCGCAGTGGCCAAATGAGGCGGCGGCTGCTGTTGCCACTGCTCCTCCCCCTGCTGGGGCTTGGGTGTAGCCTTCGCGTCGTCTGTGGCCGTTGATTAGCTGCTGCCTGGCTGTGCTCTCTCTCTCTCTCTCTCTCTCTCTCTCTCTCGTCTGTCGTTTGTCCGTAAATCCTCTGTGATAAGTTGTCTAGGACTTGATCCTGTTCCGACGACAGTTTGTCTGTCGTGTTTCCTAGCACGTTGATTAATTTGCAGACGTTTAAAATTCGCTTTTTTTCTTCTCGCTCTCTCTCTCTCTCTCTCTCTGGCTTACTTTTTGCACTGTTTTTGTTTGGTTTTCGGCTCTTTGCTGTTTCGAGTTTTCGTTTTCGTTTTGTGCTGTGTTTATGATTATCTCACATTGCTTTGTGTTTGTTTGCTCTGAGGTTGCTGGAATTACATTTCACTTTAAGGTTACACCGCTGACAGATAGCTTCAAGAACTGCAACTGACTGATGTCCGGTGGGCAGTGAGTGGACTACAAAGTCAAGGCAGAACATACACACTAAAACATACAAGTTGGTTCAGGCAGGAGCGAGGTTGGAGTATTAATTGTGACGCAAAACTAAAACCCAACCCAAGAAGCCACCCAAATGCCCGGGACACCGGCTGCGACGCCTTGCTGTCTGCTGTCTGCTGTCAGCCTGCAAGAAAGTTTTTTGACTTTCTGACTTTAGTCGAGGCGGAAGCAGGCCACAGACAACAAATCAAGCGCACACACTCCGTCTCACTCACACACACACACACACACACACACTCTCAAGCAATCATTCACACACACACACACACACTATCGGCCGCAGTTCCGTTAAGCACTTGAAGGCTGATCTGTCTACCTGTTCTTGGCACTCGTTTGAGCTGCACAAACAATTATGATAGAAGCGCGAGCGCGTGTGTCGGGCAGCAGCCTAATTATGTTTGTTGGCACTCGGCACTTGTCAGCTTTTGTCGCGCTGTCCCGACTGTGTTCCGCCTGTGGGCTTTATCGCGTGTCCTGGCGTTCGTGTATTCAGCACTAAACTGAGCTACACAGGCGGCCAGGACATGCTTTTAAGCCAGTGCTGCTCGGAGGCTGCTGCTGCTCGGCTGCCGCTAGCTGCTCGAAGAGTTCGAAAAGTTCGAAAAGTTCGAATTTCGAATTCGAGCGAAGCGCATGCGCTGGCTCTCTCTCTCTCGATGTTGCTCTCTCCCGCTGTCGCGCGCTTTCTCTCTCTCTCTCTCTCTCGTTCTCTTTGTGCCCTGCGGCGTTGTGCCCTCTCTTTGTGTTCGCTTGCTCGCTGCGTTTTGTTATTATTTTGTTTATGCTGTCCCGCCAGGCAATGTCCCTGTCCCTGTGTGTGTGTGAGTCGTCACCTGTTAGCATTTGGCGAGTCCTTGACTCGTCCGGCTTGGCCTTCAGCTGCGGGCTGCTTTGGAGGAGTCATCCACAATCCTTAGACTGCTGTTGACATTGCTTCGCATTATGTAATAATCACACACAGCTACAGACACTCATCCCCGCTCCTATTAAAGTTCAAATTGATTGCTACCGAAAAATAAACTGAAACTGCCAGGATGTGTCTGTGCAGGACTTTGTCTGGTGCACAAAACCACAAGCCAAACACCAGGCACGTTCTTGCCTAAAACATGCTACGAAGGTCAGCTGCAGGGGGCGGACAGGTGTCCTGTGTGTGTGCGACGCGCAAAAGTCATTAAGTGTGGCCTGAAAGTGCGATGTACAGACAAAAGCTGAGGCCACAACAACAGCACAGGACACACACGCAGACACATATTATTTTATGATGACAAACTCTCGACGAGATGGTTACCCAGCATATAGGGAGTTAGTCCCACGGGAACACTCTCTCTCCTCCTCTCTCTCTCTCTCTCTCTGAAGTCTCTGCCCAAAAGTTTGACTTTCAAAGTGCCAGCAGGACTACCCTGGAGCTGGAGCTGGAGCTGTGCTTGTTCCTATAACGAGAACATCAGCTATGTGCGCCGTAACGAGGTTCATGTTTAATGGCCGTGCAAAGGACGTGGAGTAGAAGGGGAACTTCGTCCAGGCTCCTGTCTCATGTCCCAGCTACAAAGGCCAGCTCCAAAAAGACATGCACTAATATCACACCGTAGTGCTGCTGCTGCTGCTGTCCGTTCTGTAACACTCCGCCTGTTCGTGTGGCATGCACCATGTTTGGGCTTACAGCTTGAACCTGACACAGAAAATTGTATTTTAATGATGGGGCCATAGCGTCACTGGCAAACGACAAGGGGACAACCGAGCAGGACAACCCATAGAACGCCCTGGACTCCTACCCATAGCCTGCCCCCATTCAAGACGTTAATAAAGCGATGCAACGCAGCAAATTCCAACCGAAAGCGCTCTCGGCGAGGAGCAAATGAAGTTGTAACTGCCTGCAGCACTCCCAGCTCCTGCCTGGTCCTATCCTGACTGCAGTCAGCTTCGTGTTTGTCTGACATTTTTTTGGTGCGATGCCATTTCATGCCTTGCAGCAGGTGCATGCATCAGCAGCAGCCAGCAGCCAGCAGGCAGCAGCTAAGGCACAGCAGAGCACACAGCTGAACGTCTACAAACGAATTGCTGTCCGTGCAACAGCCAAGTCAAGTCTCCTGTGGCATCGCATATTCCATTCCAATTGCATTGCCGCCGCCCCTGGCTGCCTGCCCTTTCGACTAGCTTTCCATTTAATCAGAGGACACATCCACAGGCGGTAGTGTGTGGCCTCCCGTGTGTGATTTGTGTAGCATTTTTGTGGCATAAGTAAACTTGTTTATGCCTTGCTGCAGTCATAATTGTGGTTAATGGGGCAAGTCATGGCAAGAACTCTAACTGAGGGCAGAGTAACGGGCCCGATAGGGTGCCAGGGGAGGTGCCCTGAGCAGCATTTTTATTTGTTCTCCAGTTTGCCCACTTCTCACATGTTATATTTCCATGCACAATAAATATTTTCCACGAAGTTCAATCAACATTACAGCGCTCTAAGGATAGCTAACATTTTCTGTAAATATTTTCAGTTGAAGCCCTCGAAGAGGCCCCAAATGATGGAGACGCTGACGAGGATGACGAAGATGATGACGATGTGGAGAACGAGGAATTCGAGGAGCAGAGTAAGCGCAAATCTGTGATAAATATGAAAATAATTTACGGAAATTTCAACTAATAAATGGCAATCTCTACCCAGATAAAGGACTCACCGAGAAAACGTTCAAATTTGATGATTTCGCCCGCAGGTAAATGGGAGCCGAGCCGAGCCCAGCCCAAGGTTCAGCTCAGCGTTGAAGGGAATGGAAAGTTTTCGAATCAAGGCCAGCCGCTTGGACAATTTTGTGTGAATGGGCTGGGAGGGGGAGGGGGGCTATGGCTGCGGCTGCGGCTGCGGCTGGCTGCTTATGCCTGTTATTTGAAAAGTTCTCATGGTAGTCGGGGTCCATCGGTTGGTTCTTGCACTGGGAGGTTCGTGTTGAAAATTGTAATTGTATTTTTAATTGAAAGGCAGAGGGCCAGTGCTACACAGCCCGTGGCTACTAATTAAGGATTAGTGTCAGAAATTACTTGTGCCAAAAGTTTTATGGCCGCGGAACGCCAACTGGGGAACGGGGAACCAGAGTGGAGCGGCGTGGATCGCTCACAGCTGCCGCAGGCAGGCCACAGCTTAGATTCCAGATCCCAGCAGCAACAGTACACAGTACCGTCCCGTCCCGTCCGGTGCCCCACAGCATTAACCATTATAATAAAATGACGTCAAGTTGGTTTTTGGTTTGCTTTATTTTAATTGTTCTGCCACTCGCATTGTTGTTGCTGTTGTTTCAAATGTTTCTAAAACTTTTCCTTGGGCTGGGCTCCGTTTTGGAGCTGTTCTGTGGCGGCTGTGGGTTTTGCTTTGTGGGGGTGTTGGGGGTGATTTAAACTCTTAAATCATAATTAGTTAAATTTAGCATAATTCAATTGGAGTTTGTAGTCCCTTTATCTATATATTTTGTCCCACAGATTGCTGCACCCAAAGATTGTACGCGCCTGCACTTTGGTGCTCACAGACTGGACACAAATACCCACCAGATCCCTCAAGGCTGCTGTTACCGTGCTCCATCGCATCGCCTATGGCTGCTCCTGTCCGGGCATGCTCTTCCAGGTGAGCCAGAAGCAACGTTGCACCTAATTGCAGGACTCTTCTTGGTTGCTTGGTCCCTCTCTCTCTCTCTCTGTCAATGCTCCACGGCCACGCTTTTAATTCTTTTGGCCAGCGACCTGCACATAAATCAAAGTCAAATGCAAAAACAAATGCCGCGGCTTAGCTGCTCCCTCGACATTCGCTGCGGCTCATTTTTTTTTTGTTACACGCCCTAGACAGTGCAGTGAGAGAAAGTATGGCTGGAAAGGAAGTTGAAAGCATCTATGAATATATTTTTAAACATATTTATGAATGTAAATTCAACAAATTCAACTTTTAAATTTGAGCAGAATTAAATGCTTCAACAAATGTACTAAAAGTAGAGTTGAATGTTGTTGAAATGTTGTTGAAATGTTGTTGAAATTTTCCCCTCGTGTACTTTCTTTCACTGTCGCTGCTTTTCATTTCATTTTTATGGTAATTTGTACAAATTAAGCGCAACCTTTTTTTTCTTATTTTTTCCATTCTTTTTTTCTATTTGTGCTCAGCCACAAACGATATTTGCAGCGAGTTCTTTACGAGTTAAGCGTACATTTATATATACATTGTGCGCTCCTCCAGTGCTCATTGGTCCCTTTTAGACCCCCCCCATCAGACTTCACATTTGGAATTTGAACTTTTTAAGCCTTTCACGCGCTGCCTTTGGTGGAGCTCCTCAAATATTCAAATGTCTGTGTTTGAGTTTGTAGCAGTGTATACCCGCCCAGCGGCATGGGGCATATCAAATTTACTAAGCAGCCTGACATTTTCCGTGCTTTAATTAAGAGTCAAAATACTGGAGTTACTTTTGGGTTTGAATAGGACAAGAAATGACTCCCTTTTTGGTGCACTTTTGTAGTGTATTTTTACGGCTGGCAGTGCTTTTTAGTACTCGCTCGAAGTTTCTTTCTTCAACTGCTTATGCTGCTTTTCACGGCTGGCAATTAAACTTTTCTTCCTTTTTTTTTGGGTTTTTGTGTTGGTTCAGAGTTCATAAATCACATTCAGCAGCAGGCGGCTGCCGCGTGGCCTTCTCCTTAACCCTGCCGCGATTTGTTCTCTCTTTTGGCTTTAAGCGGCTTTCTCTCTGCTTAAAGCCTTTGGTTTTGAGTCATTGAGCAGCCTGCAGAATGGCTAATCACTAAAGCAGCCGAAAAACGGCAGCAGCTAGAGGCAAACAAAGCCGATATTCCAGAAAGTGTTTCGTCCAGCCAGGCAGCTCTGGCATATCAGCGTCATCTAAGCCGGCTCACTGTCTGGCAGACAAGGACAATGCTGACAAGAGAACGAGCTGTGGCTGCTGCTGCTGCTGCTCTAGCTATCCATTTCAGTGTGTAAGCAGACTCCTCCTGGCACAAAAGTAGCATCATATGCAAAGTCAAAACCACTAATGGGTCTGCGCAATCATAGGATAAATTAAATTCCAAATACGGACGACAGAGTCAACGAAGACAACAAACGATACACAGAGCAGGGGTAGAGCTGAAGCTTTTAGGGTTGGATGTGGGGGTTTGGTGTGGCATTTATAAAGTTTTTGCCAACTGCAAATGATATCTTGCTCAGACAGAGCCAGAGCCAGAGCCCAACCGCAGGAGCGGGCAGTGGCAGGCAACCACAGAAGGGCGCCCCAAACCCACTCGATGCTACAGTCTGGCTGCTCCTGCTGCTGTGGCTGTCCCTGTCTTTGCTGAAACTTTTCATTTGAATATGAAGAACTCACTCTACCTCTACCATCCACAGGCCAAGCTGTTTCGCATCTTTCAACAAGTTCTCAGCGTGGAACGTGACGCCCATCAGGAGGAGCTGCGTCGCCTGGGCATCTATGTGGTGCGCAAATTTGTCGACGTGGCACCAACTAATCCCAAAATCTATGCAGAGTTATTATTTTACAAAGGCATCAGGGAGGCAAATGAGCTCGAGACTGGCTATTGTGATGCCTATGAAGCGTAAGTATGGCCAGAAGACACACTCACTCCGGCCCATTGGCTTTGGGTTGCTAGTTGGGTTGCTGCCTGCCCTGCTGCCCCATTGTCTTGTTGGGGTTAAAAGGGCCCATCATCATCACAATGGCCGCATGATTGACTGAGCCAGAGCCAGAGCCGTTGGCTTCATCGTCTGTCGTTTAGTTGCCAGATGATAAATGATGACCAGCGCAGGCCATATCCAGAGAGCAGCCAGAACTCTACCCAACTCATTCTATTTGCATACCGTACAGCCCCCCAGTCAAAAGGGTGCAAGGACAGCACCCGACCCCCCGGCAGAGCAAGCCAAAATCATGACTAAAACGTGCACCATAAAATATATTTCTGTTGCTTCACAGAAGAGTGGAGTGAAGTGTAGCTCTGCTAGGGATGGACAACAGCGAGGGACATGGATGTGCATTTATCGATTTATATTTCTAAAAGTCTTTTAAGGAATGTCTTGCACAAGTGTCGAGACAATGCTGATGATTATGCTACATTCTAGCAACGTTTAAATCAACTTTTTCACACTCTTTGGCTGGTGAAGACGATCCCTAAAGATCGGAGTCCATTTTATGTTTTTTTCGATATTTATTTCGATATTAAATCTGTTCGCTGTTCATCACTACACAACACCTAGCCATCCCAGCTATGTTTTAATCATCTTCTCCGCATTCTTTTGCCCAGAAGTTGCTCTTCCATCGTCCATCTTGCATATTTATCTATGATATGTTGTGTCGATGTTTTCTGCAGTCATCGATATATCTTCGTTGTTCATCCCTAACCGAACCCTTCTTCTAACTTGTGGTCTTTGCATTCCCTTTTTTTGTCTTTTAGTGGCACCAAAGGCGCTTGGAGCGAGGAGCAGGAGTCGGAGCTGCGCTTTCTGTTTGAGGAGAATCAACGCAATCCCGAAACCGATAAGGGTAACTATGGCACATTGGGACACACGAGAGGGAGACTTCTCCCAGTGTGAATTAAGACTCCGTTTTACAGTAAATGAATAGAAGCAATCAGAGCTGCTCGGGGGGGGGGGGGGGGGGAGGGACACTCGAGAGCAGCTTGGAGCTTGGGGTAGCTGGGCAAACAATAGCAAAAAGCATTGCAACCCAATTGTGTCTGCTCTTTCAGATGTGATTGATTGGATTCTGGACAATTTGGCCGACAAGACACGCACTCGACGTGGTGTCCTCAAGAAGATGAAGGAGTTGGGTCTGCAATTCAAGGCGCCCACCAAACGCTCTACAAAGTCCGGGCAGAGTGGAAAAAACCTTTGGCAGCCGGAAGAGGATGAAATGCTAAGAAGCTTATACGATCAATATCGCATCGAGCCGGGTAAGGGGACAGCAATTTATTTGTCCTACCAGCAGGCAGTGTCCTGAATGCTCTTACTTTGCTCTATCTATTGGCAGATTGCCTGCAGCGCATTGTGGAAGAGTTTGGAGAGCAGCGCAGCAAGCAGCAGATCATCAAGAGAATGCTTCAGATTCATTTGATAGCCGACAAGTCGGAGATATTGCCCAGCAAAGGGCGCGGCAAGGGCCGGTCCAAGAGGCAGCAGGAGGAGACGAACAGCGATGGAGACAACGACAGCGATGAGGACATGGAAGAGCCCATGTTTGAGGATGTTGGAGCTGCCACTCAGCGAGAACACAAATCCAGGCCACGTCCGGTGGTGCGCACTCCCCTAGACGTGGGCACGGTCCAAGCTCTAATCGCTCAGGTGGACACGGAAAAGTATCAGCCGGCCATTGAGTGGCTCCAAGAAAGCCTGAACGATGCCAGCGAGGACACGGACGAGCCAGCGGAGGCTGATGATGGTGTGCCGCTGCTGCCTTTGCTGCAGGCCCAAAAGGATGCCATGGAGGATGGCGACTTTCAGAAGGTACTCGTGGCTCTGGGCATGCAGCCGCCAATTGCTGGCATGGAGAATTACTGGCGAGTGCCGACTTATTTGAATGCCGCTGACTTGAAGCTGCGCGCGAGAATCCTGGCCGGTGAGGAGGTGGAAATGGAAGCAGAGAATCTCCAGCAGGAGGACGACGAGGAGGGCTATCTGGACAAGCGCAGCAGGCAGCGTCAGCAGGCCCAAGCGGAGAACATAGCAGCCGAGCAGCAGCGCCGGCTGGACAGCTTAATGTTCAGCAAAAGCGATGACGATGATCAGGCGGAGCAACGAGCGCCGCTCAAAGCAAGGGCAGAGGCAGAGCCAAAGGCCAAACGACAGCGCAAGGGCAAAGCCAAAGCCAAAGCCAAAGCTTTGCAGACAAAGACTGAGTCCGAGGATGAGGCTGAAGTCAATGAAATTGCCCGCAAATTGGCACGCAAGAAACGACAGCCTGATGTGTCCAGCGAGGAGGAGGATGACGAGCCACAGCAGAAAGCAACGAAGCAGCCGAGCAGCGCCAGCACGGATGATTTATTTGAACAATTGAAAACGAAGCGAGCCACTAAAATCAAAGTGGGCGATATGCTGCTAAATGAGTCAACAAAGAAGGTCGTGGAGGAGGCAGACGATGATGCATTTAACTTTAACTCGGAGGACTATCGTGCCAGGCTGCTGGAGCTGGAGGATGAGGCGGATGAGCAGCCGGAGGAAGCGGAGAACAAAGAGAACAACACGAGCAGCAGCAAGGAGAAGCTCCCATCGTTGTCGTCGTCCTTGCAGCGTGCACGTCGCGTTAATGTAATTGACTCGGATAGCGACAACGATGGTGGCGCCTCGCCTGCTGACAGGACAAACAAACGCCCACGCAGCGACGATGGACAAGAATCAGACGAGGCGGAGCAGCAGCAAAGCGACGATGATGCCAATTTTCTCTCTCGCAAAAAGCCAGCCAAAGTCGTCGAGAAGCCAGCCAAGCGGCGACGTGTGGCCGTCATCGATGACGACGACGATGACGATGAGTTTTAATGCACTTCAGTTTTGATTTTTAATTGCATAGCCAGCAAAAGTTAAGCGCCCGAAATAAATGTAACCTTTTTATTGTCAATTGCACATCAGAGCCGAGATGTTTGTTGCATTGTTAAGCTGCTGTTGGTGCCACAATACCCACAGTTGTGTGCAGCCTACTGCTGCGGTGCACTCGTATTGTGAGCCTGCCTGGGGGGGGGGCAACATGGCTAACAAAAGTGAGGCAACGCCACAGTGGCGGCTGTCTGGCAGCAAACATTGCCTATAAAACCGGACTCCCAGTATCCAACCATTTCTGTTACCTCTGCCATTCCTTTGTTGACTTGATGGCATTTTGTGCCGGTCCATTGTCGTGCACCCCACACACACACACACACACACTGCTCCTGCCTCGAGTGCCTTTTGTGTGCGTCTGCTAATTTGGTGGCTTTTGTTGCCTTGGGTTTGGTCTGAGTTCTGAAATGCATTTTGTTAATTTCCAGGCAAAGGGCCAAGTCGGGGTCGAGTCGGAGTTCGAGTGTGGCAGCAGCATGTCCGGACATTTGTGCATTGCCATTTGCAATTGCAACACACACGCACAGAGAGAGAGGCTCAGACATTGTCGCAAGGAATAATGGCACTTAAATGCATTGCATTGTCACGCAGAGAATTGTGTTGGGAAATGTTTCCCTAAGGCATAGAAATTCTTGTATTTTTATTGGATTTTTCGACCTGCTGTCAAGTTTTTATTGTCACGTTTTATTGGCAAATTGGGTCTGATTGTGGGTGGCCGGCCAGGCTTAAAGTCGAAGCCAGCTGTCTGCGCGGCTTCCGCTCCCGCCTTGCAATCAGCGATGGCATTAACTCAATTAAGTGCATAAATTTGAGAAGAATAAGTAGCTATGTGTGTTGGCTTAGGTACTACATTTACATGGCGGACGTGTGCGTGTGTGTGTGTGTGTGTGTGTGTGTGTGTGCCCCCAAGATGTCACATTATTAATTTCAAGATGGCGCGGCACTCAATTTAAAAAGGCAACAGCGAGACGCTGATGAGCAGCTCATAATTTATTTCATTAATTTAATCAACCTCCCTGGCACATGTCAACTGCATGAGCTGATGCCCGCCCGCCTCTTCAGCCCTGCGGATGAGGATGAGGAGTTCGTGGAACTGAGGAGTTCGCGCCCCCCGCCACTGCCTGTCGGTAGGTGTGTCAAAGAGGCACAGCAACAACAAAATGTTTCAAATCACTTAATACATCGTAAATTATGGCAAGTCAGGGTTGGGGCTGAAGCTCTCTCTCTCTCTTACTTTTTTTTGCTGTGCCAAAGGCAGTTCATTAAACCCTCCGCAGCCAAGACAAATACAAGGCAAGAGTATGTAAATACGTAAGTACATGTGTATGTGCATGCTGGAGTGATGTGCGTTCGTGAGCATAATAAACTGTAAACTGTAACGGTTTTCATTAGGAGCCGCAACAACAGCGAAACAAGCAACGCAAATGTGAGCACGCGGGCAAAAGGGGCGAGAGAGAGAGAGAGAGTGAGCGGGAGAGAAAAAGAGTTATTGCCGAGCCTTTTCACACGCTCTTTCTCCATCATTAGAACAAAGGCCGAGCATATAGCAAGAGTGGCAGAGGATTAACCTAATCTCGGGACTATAAAGGAGACTTTATTGTGACACAAACACACACACACACACACAAAAGTAGCGACTTTTCGTCATAATGGGAATGGGAATGGGAATGGGAATGGGAATGAGCGTGGCGCTGACAAGGGAGCGAACGTGGCATATGCAGATGATGCCATTGTTTGATGAGTCTCTCTTCCCCCACATGCCCCACCCATCCTCCCTCCATTGTATGCCCGCTGGCACATGTTTTTCTAACAATCACACAATGTTTATGCAACAACAAAAACTTTTTATACACCGCGTCGCTCGTCGCGGCTCAAATTGAAGCAGATTTTTGGGGCATAAGACAAAAAGCGCCTTTGACGTGTGATAAACACTTCCAGCACAGTCTGCCCGGAAAGCTGGAGCCTCGAGGAGGAGGAGCAGATGAAAGCACTTTTGGCAACACAACAACTTCACCGACTCTTCGCTATGGTGAACATTTCTCTGTGACAAAAAACAGTTCACTTTTGTGAAATCATAAGAAAGGAGGGGCAAAGAACGTGAAGTCTTTGACTTAAGTTGCAATACACTTGCGGGGGTACTTGGGAGAGTATTTGTGTGGGAGGATAATATCGTGCAGAAGATATTCAGTCGGGGAATGGCAGATTAACAGAAGACGAAGAATTAAGAAGGGTTCCTGGCTCTTGGGTGGATTTTAACACGATTAAAACTGCTGCAAGCTAGGGAATGTAAGTCAACGAATGACGAAAGATTAAGAGTATAATAAGCCCTAGATATTCACCATTAAACGTAAGCAACTCTTGGCTCTAAATATAAACTCGGAACTACTTAGGTAAATTGTTGCATCACTGCCACCTTTATGGTATTTTTCGCTATTAAAATATATCAAAATTGTTTGTAGATATTTTCAGAGTGCCTTCATCTAGCTTCACTCTCAACAACTTTCTACCAGTAACGTTCCTCTGCCTCTGCCTCTGCCCCTGCCCTATCCTGCTGGGCTAACTAAGGGCGTGACATAAAAGTGTCGGAGGATAATTGTAAAAAGCGTTTGTCATGCACTCTTTAGCCTGAGCTCCTTTACGGCACGGCACAATGACAATCCTGAACGGCCTTTGTTAGCCCCCAATGGATCGAACTAACCAGCCCCAGCTCCAACCCACCCCACCAAATCCCCTTGTTGGCAGCAGCTTATGCCCAAACTTTGTGGACACTTTCCTTGCGCCTGATGAGGGTTGGCAGGAGACTGGCAGGAGACTGGGTAGGCTGCTGCCCCCTCGGACCTCTTAAGCCAACTAATTGTTATTGTAGTTTATGTTGTGTGTCCTCGTACAAAGGCACTTTTAGTGGCCCTGACATCAACGTATGGGATTTATCGTTTTGAAAGGCCGATTCCCCATGTCTAGCGTGGATTTGAACTTGGAAAAATCTTACAATTAGCCTAATGGCTGTCAGTCTTTGCAGTCATTTTAAGATGCTTGAAGAGGGTTCTCATACATTGGGTAGATATTTATAGCAGACAGAGGGAAGTGGATAGGAATCAATGTTATGTTAGTTGATGTTAGTTCTAAAAGTAAGCGCAGGTGATTTACCGTATGTAAATGGCGCTGTTGTTGCTAGTAGCAAGCGGGGGTGGGTAATAAACTTGCATGTTAAGGCCGCTCGCGAGCGCCGTATGGATCGTGAGAGCGAGCGCTAACATCGCTGTAAAGTCTACAGTGCAGACTAACATCACTGTAGATGGTGTGCTAAAGGCACTGTAGACGGGTGAGCTAACTGTTGCCATACAGTCTGTTATCAGGAATCAGAAGCAGCCTGTTACACTAAGCTGCTAACAGTGCTGCTGCCCTGTTAGTCGGAACAGTCTGTAATTAGTGTAAATTTTCTTCTTTGTAAAATCAGTTAAATTGCCATAATTGTAGCTGGTCTTTAGCTACTACAAAGTAAACAAATTAAAGTATAATTTATTGGTTGTCTCGGTTGGAGGCGGGAGGACCACTTCGACAGCTCCCAAACCATTTTGTAACGAAAATCCCCCCAAAGTTGCCATTTTTGTTGAATGTTTGCCTTGTTCTTGGGTCGCTGCCATAAATTGCCATATGATTTAGGCTGCTCTGAGTCGCTTTGGACAGAGTTTTGTGCAGCCCCTTGATTTTGCGCCAGATATTTTACACTTAACGAGTCATAAATAATTGCGCCGCTTCGCCATTGTCGTCCCTCGCCGAACCACTTGGCTTGCGCCAATTAAAACTTGAATTATAAGGCCCCCAAACAAATCGCAAAGATGTGGGCCTTGGTCTGGGGAGTTGAGGCATAAATTTTCACTTGCCAAAAAGTTCTGCCCCTCGTCTGTGTGGATTTATAACAAACGAAATGCGGTTAGATGTTGAGTGTCCCAATGCCACTTGCCTGTGGGGAGTTTTTTGGCGTAGAAATTAGCCTGAAAGTTGGATAATTCCAAGTGCCAGTGGTCAAGGGGAAGCGCAGCTTAAAGCTGCAACTGCCAGCGCTTAACACCCCCCAGAAAATATTCCAAATGTTTGCACATTACGCCTCCGCGGCACCTGGAATTGGGCGCGTGTAAATTACCGCTGCATTGTGTAATGCATTTCGTGTGCAACAATTACGCACAAGCCACACACCCACACCCACACACACACACACACACACACTCACACACCAAACAATATTCATGCCCAATTCCAAGCCAACCGAAAGCAAAAAAAAAAACAAACAAAAATTGTTGCACAATTCACAGCCACAGTGATTTTTATTTATGAGCCGCCATTGGATAGTGTCTGTTCTCGGGGGAATGAATGGCAGACAGGTGGGTGGGGGGTGGGGGTGCAGAGAGCCATCGCATTAACAGATTCCCGACAATAAACCAAAATTATGGCATTGGCGTCGGATCTGTTGGCTCTTATTTGCACTGGCACTGCAGCCTTGTTGATTAAATTGATGGCAATTGCCAAGCGCAGATCGGAATCACTTCTGCCTACGCGCCCCCCTTCCCACCCTGTACACCCCCCACTCCCACACTGTTTGCACAGACAAAATGGCGACGCAGGTGGCTGCGGCTGTGGCTGTGCGCCTCCCTTTTTGCCAGCGCCGATTGTCAGTTTGCATTAAAATGTCGAAAACAATTTCGGCTCGAACATTGTTCAGGCCGAGCTTCCCCTAGCTCCCTCCAGTATATAAATCAGTTTCTCCGCCGAACATTTGCCAGCCCCTCCAGGCGGTATAAATAATGGAGCACCTGCTCAGCATGCAAATCGCGACGACGCCGACATTAAGCACTAAACAAATGTGGAATTGTTGGCAAAACGCACAAAAAAAAGACTCACAGTTATTCACTTCTACGTTTTTTTTTGGCATTTTTAATATGTTTGCTCGCTGTTTGCCTTGCTTTTGCTTCTCTTTTGGTTTTTCTTTTTCCTTTTCCTTTCCCTTTGCTTTTGCCCCGTTTACGTGCCTGAGTTTACGGTTTATATCCCCCAGCTACGTGTCCCCCTTCTATGATCCGCGCTGCTCCCTGTCCCTGTGGTAAATTTGCAAAATGCGTGAGCAGACTAGCTGGATGTGCCAGAGCCTAGCCACTGCTCGAAATATTCCGCTAAATCTCGCGAAATGAAACTCCACAATTGCAGATGGAAAACTGCTTTGAAACGGCCTTTTGGAATGAAATATGTGCAGCAATAAATGCTTAAAAACAATGTTTAAATGTCAACAGAAATGCGAAATGAATGTCTTAAAAATATATATTAAAAAGACACAGACAACAGGGAAGCCAGTTCCCTTTTTGGGTGTGAAATTCTTTGCCAATCAATAATCAAATTAAATGATTTTTGCCTCTGACCGCTGGCAAGAGCCACGTGGAATGTGTGGAATTATTAATATCCAAATAACAATCCATATGCCGGAGCAGAAGGAAAGGTTAAGCTAATCAACTGCTCAACGTTCAACGAGGGTTGCTGCCCCTCGTGCAACACAGAGAGACAGAGAGAGAGAGAGAGACAGCGAAGTGGGAGCTGCCTGGTAACAAGATTAAAAACCTTTCAGCGTCGGAAATTGAATTCAAATTCGACACACAAAAGTATGCACGGGGCACAGCATTGAAGGCTTTTTCACTTCTATTTTTTTGTGTGTGCAAGCGCCAACCAGAGGCAGGGCGGAGGCAGACAAAGTCGCAGCCATCTTGGCAGCAAAATGACAAATCGAGGCGGGGCAGACTTGCAGCAGCAGGAAGCAGGAAGAGGAGCATGTGTGAGGGCAAAAGAATGAGTAAATGCCACTTGGAAGTCAAGCAGCAGCACTAACACTCAGCCGAAGATATGAACGTGCCCAGCAGCAGTCCGACGGACAGACAGCAGGCGGACAAAGGCTTACAGCAAGTTCGCTTATAACTCATACGCCTAGTGGCCCCAGCCCCTGCCCCTGCCCCTGCCCTTCCATTGTGTTGTTGTGCGCTCAGCATAGTCGAATTTCAAGTTTTAAGTATTATTACATTCCTCTACCCTTTTCAAACGAAATTTGTCTGCGTATTTTTTACTCTCTCTCTCTCTCTGGCAGGGAGGAGGTTTTCTGGTTTTTTTATTCTTATTTTTATTGACTTTTTGGCGAGGACTCGATGTCGAGTTTGACTTTCAGCGTTTTCAAGTGCACGTGTCGGGGGCAGGGAATGCTTTGCAAATAAGCCAATGGCACAAGTTTGCCTGGCAGTGGCACAGAATGTGCCTGGAGTGCCACACAACACACAGACCGATGAAGCTATTGAACCTACTACACACATCTTTCACTGCATTTGAGCCTTTATGAAAGGAAATCCCAGCCAGCCAAAGACTCCACCAGACTCCGATGCCTGCCGTCTGGCTGCCACTTTATTTAGATTTTTAGTGGCATGTAGCATGTTGTACACTGTTCATCCTTGTCCCCTCCTGCCCACACACACATCCATTTACTATTCATATTTGCACATTAGATTATTGCATGCCTAAGCACATCCTATGTGGCAGGAGCAGGCAGTGCGGAGTCTGTTTGCACTTTGGCTAAACTTTAGCTGCTCGAAACTTGCACAAATGTTTGCCATTTGTGCCATTGGCTTTTGATGTTGCTGTTGCCGTTGTTCGATAATAACGGAAATATCAAATAAATATTATTTTCTATCTTAGCTGCATATCTCTGCTTCTGTCCTGCTGTCCTGCATTCCATATGCGAGCACATTCTGTGTCAGCTTAGTGTTTCGTCTGCACTTCGAAGCCCCTCGAATGCTCGTAGCGAAATACTTTTGGTGTCGAGTGTCGAGCAGCTCTAACTGCCTCGAGTGCTTCTCCACTGACAGACAGGTGACAGGCAGTCGAAGGAAGAATTTGGATACTAAGAAAATATAAACATTCCCGAAATGCAAACTTCGAAGACCCCAAAGTTCATAATGCCAGGGAAATATTTTGCAGAAATCCACCTTGATGAGAGCCTGTTGTAAATACCCCACACAAAAAAACCTCACCCATAATTGCAGCTGCAAGAACTTTCAAGAGCATTAAACTTACACACTCCTGCCTCAAATTTGACGACTCTATTGTCTTCCCTTTTTATTTTTTATTATTATTGTACACATTTTTCTTGACAAAAGTTTCTTGATGCTCTCCTGCGCAGAGATAATTTCTGTGTTTGCATCAAGAATGCACAGGCCGTAGAAGTTACACACGCAGGACGAAGAAAGGATGTGCAGAAGGGCAAGGAGCAGAGGAGACCAAACAAAACACAACACAAAAGGCCAGAAAGCGACGCACACAAAAAAGTGTGGTAAAACTCTTGTCATACGTATGCATAAATATTTCAGTTGAACAAAGGACCAACAAAAACATGAACACAACTAATGGGGCAAGGGCGGGGGAGGCAGCCACAGGACATTCTAAAATTTCAGCAGCTTCTTCTCCCCTGTCCTCTGTACCCTGGCTCCTTATGAAAAAACATTTTGTGGCCACACACAGAGAGACTCATGAGTGTGTGTGTGGGTGTGGGTGTGGCACGGGGGTGGATCGTATAATATTTCATGTACAAGTGTGCTGCTCCTTTGCAAGTGTAATTGTGTGCGTGTGTGTGTGATGGCTGCGTGTATTGTTGTTGATGTGATAAACGCGTCTGGAATTATAATTAAAGCAAATCTATGAATGCCTCTGCCTCTGGCCATGTGTGTGTGTGTGTGTGTGTGTCTTCCCCTATGACTGTTCTCTGTTTTTGTAGTACTTTCTTCGCATTTTACGTGCTTTCATTAAAAATGAAAACATTCCGTCGCCGCCACGACTCGGTTTGGGTTCCTCCCAGCCCCGTCCTGTCCTGCCTGGTTCCCTGGTGCTTCTTAGCAGCAAACGTCGCTAAATTCTAAGTAGACTATAAATGTTTGCTACATGTGTAGGTACAACTGTGTACGTGTGTGTGTGTGCTGTGTGTGTGTGTGTGTGCTTCGTTTCGTGGCTCTTGGCTCGCTGCGGCTGCCGTTGTAATCTTCGTAATAACCACAAAAATTATTATTGTTGTTGTTGCTGTTGCGACGGACAAGGCCACCGCCACTGGCTGCTGCTGTTATTGTTGCTGTAAGTGCCAATATTGTCATTAGAGTGGCTTGTTACGCCAAAAGTAGCAACGGAGAACGTCGAACGGCAACATCTTGCGGCATTTTTCGCATTTGCGTCTTTTATTTGTGTGTATTTTGTTTGGGGCATGCGACACGTTTACACTCCACGGCCGAGCTCCTCGCCACCCTTGGAGCATCATTATTTTCGGCTTCCTTTGTTCATTAAACGAACATGAAACGTTAATTTAATAAAGTCGGCAGGGGGGAGTGCCTGGCTGGAGGGTTTGCGGCGCTTCTAATTGAGCAGCAGAAAAGCTGAACAGACGATGATGCTGAAAGTTGTGTTGAGCAGTTGGCAGCGCAAAACAGGATGCAGTACTTATTAGCCTTAATTTTGGTACGTCTTTTGAGATTATTAAAAATCTACAACCAGTTTTTGCCTTTGAGAGGCTTTGGCCAACATCAACGCTCTACATTTTAGTTTCCCAGCTCAACTAGTTCTAGCAAAAAGCGAAAAGAAAGAAAGGAAACCCCAACTGCGTGTGCCCGAATGTTGGCTCAACCTTTGCCCTTTCAGCAGCCGAGCGAGAGCTATGCAAAGAGCTCATTGAAAAGAATTTGTAAGCCAGCCATAGAAAAGGCCCTATGGCCAGCTTTTTGTATGCTCAGCCAGAGTTGAAGGTGAGTTGTGTGTTGTGGAAATGTCAAGGCAGTGTGCTTAAAGGGAAACGCCCCGAACGAGGCAGACTTTAGTACGTTTTGTTTTATGTTAGTGAAACTTTGCGCAGCTATTAATGTGCCTTACCATGTACTTGCTACAAGGGCACAATATTTGCATTGCAACCTTTTTCGTCCGCGGCTCGATTGAAAGCTCTCTGCCGGCGTCTCTCTCGCGCCGATCTGCTTGTCGCTCTCGTTTGAATTCGCTCTTGTCTGAATTCGCTCTCCGTCGTTCCTGCTTTGTGTTCTGCTGTCGCGCTTGGAGTTCGTATTAAAGCGAATTGGCCCTTGCTCGTTTGTGCATTTCCCACGGATCTCGTGTTTGTTTGAGTTGTGCAGCTTGTCTACTAAAGGGCACAATAATTGCATTGCAACCTTTTTCGTACGCGGCTCGATTGAAAGCTCTCTGCCGGCGTCTCTCTCGCGCCGATCTGCTTGTCGCTCTCGTTTGAATTCGCTCTTGTCTGAATTCGCTCTCCGTCGTTCCTGCTTTGTGTTCTGCTGTCGCGCTTGGAGTTCGTATTAAAGCGAATTGGCCCTTGCTCGTTTGTGCATTTCCCACGGATCTCGTGTTTGTTTGAGTTGTGCAGCTTGTCTACTAAAGGGCACAATAATTGCATTGCAACCTTTTTCGTACGCGGCTCGATTGAAAGCTCTCTGCCGGCGTCTCTCTCGCGCCGATCTGCTTGTCGCTCTCGTTTGAATTCGCTCTTGTCTGAATTCGCTCTCCGTCGTTCCTGCTTTGTGTTCTGCTGTCGCGCGTGGAGTTCGTATTAAAGCGAATTGGCCCTTGCTCGTTTGTGCATTTCCCACGGATCTCGTGTTTGTTTGAGATGTGCAGCTTGTCTACTAAAGGGCACAAGCATGGCATTGCAACCTTTTTCTTCCGCGGCTCGATTGAAAGCTCTCTGCCGGCGTCTCTCTCGCGCCGATCTGCTTGTCGCTCTCGTTTGAATTCGCTCTCCGTCGTTCCTGCTTTGTGTTCTGCTGTCGCGCTTGGAGTTCGTATTAAAGCGAATTGGCCCTTGCTCGTTTGTGCATTTCCCACGGATCTCGTGTTTGTTTGAGTTGTGCAGCTTGTGTACTGCTGAAAGTCTGCCCTGCCCAAAAATAATTGGGCTTGCCCTGCTTCGACTTGTACAGCAACTATTTCTCTGCCTTTTTTCGCTGCTAATAATCTGAATGGATGCAAGGGGTTATAAATGGCGGCGTCAGAAAACTTTGCCAATGGACATAATACGTCCTCGTCTTGGCCATTTTAGTCGCATCCCTACTGGGTGGGGGCGGGCATGCGTTGCCAACAAAATAAAAAGGGAATCAAATAATGGAAAAAAAACTGAGAGAGAGAGAGGGAGAGAAAAAAGTTGTGCAAAGTCCATTAAATACATAAACCAGACCAGCCACGAAATGTTCATGGAAAGCGTATAAAGAAAGTTTTGTAGACAGCAGGCGGAACGGGACGGAACGGAACGGAACGGAACCGGGGGCAACGGGACTAAAGCTATTTATGCTCGCCATATGTGACGCACCCAGCCAACAGTCGGTCCATCGACGAGGCATCGCCATCGCCCGTAATAACTTGATTTGCGCCCATGGGGGCAGAGGACGGACACGGAGTCGGAATCGCCTTTTGGGTGGACAATCGACTATTGGCGCAGATGCAGCATAAAAATGGGCGCGCCCCGCTCTTGGCATCGGGATGGGGTGAATCCTGGCAGGCTGACTGGCAGACTGGCAGACTGGCAGACTGGCTGCGACAAAGGAAGACGGACAATGAAGACGCTGGGTGGACTGCTGCTGCTGCCCCGTCAGCTATTGGGTTATTTATGACTTCCTTTGCATCGGCAAATGGAAAAAGCATTTTCTGTTATTATGCACATTTCTGTCAATGTGGCAGAATTGATTCTCGTTAAAATAACAACTGCAGTGGCGCAACAATACGACCACGCCCACCACAGACTAATATAAAACGCCTCCTCAGACGCAATATTTTTGGAAATTCGAAGCTACAATTGGCTGTCAAAGTAGCTTTAATTGGCATTGGAATGAGGAAAATGAGAGCATAAATGGAGTCAAAAGCCAGAAAATGTGCTCATAAGAATGTAGATAAAAATACTATGCAGTTGCTTTCAGGATCTTTAAATGGAAGATCATTGGCATAACACAGAGTAGAGTCCGTCAGGCCACACAAGTAGCAGACATATTTTTAAATAATTTCCCCAAAATTAATTGCCACTATCTCTACAAGTTTTACTCACTTCCTAGCTCTTTCCTGTTTTTTTTTTTTTCACTCACTCCTCTCTATTGTGTAATTGCCGCTCAACGTCGGGAATTGAGCAACCATCGTGAGTGGCTATTATATATTTTGGCACCACTAAAATATTAATACAGATGACTCCTTTCCCTTTTTGCCAAAGTGTTTTACTTTTCTTGGGTGTGCCTCTGGCTGGCGGTCATAAATTTCTCTCTGGCAAAAGTAAAGCAATTAAAATTTGCATAAAATTCAAATATATTTTCCGGCTTGTCTAAAAACTAAACATCAACAGAGCACACAAAAAAGAGGAAAAAAAATGTATACACACACACACAGAGAAATAAACATGACAGCCACAGAGGACAAACAGAGACACGTTGGGGGAAGTCCTTTGGAATTGAAAAATTACGTCTATGCCATGTAACACTTGTGGCTAAAAGTGAAGTGCACTCGCTCACAAAAATGACAGCTCTCTCTATCTCTCTCTCTCTCTCAGGCACACGAACAAAATAATTACCGAAAATCCAAACCGTAGCCATGCAGCACATAAATCAGATGGAATATACAGCCAGGAAACTATCGTTATATTATGGTTTTAAGTGGGGAATTATTCAAACGTTACGAACAGTATTTAAGGATGTTTTAATCATGTTTTTCCGTTATCGAACCACTACTTACGTCGAGTATCCTGCTCAGACAGCGAGCCTCCAATGATATCGACAAATGCATATTTAATGGAGACTTCTATTTAGTCAGAGCCTTTCTGGAACGTATCACTTTCTCTCTGAATATTTGTTGCCTCTATTTGCTTAGGTTCACTCTGCTAGTGTTTGTGTGGAGTCAGGCAATTTTGCGCATTCATCCCTTTTTCACATCATTTGGGACTTAATCTTGTGTGATGTATTCATGGACTCCTTTTTGCGCCATTAGTTTTGAGTCTATTTGCATAGCTTGGCGGGGAGATTGGCCTGCCATCCTTGCTGTGGAAAATGTTTTCTCAGCTCACACACTGAAATTAATATTCATAATTACGACTTGCGGGTCGCGTTGTCGCGTTGCCATTTCTCATGCTCTTAAATGCTGTCATCATTCACACATGTGAGGGCACATCTATTACGGAGTGCACTTGCAGCCAGCCAGCCGCTGCTCTACACAAAATGCAGATGCATTTTATATTCATAGTTGTGAGTAGAAATTTTTTAAGTTTGCGATCTTGGCCAGCATTATGCACAACAATAAATTTATTCAACACATGCCAAGGCGTGGCAAAGGACGCTCAAAGTGTTTTACAGAATTGTCTCCGAGTGTGAGTGAGTGAGTGGGAACGATGGGATTTGGGTCTGTCTGCGGGCTGTGGGCATGTGGACTGTGGGACATGGGTTGTGGGTTGTGGGTTGTGGGTTGTTGGCTTCGCGCTGCGGGCATGTGGGCTTTCGGTTGGTGGACTGTGGGCCGTGGGTGGTCGACCTGATGATTTATTTGAAGGCTCTAAATTACACTCGCAAAGAGCTTGCTGATATTGCAGTTGTTGATGGCCTACGTGTGCGTGTTTGTGCCTGGGTCGATGTAAATAACAACGAATATCAGCAGGCCCTGCCACTTGATATATATTTAAATACACACCATGGTGTGTATGCTGTGTGTGGATTTATGCAACTAAAACACATTTCAGTTATCTCAGCCATCGGACAACTCATTGGGGGACATAAACAACACGCACGGAACGCAATGCTCTTTCCCAACTCTGCTCTGGCGCGTGTCGATTTAATGTCAATAAATACCCGAGGCAAATACACGCAAATACTTACTCTGCTATTGATAATTCAACTAATTAGCATGCAAGTTAATTATTTCCGATTCGTATGTTGAGCACGAATTGGACATTTTTGCTTTTGTTATGACAGCTGTTTGGCTGTTTAGCTGCGTGCTCGGGGAGGAAATTGCTCTAAAGCTGTTGATACATTTAAATGGACTCACGGCTCTTAGTTTTTAGGATATACATATGGGCTGTTGAGGATATAGCTGTTGCGGTGTGTGCGCTTGTAACATCCGTAGCGTGTTTGGGATTAGCTTTCGGGTCATCTACTGCAGCGCTGAAGGACATATTTTTGTTTATTCAGGATTATTCACAGTGCGCCAGTTTTTGGTACAAATTATTTAATGAAAAATAGCACGAAAAGTTCGGCTGTGTAACAGAACATGGGAAAACAAGTAAAATATTTCAACAAATATTGTACATCAAAGTAGTAACGCATAACTTTAGAGTCAGCCACACATACACAACTAAAAGTTAAACAACATAACTAGCACTAAAAAAGTTTAAAATATTTAAATACAAGTACTTTTCGCTGTATTTGTTAGCGCAATGACCGACTTTAATGTGGTCAAGTTCAGCAATTACGAGGATTATCTCAGGTCGTTTGCCATAGTCCAGGACTATCGCTATTTGCCATGCCATAAGACAGTTAGAACGGTCACGAAGCTTGGTTATCGCGACAATGGCAATGTTTACACGGAGGATCAGTTTCTAATAGCCAAGCAACAAGTGGAATCGCTGCTGCGTCCGTCAGTCGTGATGCATGCATTCTACAGTCATTACTTGAAGGGCGATGATCCGGCTCTGGTGGCGCTGGCCGAACGCGAGGCTCCCAACGTGCAGCAGCAGATCTCGGTGAGAGTCTGAGTAAAGTAAACAATGATTATACAATGAATCAGACTTCCCCCGCTAGACCATAATATTCCTGGAGATACATCAGAAGAGCGGCTTTGCCATATCCGGTTATATAGACTTCGAGGCAAGTCTGCGGAACTACCGACTCGATGGACCCAATGCCGTCAATTGGCGTGCCATCTTTCAGACGCGGAAACTACTGCGTCCCCAGCCCTCCGACATTGTCTTCTATGACTGGCGCAGCCGTAAGATCTTCGCGAATGACAATGACAACTACACTACTGTGGCCCATCCCGAGTATGGTCTTCTGTTCATACACAAAGGCGATCACAAGTTTATTCCGGTAACCAACAGAAAGAACCCTTTCAGCAGCAATGTCCATCGCACCATGATTAAGTCCAAATTGTATGGCTTCATGACATTTTACGATCACACTGTCCGTAAGAAAACTTAGAACTAGCCTAAGAACCATTTCTAATATTATTCGAGTGCATTACAATTATTTTAGAAGCGAACGCATGGCAGAGTTTTAGCTGGATAGGGATACAAAATAATATCTGTAGTGGTTTGAATATATTTAAGTAGCAGAAATATTATTTTATATATTGGTCTTAAGCGACTGATGGGCTTTCCCCTGCTGTATGGTGTGATTGCTTTTGCCTCTACCTGCGTCGCATGCACTGTGCATAGGAAAATATCCCGGGCAGCGCGGTCAGCGCAAGCACAGCGCAAAAGCTTAGTGTGGCTGCGGCTTATGCACACGAAGAAACGCAGCGGCAGAGCAACAACTTCGTATGTTGCCTATTCACAATTGATCGGTTGCTGCAGCGGCAGAGAAGCAAGAAACGTTTTGTGACTTCGTGTCTGTTGTCTGTGCATGCAAACGCTCTAAAACGAATAAAGCAAGAAACGTTTTGTGACTTCGTGTGTTTTGTGTGTGCATACAAACACAGTTATGCATGTGACTACCTGCGTGGCCGACCCCTGCTTTTGTATAGAAACCAATAACTGTCGTTCATTTACGGTTAAGTTCATCTGCTATAAGCTATATATTGCATTGCTGTAGCAAGCAAAATGCCACCCAAGTTGTCAGCACACTCACTCAGGGTTACTCATATATTGACACTGGCCCCCGCCCCCAAACCATCTGGTCGGACACGCACGGCCGCCCTTCACACATCTATCCACACCTTAAATACCCAAATCAAAAAATAAATGGTAAGCCCCGGACTGCCCACAGACCGCAGGGCTGTTGTGTGACGTGGCCCCATGTCCGGGGCGACTCTATCGAAAAATGCTGATGATACGATATTTAGAATATTCCTCCTTGTTGGGGGATATGTTGTAGGCTCTGGCACTGTGGGCTCAAAATTCCTGCAGAGCATGGCAAATATTTATTTAATGCTTCGAAGTGGACGGCCGATAGCCAGACATGCAAACAGAGCTGGGAATGAGATGGGATGCGATGGGATGGGATCGAACGGGACTAGGTGGGACAATGAATCTGTTTTTGTTTGCTTGTTGGCGACATGGCAGGGCGCGCTCTCTCTCTCTCTCTCACACAGTGGGTGAGTGTACTCTGGTTCCATTGTTTCTTTCGTCCGGGCAACTTTGTAGTAGCTAATTCTGCTGCTAAGTTAATTTCTGGCCATCAGCTAGCTACTACTTGCAAGGCGGCTTTTGTTTAGTGGCGGCTGCCACTGCCACAGCCAAGGGCGGCGGGAGCTCGTCGCTGACTACATAAGCCCTGGAAGTGCTCCAAAAGTGGCAGCAAACAGCAACAAAAGGCGTTGGGGTGTGGCTAGTCTCTATTGTGTGTCTAGTTTTAAGTGCTCTTCCAGTGCATACTCGTATAAATCACATTGTAGAGCATTTTTACCCAATGCCCGTCTCGGGTCCGAGGGCTGCCTTGCAGGTAATGTCTGCAATAAAATATTTTCCTTTGGCCGGCAGACGCTTTAAGTGGATTTTGTAGACCACAAAATGGCTTAATAGGAGGAAAGCCCAAACTCCAGGTACCTACGCCTCACGATTCGAGCCCCCACCGCTCAGGTTTCATTAGCATTAACAGGCGGCCGACTTGTCAACACGCCCACATAGAAGCGCTGGCGACTAGAAACAATATTTATGGCCAGGTTAACACGACCTAGCATGTGCGTGTGTGTGTGTCGGTGTCCATGTGTGTGTGTGTGTGGGTGAGCTTGGGTCTGTTTGCTCACAAACCTGATTACAAAACTCATAAAGTCGCCATGAAATTCAAACAATGCGTTACGTGCATCGAATGCTAAGAGTCAACCAAAGGACAAAGCCCAAGCAGCTCGTACTCGTGCAGGACCCATGCATAAGCAACATTTTTGTTTGACCCAGGATCCAGCAGGAGTTGAAAGCGCTTTTTGTTCACGTTGTTCACGTGTGTGTGTGTGTGTGTGTGTGTCCGTGAGATGTGTGAAGGAATCTCTTCGGCCTGTTTATTACATTTTGATTATTGCAATCTCGTTTACTCTGGCCATGCCCATCCGCAGCCCTAACCCTAGCGCCCGAACATCAAAGGATCTGGGCGCAGATAAAACTGATTTACAGTTGTGGAAAAAGTTGAGAGAAACAAATGAAAACAGCATTAAGGAAAATCAAATCAGAGAATGCCGCACACGCACAACTTTTGCCAACTTTAAAAGCATTTTAACTGCCACAAAGAGCATCGCCACGGGCAAGGGACAGGAAGAGGGGCAGGGGCAGGAACAGGACTGCGGCTAGGGCTCGGAATCTACTCGTAAATATAAATATTAATGCGGCTGGCCCGCAAAACGATTTGTCAAAAGCGGTTCTTACTTGTGGATTATGAATACTTTGCTTAAATTTAGCTGACAGCACAAAATTATTACACAATGATTAATATTTATTTCCGCAGGCCACTGAGCAGGCCAGTCCAAGTCCCAGTTCCCAATGGATGCCAAGTCCAAGTCCAAGTCCAAGTCCGAGCTGGTTTCTTCGGCCACAACAAGTGACAATGTGCTGAATATAAATAATTTCCTTTTCGCTTCTTTTCCTGCCGCTGCTCAAAAAGGCATTTAATTTAGATTTATGCTCGGCACGGCACTGTGACAGGAAGAGCAAACACAAACACAGGACCCGTTGCCTGCAAAAATTATGATATTTGCCATCTTCTGAGCCTTCGTTGGACTGCTCTCTGATAACGTATCGAACAATAAAATAGCCCCGGTATAGGCTGACGGCTGCTGACAGCGGTTGGGGTCGTGGCCAGGCAGGAGTCGGGTCTGTGTCCTGAGCCATAAGTCGACGCAAAGCACATAAGGATATGCGCAAATAAAATGGCAATAAATCAAAACGATTGACGATCTCATGATGCGGCGGCTGGCCTCAGCGATTAGGGCCTCCACTGCTGTGATTTCTCATATAAATCGACTTGAGGTCGAGAAGTGATTTTGATTGTTATTTGTTTGCCATCCAATCGGTTTGCCAACTTCTTAGTTAGTTGCCTGTCTGACAGTGAAAGTGGAGGTGGAGTGGGAGTGGGACTGGGAGTGGGAGGAGTCGCTATTTGACACGCAATTTATTGCATCGCACTCCTCGAAGGAGGAGCATCATTGTTGTCCATAATTTATGCCGAGCGGCATGCATGCCAACTAAAATCAGTGCAGCTGAAATGCGAACTCCGACTCGCAATCGAAATCGCAATCAGAATCAGAATCGTCAATGCTGCTGCGAGTTGGGGCAACTCCCGCCTGCCATTGTCAATAAGGAAACTTCATTATAAATTACTCAACTGACAGTTGCAGGCAGACGCCAGAGAATAATAATAAAAGCAGCTCCGCGTAGGCGGAGAAGTCAAGCTCCCTGCCAGCAGGCCATTGGGGAAGCTTTTACCCACTCCAGTGATGGCATCAATCTGCTTAACCGACACTGGCCGTGCCGTTTCTAAATCAAAAGTCTTGGCCACAGCCATTCGTTCCACTCTATATCTCTCTCTGTCTCTCTCTCTCTCTGCTGATGGTCATTGAGAGCGATTGTTGTGTTGGAAATTGCTGTATAATTGTGCGGAAGGTGGTGGGGGCAGGACTGGATGTCGATGCACTTTTTATTGTAGAGTAGCAAGCTGAGGCAATGAATCACATAAAAAGCAAATGTCGCATCGTTAGGTTAAAAGCTTTATGCAAATTCCTTCATCTTCCTATCATCATATTCCATTTTTTTGTTGCGATGAAAAGTGAATAAAAATTGTATTGAACAGGGGCGACGACAGGGCAGACAGGGCATGGCTAAAGCAGCAGAAGGAACTGTGCAGGAGCTACCCTGAAGTGTCTGCAATTAGGGGCAATTGTTTGAGAGAAAGTGTCAGTCAGCTGAGCAGTCGAGTACACAAGGCACTTATGTCCCCTCAAGAGTATTGTTATTGCTTGTTCGACTGTGAAGATATTGTTTAGGGGCTCCATGGCTCATCGTATTGTATGGCATCACAAGAGAGAACTGCAGCATACATATTAATTAGCTGTGGCACATTGTGCACTCTCGTCTCGAGTGGCGGTTAATGTAATTTAATCACCTGTGAGACTACAAATGAACACAATTTAGCGGATTGTTTGCTGCAAAATCCACAACTAATTGGGGATTACTTGGAGTGTATCTTTTGGGATATACTTTTAGTGAACTTTCATGACAGAGTTGTTCGCTATTTTCAATGCTCACTGTACATACAAAGTTCTAGCATATGCTTACGCGCGGCAGCGGCAGTTCTTTCGTCTATCTATCCCGCCTTCTTCGTTGCTGCACTTTTCTGTCGCTCTCAACTTAGCAGCGCCGCTACCTGCTCCAACGCTCTCTTTGCATCGCTTTCTCTCGCACGCCCGTTCTTTCGTCTATCTCTCCCGCCTCCTTCGCTGACGCACTTTTCTGTCGCTCTAGCTAAATTTCGTGCGCAGCTCACAGCAGCCGCTACCTGCTCCAACGCTCTCTTTACATCGTTCTGTCTCGCTCGCAACAAGGAAACTTTGCATAGGGCACAGGCAATTCAAACGGTCAGCCTGCAGGTAGCTGATCGTAATAGCTTTCAATTATCTTCTGTGTTTGACTCTACCCACGATCGATTTCGTTTGCAAAATAAATTGTACAGTTACGACATCGAACCTCACTGGCTATTTATAAACTCAACAGCTCAAAAGCTCCATGGCATACATTTATGTACACATGTATGTACATATGTACAGCTGTAAAATTTCAAATATCAAATTGAATTGGCCATCCCTTCATAATCACAGATAGCAGATAAACGACAGCTGGACTGGGGCACAATTAGGATGCTTTGTTCGCACATTGGAGCTCACGTTTTATGTATGAAGCTTAACAAAAAATGAAAATGAAAAAGAGAAGCAGAAGCAGCAGCAAAATTGAAATGCGTGCCAAGAGGCGCAAGGAGAGGCTTCTTTATTGGCACCAGTCAGGCATCCGCGTCCTGCCACTGCCAGATGCCTGCGGTCGGTCAGTGGACATTAGGCGTGCCCGAGACCATTGTGGACAACGGGTGCTCGTACGACGGCGTACACGAGCATTATGTTCCGGCGTGTACATGAGATGGGGTCATTAAATACACATTACCATGCACCATGCCAGCGCGTGCAGAGCGGAGGGGGAGGTGGCGATAAAGACACAACAGTCAAACGGCTAAAGCAGGCAGCGAATAGCTATTAAAAAGCACCGAAGATACCCGTAGACAGGGGACAGCAGCAGCAGCAGCAGCTACAGTGGCAGACATAACAAATTACAACATTTCGACAGCAGCAAGAGGAGCGGCGGGCCAGGGGGATGGGCCAGTGGCAGTGGCTCCAGTCGGGCTCCATCCAACCACCGTTCGATGGCAGCTTCAGGATGGTGTTCGGTTTCAATTGTGCTGGTAAACGTGACTCCAAATTGGCTACCAGCGAATAATTCATACGAAACACTTTCGCACCGTGTGCCTTGCCATTAGCATCGTGGCTGCCCACCCACCCACACACGTATCTAGCAACCCATCGGCCCGAACCGAACTGAGGGTACGGCACGATGAGTCCGTTGCTGGACTCGGTTACGCCCCGTATAACCTCACGATTGCATTTACAGCAAATTATTTATGGCTGCGACAGACACGAACAGAAGAGCGAGAGCGGGAGACCGGGAGAGCGGGAGAGGGTACTGCGCTGCCAACTTCACGTCTATCAATATTTTATGAAACTCTGTCTGCAGGACGCTCCACGATGCCGCCACAGACAAGGGGGAGAACGAGAGAGAGAGAGACTCAACTAGGACTTGGCTGAGGGTACGGTATCTGCTTACATGGAGTCGGTTGCCTGCCTGCCTGCCTGCCTGCCTGTCTGTCGATATCCGGTTAGATGAGTATCTAAATTGCCTTTACTGTTGATGAATTAGCGCCGGCTGCCGGCTGCCGGCTGCCGGTTCCCGTTCTCCATCTCCAACCCGGGGCCAGCATGCTGCGAGTGCGTGCCTGGACGGGTAAGATAAGCTCCCATGCCCAGGCCCATAATGGAAATTTCAATTTGTTTTGAATGATTTTGTGCACATCAAATAGGCCGGCAAAGCCATAGATTGCTGCCAATCCCAATACGACCTTGGCCGCAGGCAGGCTGGACCCATCCAGCAAACCAAATGCAGAGTGCAACACAAAGTGGGGAGCAACAAATGGCAACATTATGCCAAAGTCTGACTTTGACTGAAACACATTTGTTTTAACGTGTTGCCTTGAGTCTAAAGTCAGTTGAAGTCCTTGAAAATTCGCAGTAAGAAACGCAAGAATGCTCTCCAGAAAGGAGCTCGTTGCCATTATCCTCATGCTGTCGGCGGTTAGTTGCACCTGAGTATCAATTGTTGAGCCCAACCCAGCACAGTTCTGTGTCCATTTGCAGCTTCTCTCGGTGCTGAATGCCGCCGTCTTTGCCAACACTCTGCCCATTTATGTCAGTTATGAGCAGCTGCTGCAGCAGGTCGTCTGCGTTGGCACCGCCTACCTCTGCCTCCTGTACGCCCTGAGCACCTGGATGTACCATTCGAATTTCTCCCGCACGCGCCAGCACATGCGTTACGCGGTGAGTGCTCTGTGCCGGCTCCCAAATCACATTTTACGACTTCCTCCTGCTCGTAGCTGCTGCTGACGCTGCTGCTGATGATTGTGGCCAATCTGGTGGGTGCGATTGCGCACATGAAGCTGCTGTCCTTTTCCCAGTTCAAGGCATCCACAGACATCAGCGGCCTGTTCTCTCCGTTTGATGTTGCCAGCAAATCCGTCAGCCTGGCTCTATCGATTCTAACCATTATGCTGCTGCTCCTCGTCTTGATGGTGGTCTTTGTCACGATCATTAGGAAGCAGAAGAAGCTGAGTCTTCAGATGCACAAGAGAGCAGCGGCACGCAAGTCCCAGAAGCAGAAGCAGGAACAGAAGCAGAAGTCCTGAGTGCAAGTAAAGTTTGCTTTTCATTTCATGTCGTTGCAATGTGGCGCCGCCCTGGCAATAATATAAATATTATACGCAGACATGGGACACACACAGGTGTGTCTGTCTGAGCGCAGGAGACACTGCCAGCAGCTGAGGCCAGCAGCAGTCTGAGCAGGAGAACTTCACATGGCTCCTTGTGTATTGCATTTTGCATAATGAACCCGGCAGACGGCAGACGGCAGACGGCAGACAAACGAAGTTAAACACAAAACTTAAAGGCTTTTCCATCCGAACTTAAAGTCAAGTTTGCAGGGAGAAGCAGCAGCTTCTGGATGGGGTGCGGATGTTTATCAAAGGGGTTGGGCTTGTGGGTGGAGCAGCCTAATTACGCTCGAGTGGCTGCCCATCAGGAGTGACATTTGGCGTGGCAGGCAGCTTACAATAAAATTTGCCAGCTAAGTTATTGCCCAAGGAACCAGGCCCTGTGGCAACTGAAGTCGAAAGTAATTTGGAATTTAATTGCGTACAATTTAGAATGGCGAAATGTTTGGCGTGCGTTTAATTAACTGAAAAATAAAATAAAACGACAGCAAAAGGACACTGGCACTGAAAATGTTTAACTAATTAAATTTTCGGTAAATTCCATGACAGTCCTCGGCAGTTGGCAGTCGCCAGTCGCCAGCTGAGCGAACTTCCGAATTTATTGTCGCATTTAATGGGCAGCGCATGTGGTTATGCCCCGAGCCCCCTGGTGCTGCCTCGTAAACCCCTTTTCGACGAGAACTCTTCTGAAATTCTGATTGTTTGACTGTCGGTCGCTCCTCTCAGCCAAACGAAGGCAATAAAATGTCCGGCAAAAGTGCAGCTTGCGTGCAGAAAAATGATTCATGTAAGCTGATAAAATTTTAATCACATTTCACGTATTAACACGTAATTATTAATGCCTGATAAATGTCGTCAGTTGGTTAAATGTGAAAAAGTCGCAATTAATGAACAATATTTCGGCCCTCAGCCCTCACACCTTTTTTTTTTGTTAATTTCAGCCTTTACCGCATTGAATTTCCACGTTTTCCATGGCCCTCATTTCTTTTATTTATGCAGCTCCAAGCTACCTTTACAGGGTACCAACAGATCACTTCGTTTTCATTTGCTTCACTTTTATTATTATTATCTGCCTGTCTGCCTGTCTGTCTGTCTCTTCTTTTATTGGCTTATTTTCTTTTAATTATGCACAACAATCACGAATGTGGGTTAATTAAGCAACCATCATCGAATGCTGGCCTGCAGGACTCCACAATGCAGTCAGAATGCAGTCCGTGTCATTGCCGTGTCAGAATTGAAATGCTGCACAAGCGGAGTTGCAAAAGTTTCTGCCACAAATTATTCCAACATATGTCTGGCATCTGGCGATGCTTTTGTGCTTCCTCCTGTTCGTCCTTTTTTGTGATTTTACCCAACTGTCAGTGCCCGCTGTGTGTAGGTCGAAATTTACGAGCCGCGGCCTGGCTGCAACAGCTTTCGTCTAATTGTCATTGGCATTATGCCAGTGGCAGCGAGAGGCAAACATTTAGCATGAGGCGCAGCCACGCAACTTTCAACTGCAAACTTAAAGTCCCAAAAAGATTAGAGGCTGAAATGGAAGGTCTCGATGCTCGTTGTTTAGCTAAAACAACTCCATTTAATTCTACATTTCCAGCCAAAACTCCACAGTCTTTAGGTTCTGTTAGGTTCAAATAAATCAAGTAGCCAAAGCCTTAACGTAAACTAACATCTCAGCCTTTATTTATACGTTCCCCAACGAGTCGCCTTTATATTTGTGTACTTTCAGCTCACAATTATCAAACATTTTTCCATCAGTTGCGGCAGTAATTGTAGGCAATTCTCAGCCCCGTGGTAGATGAGAAATGAACCCAACCGCAGGAGAAGAGCAGCCCAAGGCAGCAGGAAACGTCAGTCCCTTGCCCCGGCGACGCAGCAACAAAAAACTGAAGCCCTACAAGTGCTGTTTGTGTGGCAAATACGTGCGTTGCGGCGTCATTACCATCTGTGGGCACCTTTACTGCTGGAGCTGCCTGTGGCCGCAGCTGCATGATGAGGAGTTTCCCAAATGCTGCCACTGCCTGAGGCCACTGATCCTGCACGAGGACATCTTTCCTTTGCACTGCGATGGGCCCAACGATGAGGCCGGCTGCAGTCTGCTGGCCCAGCCTGGCAACGTGCCACGTCCCGCGGGTTTCCACTTCAAATATGAGAATGTTTCCAATTGGTTTACCTTCTGCGAGCCGAGTGATAGTTTTCTCTCCACCAGCCGCAATTTGTACAGTGTGTTGGGAGCTCTGCGCCATGAACATCCACGTACTCTGCGGCTGTTGCAGATCCTCAAGTGGATCCAATTGCTGTGCATCCTTGTCCTGTGCCTCTTGTGGCTCGTTTAACTAGAGCACAATAACCAAAGACAAAATAAATGTACCAAAAAAGCCAGCAGAAATTATTCGCTGTATTTAGTTTCCCCGAAGCTTGGCAGCAGCTCGCCAAACTTGGCGCAAACACCAAAATGTTTGATCAACTGCAAGGCTAAGTTGAAGTTTGTGGCATGCAACAGGAGCAAAGTCAGCTGAAACAATACATTCCGGCGGCAGTTGGCCAAAACTTGGACCCAAAGAAAGCAGCAGCAACCCAAAAGGTCGAAAACTTGGCCCTCAATCGGCGAACTTCATTCATGTTGAAGCTTCGAGAACTTGAGAGCAGCCTCACTCAGAAACTCAGAAGTTCAGCGGCTTCTTGCACCTTGAGGCAATAACTGGAAGAGCGAAAGGCAGGCAGAACCCAAGCACGCTGCTCTGTGGGCAAATGATCGGCGGAATTGGGTTTGTTTTGGCAATTGGTGGTCTCGGCAAATGTGTCGAAAAAATCCTCCATATTATCGCCGCTTAAATGTCACTCTCCGCGCATGTGAAAATCCATTCTTTTGGCACATTTTAAATGGCATTCCAGTGCGGAGAAACTTAATCCCCGATGCACGCGCGCAGACACGAGCGAAGTCCACATCCTGGCTGGCTGGCTGTCCGTGCATCGATTTCCTTTCCCTTTTGTGCCAGCCAATTGGGACTTGCAGCAAGCAGAGGCAAATATTTAGCAGTAATTCATTTAAATCAGCAATGGTGGCGGCATCCCATCAGCATCAGTTGGCTGCCGGAAGGGCCACTGCAGCCGACGGCATCATTAAAATCTTCCGCTTGCTGCGCAACAAAGCGCCCAGGAAGTTGCTCGACAACGAGCGTGTCCCCGTGTTTCCCTTTTCGTCTTTTACCCAAAATGTCTCACATATTATATGGCTGGCACACACGACGTATACGTAATTATGTGCGACACACACAGGGGAACGGGTTGTGTGGGGAGGGGGTCTGACTGCCTGCCTGCAGTAATTTTCATTTCAATTACAGTATCTGACGCCTAAGCATTTGAAAAGAGAGCGTCATTTAGGGTCCGCTCAGGCAGCAGGCAGCAGGCGCCCTTCCTCTCCCCACGTCGCGGCTGGCCAGCAGCAGCAACGGTAATGTGGCTTTTATTCATTACATAATTACAGCTGCGTTTGCACTGCGGCATGTGCCCTGCACCCTGCCCACCAGCAGTGATTATGAGTAATTGTCAAGGTTAGTTATTTGCCAGGGGAATGCTTTGACAGTTTGGCTGCTTTGGTGCATTCTTTGCACCTTTAAGCTGAGACAGGATACACTTTAAGGGTGTGGAAGGGAAACCTACTCTAAACAGCCATAAATAAGCGGCCAGCAGAGCAACAAATTGTGCACAGACAATGCACAGCCAGCCCCCTCCCTTCTTTGTGCAAAATGGCATGCACTATGCACGCTTCCGTTTCCGTTTCCGCTTTGAGCCTTCTGCAGGCTGCCACATGTATCTGACTGTCTGCTGTCTGTCTGTCTGCGTGGGTGTGTTACAGTCTGGCGCACATGGCGCATACTTGATGCATAACAAATGGCTGCTTAGTACATTGTTTAATTTATCAAGCATGAACTATTTATGCCACAACTGCGAGTGTCGAGTGTCCAATGCAAAATAAAGTGTTGGCAAAATTCGAAGCTGATACTTTTGGGCTACACAAATTTGGACACTCGAAGAAATTTAGGCACTGAAAGGGAAGGATATTCAGCATATATTAAGGATGATTCTTTGTGTTGGCTGGAGAGAGTTTTCTGTGTAAATAAGTCGAACGCATCGCAATTTATGTGCCTCAAAGGGCACAGAGCCCCAGTTGGCCTTGCTGCACAGGTGTCTCTTTTGGCCATAAAATATTGGCATTGTTAGCAGCACAAACTTATTGCGAAATGTTTGTTGAAATGAGAGCGAGAGAGAGCGAGAGTTGCAATTGAATTGCGTTGCATTCATTTAGATTTATTTCAGTTGATTAATGTGCAGGCACGAGTGTGGGCTAACGAGCAGCCGCAGGACTCTGACTCTGACTCTGCCCTGCTTTTGGCAGTTGATAATTGCTGGCAAAACTCAAGCGGCAAAGCTAGAGAGGCTGTGGCAGAGTCAGCAGCAGCGGCTGAGGCAAGCGAGATTGTGTGAACACAATGGCACGTCTGAGACAGAGTCAGAGAGTGGAGCCAGGAGGCAGGCGACAGGCGACAGGCGGCAGGCGGCAGGTACATGCTGAAAACACACAAAGAAATGCACACGACATTGTCTGCGGAGCAGGCTAACGAGTTCAGTTGAAGCTGAGAGCGGGCGAAGCCGAGCCCGAGTAGATTATCATTCAAAACGTGCACCAGCTCGCACACACACCTGACTGGCCCCTGTTGAGCTCACTTTAAGCCATATTGTGTATAGATAACGTGTCTATTCAGACGAGAACTGATACGATGACAAAAACAGATGCAAAAGGCAGCAGCCACCAGCAGCAGTAGCCCCAAAACAGGAGCAGCAGGGAAGAGCTTCGGGTGGGGGCCAGACATAATCTTGACATCCTCTGTGGCTGCAGTAACAAGTGGGGCATGAGGCGGAAGCTGCAAAAACTGTTGCATACTTTCATGCGATGCCACAAGCCATTGCCATCGCTACCACCACGGATCAAACACGAACACCGCCCAATCCGATCCGAAGCGACCCCGAGACAGGCCCCAGCCGACCCCCAAGCCAGTGTCAGAGTTGCTCGACGCTTATCACCGCAAAAGTTTTTACCACTTTAGAGTCAGCTTGGGAGCTGCCTGGGAGGGACAGAGACAGACAGACAGAGAGAGAGAGAGAGAGAGTTTTTTCTTGTGCCCGACTACTGATGTGCCGGAGCTGTCAACGCTCAAAGTTTGCCGCCAGAGTGGAGAGGAATTCGCCAGCTTTAAACATTCGCCATTGAATTATACATAAATGGAGCTGAGGGGAGCCACCTCCGCCGCCGACAACGGTTTGAGCTGGTGCGAACCTTCGACGCTGACACCGAGATTGTGCCGAGGAACTGGCAGGCTGTCGGACATTTGTTTGCCCTAACTTTTCTCCATTTTAATTGCCATTATCACTAATTACAAACTGCCACACACTCAACCCACCGAACGTCATCGAATCAAAGGGTATGCTCCGTGCCCATATCCTGCTGGGATACCCACAATTGGCAGACAAATTCACTAATTAAAGCAGACACGCACACACAGTGCAGCAGCCCCATGCCCAAGCCCCAAGCCCCAAGCCCCAAGTGCAACTGCAAGCGGCAGTGCCAGGAGGCACAAATCCAAGCCCCTGGGCACAGTTTTGCTGTCGGCCAAAGTTATTTTCCAATTTGCAGCAGGCATTCGGAGGGGTAGCCAGGTAATCGGTCAGGGGATAGCTACAGGTTGTTCGCCACATCAATTCTGGAAGGATAAAGCGTTAAAATGTTTCGTTTATTATAAAAAAAATTGGCATTAAGGGAACAATTCAGGGAGGAATATCTAATGCCTATTTTGAGTGTGTAAAGTTACATGTAATAGACCCAAGAAAGTGTTTTCATGTATTCCTAATGCTGTGATTAATGGTCGAGTGGAACGTGTCGCGACATTCACTGAATATGAACATCTATCTCTGTCTGCCTTTGGGGAGAGATGGAGAAGTCCCTGCTCTAGATAAATCTCACGCACATGCGATCCGCAGGCAACGCAAAAACGAGCAACGAATTCGGGCGAATTCCTCAGCAGAACGCAAAAGCAAGCACGACGCAGAGCGAATTCAGAGTAGAGCGAATTCAGGCGAGAGCGGATCAATGAGAGAGATGCCGGGAAGAGATAAAAGAAAAATGCTAAAAGTTTCGGTCCAGCTTTTATTCACATTGGAGCGGCTGCCAAAGTTTCAAATTTATTGTATATATTTAATTCGCAATTTTGATGTTTGATTGAATAATTGCACGCTGCGCCTGTTGTTTCCTGGGCTCCAGGACAAACTTTAATTAAATTCGCACACTGAGCTCTTGACCCCCCCCCCGAAGCTCATTGAGCCAAGAGAGCCGTGCGATGGCTACTAACTGTTTTTGGTTGGTGGCCTGAGCTTGAAGCTCTTAAATTGTTCGGCCAATGGCTGGAGCAGATGGAAATTCCCGTGGGGGACATTTAACTTTTCATCCGTCAAAATGCTTTCGACAGCGCTGCCCAAAGGGAAAATCGTTTTAGCAAACAGAAAGAAAAAATGAACAAAAAGGAAATGTCCAGACAGACGACAGACATCGGTCTGTCTGCGATAACATTCCATCGAAGGATGAAGCCTTTTCATTATTCTTTTACCATTCACATTTTAAGCAAATGAATCTACTTCCCCAGAGACAATGAAGCTGCCTCCAATCGCGATTCGCGACTCGCGACTCGTGACTTTGTTGCCAGTGTTGCCGCTGTCTGCACTGCTATAAATCTAAGGATAATTGTGTAAAGTTCTGAGCAGAGTGCAGAATTAATTCGTTTATCCTTTTTTCGGCTAAATTGGATTATAATTTATTTTAATTGGCAAAAGGAAAATGCACACATAAAACAAACAAAACAAAGCCAGAGCCAGATCCAGAGCCAGAGAACAGATCTCAGTCTGTCTGTGTCCCAAATGAAAATTGCCCACAAAATGACGCAGTCTGATGCCGCTTTCATTAGACTAATTGTAACTCTGGGTCGGGCGTGCGTACGAGTCGAGTCGAGACCCATCTCGGTGATTAGGCCTTTGCCTTTACCTTTACCTTTGCCTTTTCTGGCCAAAAGTGGCACGAAACGATGCGTGACAGTGTTAAATTGTAACCCGAAGGGGGTGGGAGACATGTGTGCGGCTTTTAATTAGAGCCAAACAATGGCAGGGGGCAGCAGGCAACCTTTGGCTCACATATTAACATATGAACGCAAAACTAAAAGGCCTCCTCCACACCGGATGGACGGAGGCCCGGGACAAAGCCAAATGCCTGAGGCCAAAGCTACAGCCAATGTCCAAAGAGAATGAAAGATATACCTGGCCACCCAAATCCTGGCCACAATTAGCCAACTGAGCCAGGTGAGTGGGTGGGTTAGTGGTTGGGGTTGGCCATTAAGCCAGGACAAGCTATCCACCCCCCCCTGCCATAAGCTGCCAGTGGGCAAACAAACTTTCAAGATCCGTCCGAAAAGTTCCCCCTGTTGCGCTGCTTACCTTGTGCGTATGTTCCACTGTTCCACTGTTCCTCTGCTCATGGGTGTGTGTGGAGTCCGCACGTTTGACTTGTAACCTTTAGCTACATTTTGGCACTCGGCACGAGACTGCGTAAAGTTCACTATTTGTGGACCAGTTATGGCTGCAGGTTCTTGTCTTATTCCTCAATTGAATTGCCAGCAACAAACAAGGAAAAGTGGCAAGTTTTGTTGATGCTCTTAAGAACATTTTTGTGGGCCCTTGCGATCCGTAGACAACGCAAATATGAGCAAGCGGAGAGCGAATTCAGACGAGAGGCGAGAGAGAGACGCCGAGAGAGCTTTCGTTTTGCAATTCTGCCTGCGTCAAAAAGCTTTAAATTCGTTTAAATTCCTATTCCAATATGACTATTGAAATCGTTAGCATACATACACTCCTGCCTGGCCACAGCTATGTACCTGAATAAAGGTATAAAATGTAGCACCACTCATACAACCCTTTGGCACATGATGAGCTGTAATTGAAAACAGAAGGACCCCCCCTGGCAGTATCAATTAAATATGCAACATTTATACGTGCACGAACACGTGCATATGCCACTTAAATAACAAATTCAAGCAACCCCTCCCGCAGTGCCCCGTAACAGATTTTTCCATAAATTTATGCACCCCTCGAACTAATTTTTGCCAGTCCAAACGAACACTTTGCCTCCCCAGCTTCGGTATTTTTGTATATGCCATGGACCCTTTGCTTGACCCGGACTGGAGTGCAGCGAACCCCCAGCACTGGCCATATTTTTGCACTTTCAATTGCCCTTTTTACAGGGGGATGCCACCCTGTCTCCAGCTTATGTGTGTGGGGGGGGGGGGGGAGTATTGAGTCATAAATTCCAAGAGTTGCCATTAAAAATTACAAGCGCTGACAGCGTCACGTTCTGGACAGGCTTCTGGGTGCGGGTACGGGTGCGGGTACGGGTACTCCAGCCAAGTGTGAGAACGCAAGCTGGTTTCATTTTTTATGTGTATTTATTTTTCGTATCCCTGTGTGTAGTGGGGCCTTGCTTGTATTTATTTTTCCATACGTGCGCACAAATAAATATTTGCAATTACATATCGTATTTATCAGGAGAAGTGTGCCATCAAAGGAGGAGCCAGCCACGCCAGGATTTTGATTTAGGCCTGGGCTCCCCAGCCATAATTGTTTGCTCTCACTTTGGGCACGCACAGACCAGGTTCCGGGTGGTGGCGGTTTGCCCCCTCGAATGCAAATAAATCTGTGTAAAATCTGCCTGATACCTTATTTGTTTGCGTGCCCATTTGCATTTTCATTTGCCAGCAAAACACATGGCAAATTGATTGCTTTTACGGCTCATTTTGCCGACGCACTTGAATGGCGCTCTCGGCTCGTTAAGGTATTTATTTCACCTCCTTGCCACATAAAGATAGCGCTCTGTCTTTCCGATACGTAGAATGTGCGCCAGAGCCGAAAGTTCATATTTTGTGGCGCCTGCCAACAGTCGCTTGATGGCTTGTTTGTGTTTCCTGTCTGATAAGTGTCATTCGGGCTGGTCTCCAAATAGCGAGCAAACATTAATTATACAGTGCCTGGTGGAGTCGACTGTTAAAGCATTTGGTGGTATTTATGTTGGGGGTTTTTACAAAGTAAATTCTGCAAGAAATTTTATTTGGTCTCTCGGCGTCTCTCTCTCAGATCTGCTTTTCGCTCTCGCCCGAATTCGCCCTGCGTCGTTCTTGCTTTGCGCTCTGCTGCCGGCTTTAGAATTCGCATTGAGACGAATTCGCCCTTGCTCGTTTTTGCTTTGACTACGGCATTTTGATAATGCTTTTTCTTTCTGCTGGAAATGGAAATAGATTCCGTTTAATATTTTTTGTATGTAACTAAGGTTAAGATTTCTAGTTTACTGAAGAGCTGAAAGAAATATTTTTAGTTCCAAGTGTGCCATTAAATTGAACCCTGCCGTCACAACCTGCCTTGGCGAGTCCCCACAACTGAAATATACCTTCAAAAACACATCAAACACATATCTAGCTACTTAGTGCCGTTTTGTTATGTTGTTCAAATCAGTACATTGCGGAGCTAAACTGTTCACACCGATACTGCCGGGCCAGCCAACCAACCCCCCCCAACATCCTGAAGGTGTGCGTGAGTCATAAATTGATTTTGCGCGCTCGCCGCTCGCTCGTTCCTCTTTTGTGTGGTGCTTCGCTCGACTTAATCGCACCTTTTGACGCCTTGTTAGTGCCCCCCGCTAGGGGGCAGCCACGCCCCCACCCCAGATGCCATTGCACTTGGCCGGGCGCACCCTTGTGGCGAGGTGTTTGCCCGGCAGGGGGTCGGGCCATGTCGGGCATCGCGTGCTGGGCGCAATTTATTGCACCGCTGTAAACACTTTTCCATCCACGCCCGTGCCCGGGCCCGACCACTCATCAAATTGCTGCGGCTCCACGCACTTTGTAGTTCAAATTTCAATTGCAGGGCACACACGCACAATGCCGGTTGCGGGGAAAGGTGCGGCAAACGCACATCAAATTAGTTTACATGTTTCTTATTGTGTTTGTGCAAAGGCGGGGCGCCATCATCCCCCGAAAAGTATGCAACGAGCCACACGCCTCAATCCGGTTGCTTCCTTTCCTGGTGGGTTGCCTTTGCCTTTGCCTTTTGCCATTTGCCGACGTCCGCTGGCAGGGCGCACAAAAATGATTTAATGGCCGTAATGTTAGTTGAATGGTTAATTCACTTACGTTTATGGCCACCGAGCTGGGGCTCAGGCACGGACACAGCCAGAGAGAGACCCACTCGAAGTCTCCCGGGAGCCATCGTCGAAAACATATGTGCCTGTCTGACTGTCTGTCTGTCTGTTGCACTGAGGTTGCGCCCTGTCCTGTTGGTGCCCCACGCCCGTGCCCCTTGCTGGTCGCATGTGTAATTATTGTTTAGATTTTATGCCAGAGCCCGGCCAGAGCCCGGCCAGAGCCGTGGCAGCGCCACAGCCTTTAATGTGTTTATAACGTCTGAGTAATGTGAGTGCTTGGCGGCTCCTTGGGGTCTGCTCTGGGCTGGGCTGGGCTGGGCTGAGTGCCCAGGCGTCATCGAGGGCTTGATTTGAGGCTCTTGTGCTTTTAATTGAACATGAACAGCACAGCCGAGAACGAGTTTGAAGGGTGTCATCAATCTCCTGAGGGCCTTGGGCAGCAGAGCTCCCTGACCCTCGCCACGCCTCTTTCCTGGCGTTTCATTTATTATGCGACCCAGCCCACACCCAGAGACATCCCTCATAGTTTACTCTCCTGAATGTCTCGTACTCAGCCCCGTGTCTGTGTGTATGTATGTGTCTGTGACGTGGCAATATAAACTTTTTCATTAAGTTGAAGAAAGCGCACATTTTTTTCGAGGACCACATCCGCATGTGGAGCGAGCGGGCGCCTGAGGCTACACAAATTCCGGCGCGTAGTTTATGAAAAAACATTTCACGTCAATGTCAGTCAACAAAAATGACAATTGCCAATGCACACTCCTCACACATCACTACCACACTCTTCCGCTCTCTCCCGCTCCCTGCCTGCTTGTCTGCTTGTCTGCTTATTCGAGAGTGTGACAAACGCTACGTGCATGACAAATCAACTTCCAATACACAGAGATTACGAGTATGTGCACTTGAGTACTCGATTCAGCATACGTATGTACATGCTTGTATTTATTTATGTACATACCTCACATGCTGCTTATGTATACAGGAAAAAGCAACAGTAGTCAAATCGATATTTTTTTATATGAATGCCCGCAAGAACAGAAATACGTTTTTGGCATTTTGTTATATGTTATAAGTCAGTGAAAAATATCGCAACTGGCATACAAACCAAGTTAGAAAATTGACTAATTATTTATATGTGTTGAGTTAGACATGGATACTGCAAGTTTGCTATCGAAAACAGCGTTTGAAAGTTCTACGGTAAATAGTATTTGCTTCCCACTCCCACTTTGAGCAGAGCTGTAGCAGAGCCACAGCCGAAAAATGCAAAAGCAATTGCTCTGCTCCCACAAGCAGAGCAGAGCATAGCAGAATTAACTGTAAATTCACCTTGCTCTGCCCTGCTTTGTAGCTTTGTAGCGAGCAATAGCAAGAGCGACAGCTGAAAATGAGAGGGGGGAGAGAGAGAGAGAGAGATCAGAGCTGTTGTGTGTTTTTGTTTTTGCTTTAATTCTGTGATCTTTGTGTTTACACTCTGTTTGGCAAGGCACCGTTACCTTGGCTCCTCGCTTGTACTTCCATATGTAATTCTTCAATCCTAACAACATTATTTGACTCAATTAACCATAAGCTGATAAAATCATGTTATTTAATCTGTTCTGAAAACTTTAAATAGAAAATAAATATTTGTAGATATTTGCAAATAAATACTCTAAACTTTCCACCGAATTAAATTTCGCTTATAACTTCGCAAGATTTATTCCACTTTCATTTGCAAAGCCATAAGAATGTTTATTTGAGTTCAAAATCTCTGAAATGACCAAAGAGCAAAGGCATTGTGCGGGTTGCTAACACATGTGCAGGCATCTGAATAAATAATGCTGTCTGGCTCGCAGGCATATTGTAAATTCAATAAGACTTTTATTAGGCACAATTTACATGCGCTGGAATATTGTTGTGTATTATATAATATTTTGTTATTGAATTTTAAACAGCTGCCGCGCGTCAAGTGACAACAGAGGGGCGCAAGTGCCGCGGGGGCATGGGCATTGTATGCTTGTCAGTGTGTCCTGAGTGTGTCAGCTGTGCGAAATGGTTGCAATATAAACGTGTGCCCGGTAAATTGAGAAATAATGCAAATATTTTGGAGCCATAAAACAGCTTGAGTGCGGACTGAAAATGGTTTTAGTAAAGACGGGAATTGAGTTTGCCTCGGGTTTTCCTTTCCTTTCTGCCGCTGCTGCTGCTGCTGCTGCATTTGTGTCACATTTTCTAATTGACATGCCACAGCGACAACGCACATTTGGGGGGCACTTTGGAAAATGTTGCATTGGCGGAAACGGATGCGCACAATTAGCATATGGGCAAAGGCCTCGGGATGGGTTTGGGGCTGCCTTCGGGGTTCTGGGTCCTGGTAGCTGGTGGAAGACGCATCCGTTTCGGGCGCCGCTTCAAATTAATTACGCCAATGCACACGAACAAGAAGCGAAACAACAAATGTGCCGCACATGTGTCACTTTTTCAATTGAGCCCAACATAGACACACACACACACACACACACACACACACACTCAGTGCAGTGAGGCAGCCACAAAAGTTTGCTTGCGTCGGGTATGGATCTTGAAACCCGTTGTTCTGGCATTTGCAACATCCGCTGCAGACAACAGCAGGCTGGGAGGCTTTCAACTTGAAATTGAAATTATTTTGCAGTTCAACAAGTAAAAGGTCCAGGCAGTGGGCAAACACGAGGTAAACAAGCAATTAATGCTACGATAATGTTTCCCTCTGGTCACGAGACAACAAAAAGCTTTTGGTCTGTGGCTGAATCCTGTGGCAGTGCAAAAGAAAACACACATTATGACCTCATGTGGGATTAGACAGAGAGAGAGGCATTCCACTGGCCAGGGAACATAATTCAGGAATTAATTAATCAACTTCGAAATGTGGCAGTCTCCGTCTCCGTCTCCCCGGGTGTGTTTGTGTGGGAAAAAGCAATAAGCCAAGAAACCATGGTATTTAGCAATAAAACAAATATGCAATCTATATATATATCGGTTGGTATAAAGTGTCTGGTTTTGTGAGGCAGCCTTTGACTGGTTTGGTTGCATTAAACGAATCAACATGGACGAATGTGTGGAATACTTTATCGACAGATCTGCTTCCCCCGTTTACCCCTATTAATGAGTCATTGATGCGCACACAGGATAAAGACCAGGAAGAGGCTCAAGGCAGAAGGAGATGGGTGAGGGAGAGGGAGAGGGAGAGGGCAAAGCCATACCAACAGCAAATACATATGCAATACATATGCAATAAATTGCTCCATGGCACGTTGCATGTTTTCATTTTAATTGGTTTTTCTTGTACAAGTCAATGCCGTATCCAGGGGCCGAGGGGATGAGCTCCCTGTCTGGATATATCCATCCCCTGCAAGTGCAAATGGCTGTAACGATGATGAACGGAGGGCAGGAGCAGAGATACCGACAAGTCGACTGTCTCTGAGTAGGGTAAGGGCAATTTAGTCAGATTAAGCAATTAATTGATGGAGTTCGTTAGATTTTTCTTTTGCAAATGTGGGAGTTTAAGTGTATTATTCAAAGTAAAGATTGTGGAAGTTCGTTCTCTTCTTATACAACCTTTTACGTCTCTCTGAAAGCTCTCTTCTACCGGCAACTCTCTCGCCGATCTGCTTTTCGCTTTCATTTGAATTCGCTCTCCCACGTTCTTGCTTTGCGTTCTGCTGAGGAATTCGCCGTTGCTCATTTTTGCGTTGCCTGCGCACAGGAACAAATCGCTCAATTGCAATCCGTTGTGTCATAAATCTTCAAAAAATCAAGACACTGATTAACAGGCGACAAATGCGTCGACTACGTGTTGCGAATGCGGATGTGGCTGCGAATGATGATGGAATGTCCTAAGCAGAGCACAAAATGAGCAATGTGAGCTGGCCCCGAACAGGCCGCTAAACTAGCCAAAATAGAGTTATGTTTCGTAACCAGCTTTTGAGTAGCAACAATAAGAGTGCTGATTGGCATTTGCCGGAGCTGATTGGCTTGCCATCACTTTACCCCCACGTGTGTCGAATTATGTAGATTTGATGAACACATTTTAGATTGAAAACGGACACCCGCAACAATATTTTGTGTGCAATCAGGGGAAATGGAACTAGCAGCAGGTCGGCATGGAGCTGGAGCTAAAGCTGAAAGAGGATTGTGCCATTGCCCCCCCAACCCCCAATGGAGCGGCAGCTTGTTGTGCAGCTTTGATGGGCCATAAAGTCGACTTTGTACAGTTTAGTGGCCGTTGCTAGGAGAGGGCCCAGGCTCGAGCTCCGTGCGGGTTTTATGTTTGATTTAACGGCAGTCGGAAGCTGTCATTCCGTGTTTGCTTTCCATTCCAGGCGTTGCCTGGTGCCGATACCCGCTACCCGCTACCCGGGCACTAATGCCACATTCAAAGACAGTTCATCCGATACCCAGCCCCACCCACGTCCAACGCACATTTTTCAACGCAAATATTTCCCTTTGGCAGCCGCACAGAAAAAACTAAAGATTTATGTAAAATCTGACGAGTAAAGTTCAACAAAAGCAAACGCCGCTTGGTCTATATTTATTTAACTCTTTTGTGCACCCAAAATATGCAAATTCATGCAGGGATTTTTTATTACAGCGCTGCGCGACCGCCATAAATATTCCCGCACAGGCAAAAGGAAAGTTTCTTGGTCAACAACAACGAAATTACTTGGCTGGAATCCATCGAAAGCGAGCGACGGAGATTGGCTTGACAACGTCAGATGTCAAGGACAGAGGAGTGCAAACCTTTTCAAGCGGCATAAGTGGAAACTTCTTCCAATTGCAACACTTTGGGGTTGGGGTCCTCGAACACTCAGAGCTAGTGGCATTGTCCATGTCCGTGTCTGGTCTCTGAAAGTGTTTTGCATGAATTATTCGCCTGTTGCCAATTTGGGTTCCATGTTCAAATTGTTCCCCTGCATAATGTGTGTTTAATGAGAGTGGCCAAAGGTACTGCGCTTCGATGGAGTTTCTGCACTTTTTTCTGGCTAAGTTTTTACACAATCCGCGGCCTTTAAGCACCCCACAGACGTTCATAAATAAAGGAGCAGCGATCATTTTGAAGGACTCTCTCTCTCTCTCTCTCTCCCCTCATGGCACGCTTCGCCTGCGAAAGTTTTGCTCTTTTGATTCCATTTGTGCACCGCTATGCGGATTTTTTGGTCATTTACAGCTCAGACTGCCCTTCGTTTTCCATTTCATGGCCAACTGCGTTTTGGTCGGCGGCTTGGCATGCAAAATTCCACTTTCCACTACACAAAACGAATGCCAACGGGGGGTGGCGTAAGGGAATGAAAATGGGAATGGGGAACGGTGGAATGGGAGCGGTGGATATGGATATGACTGGGATTGGGCCATGGTTACGGGCGGGGGCGTAGTTGGGAGTTTTGTGGCCAAGCTACCAATAATACTCGCAAAATGGTTTTTCGGTTTGATTTCGCTTTCCTCTCTCTCACTCTCTCTCTCTCTCTCTCTGGCTGGCTGGCTGGCGTCTCGCTTGTTGGCCATTCATGAGTTTTCATTTCATTTTCGCTTATTGCTTACATTTTGCGTTTTGTTGCCCGGCTTCTCTCCCATTTCTAATTTTGTATTTTCTACGCCAAAAACTGCGCGCGAGTGTATGAGGATTTCCCTTAGCCAACAAAACGCTCGTATGAGATAGTGCTGCATGGAGGGAGGGGGTTTCGGGGAGGCAGCGTCGCCTCGAGGTGGCAGTGTGTGGAGATCTTTTGCATGTGAAATAAAAGCTTTGCTGAAATTGAAAAACTTTTCCAATATCTAGCATACTTTTTGTTTTTCTTTCTCTTCCCATTTTTATTATTGCATTATATGTGTAGTTTTGTTGGATATTTTTATTGTTTCATTTCAATTGCCTTCTCTGGCTGTGGCATTTATGGTTCTACTTCCTCACCAGCAACAGCGGCAACTGCAGCTGCAGCTCCTAATCCCATTTAGATTGGATGCCAGAATTGTCGACTATTTTATTGGAGGTTAAAGTTGGATGAGCCGAAAGATGGGAAAAGGATCAGCCAAATGACATGACAAGAAGTTTCTTGCACCTTTCGGGAAATAAACATAAATTATATGCAACATTTTGCCGCTTAGAGAGTGACAAAAATCGCTGATCCAGCTAAGCATCCAAGCCGCCTTATAATGTAATCAAACTCTTTTCTTTGGCTTTCTTTACTGAATACTTTTTGCCCAAGTTTGCCGCTAATTATCCCAGAGGCAAACGCTCTGCCATTCTCCCATTTTATTCATTTTCCTTCTTATATTTTGGCAACAATCAGAGATGACACTTGGCAGAAAGAACTGGGGGAAAAAAAGGGTACGAAAATGAAGGGAAAATAAAATTAATGCGTGGAAATTCATAAGCCCCCGGGACAGGCTTTGACTCCGGGCGAGTTGGCAATTTGAGGCACATTAAGCGACTTAATTACATGCGGCCATTTAATTTTATTTTTCCTTGCAGCTTTCCTCCAACGAACGGCCATGTGGAATGGCAATGAAAATGGGTTTTTCATGCGTTTAACTCACAGATTGCATTTCCGTTGCTGTGTGACAGCTGCATCAAATGGACGTTTGGACGTTTGTGTTATATACATGCCAGGCCATTTGCTATAAATCAGGCTGGACAAGCGCGAAGTCCGACTCAGAATCAGCAGCAGAAACCATCTTCTTGGCCTGACAGTAAACGACACTTGCAGCCTCTCAGGACTCGCGTCGTATTTAAATATATGGCTGGGCATAAATAAAATGCGAGGGGGAGCTCGCCACAGCGGACTCTGTCAGTTAATTTCACGCTGCCAGGCTCCGTGAGTGGGCCTTGGATGATGGAGTGTGTGTAAAAGCTCCCTTGGCCTGGACCTTTGTGGCAGGACTATTGTGTGTGTTGTGCGCACAGATAAATAAAGCATATTGCGACATAGAACATAAACATAACTGCGGATTCAACCTTTTTCATATGAGTACACTCAGAGAGAGAGATAAAGGTGGAGCACTTGTTTGAGCATTAAATATTTAAACTGAACCCTGTGCAGCTTTAAAGACGATCCTTTGGATGAACAATCCCTTCCATAGGGGAGTGGCAGCGGCTACATTTAGTTTCTCCCAGTGTATGCTTTATGGCAGTCGTAGAGGCCAGGCCGCCCCAACAATTGACAGCAATATTTGCCTATCTTAATTCCATGTCACAACCAAAATTGACACTCAAATGCCGTCTGTGTGTGTGTGTGTATGTTGTGGCAGGGCTAAAGGTCTGTGCAAACGGAACAATTAAAAGCGGAAGTACTGTGTCTCCCCATGGCTGATAAGCGTGCAGCGAAAGTCACAGCTTTGATTGCCCTTCTGTGGATGCTTATCAAAAAGCACTTTGGCAACATGCGGCAGGCAGCGAGGGTGAGAGCGAGGGCCAGGGCAAGGGCGACTGTGTGTGGCCAGAGGGTGGAAGCTTCAAACTGAAAGGAAAGTTTTTGCCAAGGTTCCACCTGTGCACTGAGCTGGCAGTAAGACGTGAGTGGAGCGCACCTGATACGACCCAACGACATGGCATGGACGACCTTGAGCTGGTGCAAGGATTCCCAGAACAAGCACACCCACACACCCACACACACAGACACACACTCACACACGTGTGCTGCTGAATTCCGCAGGCAGCGCACACAAATTAGATACAATTGCCATTGAGGCTCATTAGCAACATTTGGATTGTTGCTTCTGCTCCTCAGCTCTTCCCTGCCATTGCTTTCCTTTGCGCTTTTGTCATCAGGCAAACAGTCGCTTTAATTGTGCGTGTGTATCTTGCTGCACTTGTCGCACCCGCATAGTTCTCACCATTCAGCGTAGTATTCAGCGGCAGCGCAGGCGCTCTCTTAGATGCCAAACTGTGCTCTTTAGCTTTGCTCTTAAGTGCTGACATGAGCCAAGTTTTTGTAGCACCGAGCTTTGGACTGACAGCAATTCAAACAGCTTTCGGCTGTTACCCATGGAGCCATATTCAAACAACTTTGTTAAAATCAATTTTTCTTGTTTTATTTAGCTTGAACACAATTCTAAGTACAACTAGCTGGTCAGATGTTGAACGCAGAATGACATTGTTTAGTGGGTAGCAAACATTTGATACAAACATTCGTTTGGGTGAATCGACCTCCTGCTCCTGCCAATTTTCATTATAAATAATTTACAGCAAGCGGTTACAGCACGCGGCATAAGGGTAGGGTATGGTTGCGTATGGCAGTTGTCTGGCTAGGGCTAGGGGGTGCGACGATAGTTGGTGTTGAATGGGGTTCAGAATCGATGATGGTGCTTCAGTGGCTTTCTAATGGCACTACATAGTAGCTATTAATGGTTGGGGGGGTGGAGTGGGGAGTGGGGAGGCGCGGGCCTAATACATTGTGCGGCATACGAGTGGGTGGGGCTATACTCTCCTCTCTCTGGCTGTCTTCAGCCACGCCACGTCAAGAGGCTCCAGCCGCGACTGGGCTTCCGTGTGCTGGCTGTCTGCTCCTGCGCTTGTGCCGCTGCCTGCGCCTGTGCCTGCGCCTCTGCTGCCTCCGTTTGCTGCTGATTCTGCTCTATGTAGGTGCGTAGTATGGTGTGCTTGTGTACGGACTTCTCGAACTCGGCCGCAGATGGGCGATACGCCTCAAGCTTGTGCTTGTAGCGGCCGGACTGGTACGCCGATGGCTCCGGCTGCCTCCGCTGATTGGCCTCAGTTGTGTAGGCGTCGCTGCCGCCGCGCGTTGCGCTGCCAAACGAGCTGCCGCCGGACGTCGCTGGTGCTGCTGGTGCCGCTGCCTGTGGGTGGTTGGGATAGTTGTTGGACAGGGGATGGGGTGGAGAGGAGGATGGGTTTTTGGGATTATTGTAGAATCGATTGTGATTGTAGTTGGATTGTTGTTGTTGCGGTTGTTGCAGTTGCTGTTGGTTCTTGTTAATGTTGTTAGTCTGCTGATTGTTATTGTATTTTTGGGTGTTGCTGTTGCCACTGCTGTACTCATACGTTTCAATGGTGTTGCCTCCGTAGACGCTGTTGCTGATCGCTGGCGATGCTCCGGGAGCGGCACACAGACCCTGGTACTTGGACGAGGGCTTCATGCCGTAGGTGGAGCAGGCGGGCTTGCCCACCTCATAAGGATTGAAGCCCACCACGTTGCCACTGCAAGGAAGGAAGGAAGGAAGGAGAAAGGAATAACATAAAAAGAGAGTTCTGGGTTGGATCTGGGGTGTCTGACCCCAAACACTCACCCCGGCCCGTAGTTGCACACGTAGAGCTTGTTGTATTTGCTGGCATCCTTGTACTCCGCATAGCCGCAGCCCACGAGGCTCGTCTCACCCCAGACCAGCTGCGAGTAGTGGCCCGTCTTGGGGGACCAAGCATCGCCGAAGGAATACTTTTGCACCTCGTTGAACCAGCTCTGGATGCGCGAGGGAAAGTCACCATCGTCAGCATCCAGCGGTGCTGTGCTCCAAATGATGGCCAAATTCTGGCCCATGGTGAAGCGATCTGCGGGTGGACAGGGACACAAATTAGTTTCAAGTTTGCCTTCTTGTGGCTGATAATGAGCGACATGCAGGTGCTGTGGCGCCTTTCGGGTTAGTTTTAGTGTTTTAAAAGCATAACGTGCAGGCAGTGTATGGTAAAAGATGAGGAAACTTAAGAGCTAGGACCCTTAGGGTGCTCAGGCAAACCACAAACCAAAGGATTGCGCGCCAAATGCCATGCGGGAGAGGGGAAACTTCAAGTCCTCGTGGATGGGAAATGAAGGGAGAGAGGGAATCTCCAACTTACTTATTGTACGATGCGGATCGTGTCGGAACTGACAATTGTCTGCCCACTTTTGGGCGCGTGCTGCCAGCTCCTCATCCCAGACGATCTCGCGCATATTCTCCGCTCCTGGCTGGCCGGGGTAGCGACCGGTGGCCACGAGCTGCCTCAGGCGGTTGTGTTCCTGCAAGATGATTGATCTCTCTTCCGTCGTGATGCCCGATGCTGAAATGATTAGGTCGAGATTTGCATAAATTAAGTGTGACAGCGAAGACGAAGACGAACACGAAGACGACGCTGATGAGCAGCGAACGGTCAGCGATCTGGTGGCCAATGGCAGAATGTTATCATTTCTATTTTTGTTTGCATTAAAATCGAGTTGAACTCTGTGGAGATTTCTACGAGGCAGGAGCCGGTTTGAATTGAGTTAATATTTGATTCGGTTTCAGCTGCAAGAAAACTCAAGTGGGGTTCCAAAATGTACATTTGCCGCTTTATGTTTTACATATTTTGATGGCTAAACATTTGCTTATGTACTTATTTCACTTATGTAATGAGCCGGATCACAAGACATTATTCGTGTCACTTTCCTTAAGGCAAATGCCCAACCGGTTTCCACAATGTTTGGCCACTCAAATAGATACACAGAACATCCAAAAACTCTCCACGACAACCACAAAATGAAATGCAAATAACCAAAAAAAAAAAAAAAAAACGACTCGGCGCGTGCTATTCAAAGGCGTCAATTAAAAAAGAGCCAACCGATTGCCATTAGCCAATTTTGTTGAGCTTTTTTTGTACGTTTGTTTATGGGAAATAGATATCTTCCATCTCTTGAAGTGTGTCAGCATTTGGGATCGCTGGACTCGAGCGGTGCCGGCCCCGCGGGTGCTAATTACTTTGGGTCCACACAGAGAGCGGGGTCCTTGCCAACCGAGGGGCGTTGCCGGTTGGTTGCCCCCCATTTCATTTAAATAATTACGCGCGCTTAATAATTTTTAATAATTATAATAATGGCTGAGCCGATGGGCGCTGATTGCCCACGAGGAGACGTGACAGCATTTAGCTATGCTCCACTCCAGACAGGAGCTCCACACTGCCGCTGTCTGTGTCTGTGTCTGGGTCCCTTCTCCAATTCGGAGTCGTAGGACCCAGCTTTGACCATGGCATCTCTGCCGACCGGTCAAGTGCCGGTACGTGTCTGTCTCGAACTCGAACTCAGACAACTTGACGCGCCCAGCGACTGATCGGCGGGGTAAATAATTTGCAGCTTCGCTTTGCTGCCGTTCGCACAAATATGGGTCTAGATGTCAATACAGCTGTTGGCCAACAAAAACAAAAAGCCGAGAAGTGTTTAAGGCAGAATGTTAAACACACGGCGTTTGCTTTAGCTTAATCTTAATACGCGCCCAAGGTTGGCTGCGAGTCTGGGAAAGAGACTGGGACTGGGACTGGCACTGGCACTGGGACTGGGACTGGGCACTGCGACTAAAAATAGCAGATGAGCGATCACAAGACTCAATAACGAAAGACTCTGACTTGACCGCAGCTGTCAAATTATGCTACATTTGTATCAATATGGAAATACAAGCTGTACACACACGTCGGGAGGCATCACGCCCGAGTGGCCGAGTGGCCGAGTGGTTTGCAACTTGAGGCGCTATGCAAATTTGTGAACTACCTTCGCTGACAAATTGCACATAAAGCTGTCGATCAGTTTCCGGCACAAGCAGTTGCCACATTTACATATTCTTGACGAGACAAAACAAAGTGCTGAAGCTGAAGCTGCTGATGCCTGATGCCTGATGCCTGATGCCTGAGATAATGTTGACAACGAAACGTCAACAGCTTGCAATCATTTTGAGCCGCCTCGAAAGATTCAGGCAACGAACTTGCTGTGAAAACAGACACAGAGAGCCGAGACTGGAGAGACACCACAGCCAAATGCCGACAATATGTTAACAAGTGCTTAACTGCATTTCGTTGTGGCTGAGACTCAGGCTCAGGGCAGGCTCAGGGCAGGCGTTGACTTCACCTTGAGCGCATGTCGCTGGCCCGGAACCAGGGGACAAGGACTGGGCCCAGACGTTGAAAAATCTGAGCCGCATTTAGCGCGAGTTAATTTTCATAGTTATGCTTTATGTTTCGTTTCAGTTTCATTTATCATTCACTGATTATCACTACAACTAGTTGCAGCCACTTGTCCGTTGTCCTTTTTCGTATCTACATATTTAATTACATTATTAGCACTGGCCGCCTTTTGATGGATGCCGCAGCAAAACGCTTAAGCCACAGATACCAGAGCGGAGTTGAGCGACTTTAGCCGTGAAATTGTATACCAAAGATACGCATCAGTGAAGAAATCAATGATTTGTATTGGTAGATAACCGAAGACAAAAGCCATAAAAGCAATCATCAATCAGCCACGCACACGCGCACGCGCACTATAAAAAACTTTTTTGTTTTCGTTTTTATGACTGGAATTTTGTTTTGGACTGGGCTCCGCCTAGCCTCTGCAGCACAAAGAACATTAAAATGTTGTTTTTTTGGTCATTTTGAGGCATTTCTATGCCTGATACGACGCTGCCCGCGGCAATGACCCATTAAAATCGAATAATTTGTGTTTAATTTTTAGCACATTTTGTTTTGCCTTGGGTGGCGCCTGCGTATTTATAAAAACAAATCTGATGCAAGTATCGGTTCAATGAGCTCTTCAATCATGCTTAAAGACAGATACTTGTTAGAACGAATTGATGGGCTGCCAAAAGGGTTCTTCTGATCTGAGAAGTTGATTGGCCTCTGCCTCACTTTCCGGACAGTGGACAGTGGACAGTTCAGCCACCCAAAATACATTTACTTCGGCATTTGAGCAGAGCATTTGATATTTAGTATTATATAAACTTGAAATTTGAACCGGTTTCCTCCCTCGTTTTGGCTCCCTCGAATAGCTCTTAAGTAATATGCCGCCCGTGAGTTTGTTGCTTTTTCTAAACTATTTTATTTTATTTATTATGCAATACTACAAGCCATTAAATCCAGGCAGGCAAATCAAAGAAAGGCGACTCGTCGCTGGTTGCTATTTTTGGATTTATAGCCAGCAAACGTGCTAGGCAGCATTTACATATGAATAAAGGACTGTCTGGGGCAACTGTGTTTTCAAGCGCACCTCGCTAAAGGCATTGATGATGTGGGCAAATATTTGCCCATTACCAGGTGGCTCTTCATTCACAAACCAAATGGCAAAAACGTGTACAAACTGAACTAGAAAAAAATGAACGAACAAAGAAAAAAACAAGAACAAGAACAAACTTTCGGCGCTCTATTTATGCATGCCAGACATGCACTCGAGTGTTCTATTCTCTGTGGAAGCTTTCCGAAAGCTCCTCAAATTCCTGTGAACTGGGTGGGTGGCTCCGAGCGTGTTGTTGCTTACCAATTATCTTTCCATGGCAGGCGAGTGCCGCTCCACAGGAGACGATCAGGATGGTGGACAAAATCAAAGCACTGTGCTGCATCATTTTGGTTTTGATTTTATGAATTTTATTTGATTTAACTTTTAGATTTTTAGCACTCGTTACGCACTAGTTGGACACTTTCTTAACGACTAAATATAACCTTTTCATGTACGACAGTGTTATATTTGGGATTCATACACTTGGCATTCAATTAGAAATTTGAATTTTGGTGGGGTAAATTTTTGTATCACAATTTTGAGGCAGAAAGTGTGCTGCCAGTAACCGAAAAAGCGCCACGAAATTTTGCCGACGACTCCAACTCCACTCTCGTGTACGTGTAGCTAGACTTGAAGGCGTCGTATGTTTGGTTAGCGGCTGTTCGTCGCCGAAGCTTTTATACCGATGCCGAAGCGGTGACTCCGAAGAAGCTGCTGATCGGCACCTGCTGATTGAGTGCGTGCAGAGAAGAGAAGAGAAGTCAACGGGGGAGAGAGCGAGGGAGTGCTGGCGGGAGAGCAGCAGCCGCTGCGCAGTCGCAGTGGCGGTGTGTCAACATGCTGCGGGCAACATGTTGCTGGGGCGCCGCTCGGTTCTTTGCATAATTGCGCCCTCCCAGAGTCAAAGAGAGAAGGCGGCGGCAGCGGGAGAGCAGATTGAAGCCCAATATCAATCATTGCTGCTGGTTCGGCAACAATCACTTGGCTGCGCACATGGGGCGTGGCATTGGAACATTGAGGGAGAGACTGGGACAGCAGCAGCAGCAGCAGCAGCAGGTGCCCTGAGGCCAGGAGCATCGGAGTCCAGTCGCAGCTTCGATCATTTCGCGTATCATTAAAAACCAATAAAAACACCCAATTAAATACACAGCGCTGAGCAGCAGAACAAATGCCGCCAAGATCCTTTCACCAGTCGGCTACCAGATAAAGTGGGGCCTGTGCACATTCACATTGGTATGAGTGCGAGTATATATATTCATGCTCGTATGAGTACACTCATACACCCGTTTATACGCACCATGACCATGTCCGCATTTCCGCCTCGGTTCGATTCGCGACCGTTCGGCAATCTGACTTCTTGCCAAAATAATTACGCGTACAAAGCCATTAACAAGTACAAACGATTGAGCCGGCAGCCGCAGCCGCAGCAGTCCCAGTCCCATCCCCAGGCAGCATGGACATAACCCAACCCAGGGAGATCTTTGCCTGGCAACTGGCAAACTGCTAACTGGTTCTGTTTATTTCACCTCGTTTTTACCCATTCGGATGCCACACATGACGTTTTGTACAAGGGAACCCATGTCCCAATCCCAGTTGCAGTTCCAATCCCAGGGTCCAGCGATCAGTGATCAAGCGAGGCAGTGACGTCTCTGCTGCTCCGCTGATTTATTTTATTTCACGAAGAAACTACATAAATATTAAAAATTATGCTTTACAGAAAATATGAAATAAACATATGCCCCAGCCGAAAACACGTTCTCGGTTGTTCATTTTGATGTTGCCTGCAGCCTGCCCCCTTCGATTTCGCATTGTGTTCTGAATGGTAGCGTACATTTCCTACTCACTGTTGGTTTTTGCAGCTAAAATTTAAACAAACATTATTGGCCTTCGATTTTCGTGTGCTTCTGCGTGTGCGGCTCCAATCACAGCCCAGCCACAGCCAAAAGCAACTCCAAGTCTGCGTCCATTCTCCTGCCAATAATTTGCATTTAAAATACGTACATACAATACGTATTGAAGGTGTATCTGTCGATATGTCTGCGTATAAGCTGCGTACATTTATGCGCATGTTAAGCAAAGTAAAAAATTCCCAACACCTCATTTAACTCAATTTAACAGAACTTGGCATCATCCGACTGATATCGAAGTGCTTGTAGCCGTTCTTCTGGTTGTTGTTGTTGTTGTTGTTGTTGTTGATGTTGGTTCTCCTCTTATTACTGTTGTTCCCTCTCTCTTTGTGGCTGCCTTTGCCATTGTGCGGATTTTATGACTCAATTTAATGTCTTTGTTGCGTTGCGCGTGCTGCTGATCAGCCGCCGCCGCCGCCGCCGCCACCCATGCTGTCTCCTTTTCCTTTTCCTCTTCCCATTGACATTTTCCCGTTATCTCTGCTGAGCAACACTTTTCACTGAAATTCCGCCAAATGTATTATTTACGTGGGATACACGTAACATTTAGCAGCGTGATTCATTCGTTACAGTTATGCTGCGAAAGTGAATCGTCGCCTGAATCATGCATTGAATCTGTGTGTGACTTGCAGGTGCTAGCCAGAAGCGTTCGGTTCGGTTTTATGATGATTCTTAAGTGCTGCTCAAAATAGTATATGTTAAAAATAACTAAGAAACAAGTTTCTCTTAAGCGCTGCGCATTCTAAATATACAACTGGATATTGAGATGAAGAAAGTAAAGCAAAGACGGCATAAATTTATTGCCCAAGTCCGAGCCATACATATTCATAAGAGACAGAAATAGCTATGGCCCCGCTCCCTCACAGTTAGAAAGCCCGAGCTGCTGTCAATAAGGTCAGTCATATCTGAGACAGATGCCAACACGGGTTTCCCATTTGCTGATGATACAATAACGCACTCCGCAAGGTCGCTGATAACTTTTCTAATCAGTCATTTCTAGTGCCAACATTTTGCTCGTTGTTCGTTCGAGTTTGTTTGCGCGTATCTCAGCGATCGCCAATTAGTCAGTTTTTCCTATCTAACTGCTGCTCATGGCCCAGCAATATTGTTATTATTAATACTCTCGACTTGGCAATGCAGTTGTCAAGTGGCCACATCAACGTCACTCAAGCACATCCTTGTTGTCGATACTGTTGCTTCCGTTGCCATTAATCTTAACGCATCAACGCTCCAAGCAGCAACGCCTCCACGCCAGCCGAGAGCTTGACCGAGAGCCAGGGCTGACCAGGGATGATCACTTGAGTAGCGGACTAAATAGTGGCACTACAAATAAGTGCTCGTAAATTTGCTTTGAAAACGAAGCAGAGGAAGGGGCTACGGCAGATTTATAGAGGGAGAATATTAAGCACTCAACCAATATTAGCTGCAAATGATGTTATGTGTTATGGTTTTTATCTTACTCAAAGCTTTCACTCTGCTCCACTGTCACCCCCACACCAGCAGTCACAGCAGAGAGAGAGAGAGAGAGAGAGAGGCCTCTCTCGCTGACTCATATTTGCGCTGCTCATCTCCAGAGCAACTTGAGTCTATGACAAAACATTTCCATTTCCATTTCCAACCACATTTCAATATTTTGTTTGCACTTGAAGGCGAGCACGGTTATTATTATTAAAATATTATTAAAATAGTATTATTAATTACAATTGAAAACTGGCCGCCAGACTGTCTGGCCGGCTGTCTGACTGACTGGCAGTTTGACAGCAACATAATTAAAATGTCGTGCCGTTGGCGTTTATGATGAAGTTGTGCGCGTGAGAGAACTCCATTAACAAACGGCGCAGTCGGAAACGGAATGGGAATCGGAATCGGAATCGGAATCGGACTGAAGCTAGAGCGGCACTTTCAGCTACCTTTGGTGAGGGTTTCTCAGTCATAATTGAAAATAAGTCAATAAGCCATGTCGAACACGTGTTTGGTTGAATGAATGAATGGGTTGAGCGTTGTAAAGCTATAAACAATTTTCATTAGAGAAACGTTTTCATTCTTATGCTAAAAAGCGATTCATATGCTGATCAATGCTGATCATGGCTACGCTTGTGTGACTTTTTTTTGGTTTCTTTTCTCGTTTTTTGAACTTTTGTCGGCACAGAAACGAGCTCAATAAAATGGTGTATACGAGCGGAGGGAGGGGAGAGAGCTTTATCTGGGATATATGTATATATGTATTTATGTATGCGCACACACCTTCATTAATTCGCTTTGGTAGGGAGCGATTTTCATTAAAAAGCCGTCAGCGTACAATAAATTTTGACCATTTTTTTGCTGAACTTTTTTTCACTTTGCCAGCGCCTGCTGAGCTGATTTCGCCCCGGCTCTTTATGGGCTTCATTATGGTCCCCAATCGGCTGTATGTATTTATTCTGCCCGGCCCGATCAGGCGACAGAACATAATTTTAACGCTCTTTATCGCGCCGCTCCGCTGCGCATGCGCCGCCGAGAATCGCTTGGATCGACACCCGATGCGAATATTGATTTATGTTTTTGGGTATTATTTTTTTTGCATCTCTTGTTTGCGATTCGAGTGGAGTTCTCAGTTTCAATTCGCTTGTTAACTATATCAGCACATCCATCGAACTTCATTTGCATAGAACAAAATGCGAAACCCAACCCAACCTCAGAAGCGACCCGTCGAACGACAACTTAATCAAAGCCAATCACTGATCATCATTTATCATTATCGCTAGGACGGGAAACCAGCACACGGAATGGAAATACAATACTCAAATTAACGTTTACTTTCCGTACTACGGATTACCAGGCGACTAACTGTTACAGCCTGTTCTTCTTTAAGATTCTTTCTGATTAGACAGCAGACTCCTTCCTATTGATATTCGCTGCTAAGCTGGCAAGGTTGGCAGTCGCTCGCCTTGAGCAACGTTCCATTTAATGGCATCATAATATAACATATTTAAGCTCAGATCTGTCTAGTATTCGAATATCTTCCACGGAAGTTCAAGCAGCAAAAGCCAGAACGGGATCGGGGAATAAATACAATAGAATCAGCAGAAGAAGTGCCAAAGGTGCAGCGACTCTACCAAGCAGGCGAAAGGGTAGAACGATACACTCTGAAAGGGTGTTACGATGGTCAAACAGAAGCAGCTCTAAGACCCACGCAAACTGCACCAAAGTGCCACAATGCCCCTCCTTGGGTGAGGGTAGCGCTCAGAATCATAATTCTTAATTAGCTTTTAAACTCTGAACTAGAAGCGGTCCGCGTCTGTCCCGAATGGGGAAACTCGTTTGTCCGATCTGCAATCTGCGATCAGCTATGCTGCCCCCTGTCCGGTGAGAATGACAAATTATGCATAATCCGACGGCCAGACGTGGTAGATGTTGTAGTTTAAGTCCGAGATTCACACAATTAACGGGCAAATTTATATATTTTTCACTCAGATATCTAACAAAATAATACTGGGCATGCCTTATGCATATGCATGAGTTTTTTCTCGACACGCTGGTAAAAAAGATTGTTGGAAGATGGCAGTTGACACAGCCACAGCCACAGCCACAGCCCGGTCTGGTGGGTGGTCTCTCCTAGAAGTATGACCACATGAGATCCAAAGAGCTATTTGCCACACTAGGGGATTGCTCATTCTGCCTGGAGCTCTTTTGGGGTGCTGCAGACTTCCAGGTATGCTCACGCCACACCTTGAGGGAGCTCAGGATGAGCAATCCACTGACCAGGCTGAAGCCCGTGCAGCACAAATTTAACCTCCAATTGAATCTGACTGGAGCAGGTGACTCCCAGCCGGGTTTAGTGTTTAGCACTGCATTTTTCTCTGGCAGCCAGGTGGTCAAGGCAGTCGTTGGCCTCCACACTGCCAGTCCATTGCAGAAGGATCGCTTTTGCTTATTCCGCATCTGTGTGTGAAACTTCTGCCAGACACTGGCCACGTTCTGCTGGCATCTGTGCAGCTGGGGTTCCACTTGCTGCTTGAAGTTCATGCTGTTGTCGTAGTGCTGCCGCGAGCTGGGCCTGTGCAGCGTGTTGTATGCCTCCCACAGCCTGGAGAAACGCTCGGAGTCGCAGCTCTGACTGTTGGCATCCGGATGGTACTTCTTGGACAGCTCAAAGAAGGCGCTCTTGATCTCCTGATCGCTGGAGTTGACGGGCACATTTAGCACTTGGTAAAAGTTCTCCGACTGACGGCGCTGCATGGTTCCTCAAGTTCTACTACAAATTTTGGCAAGTCCGAAAACGATACTCAAAGAGCATAATAAATCTACAAGAGATACGCTCGCAGTTACACAGAAATTTCTAATGACATTTTAAGCTATGGCAACGGGATATTTCGGTTGGAAAATCTATGGACAAAAGGCTAGGAAAGTGTCAGCAGTGGAAGGGCATGCCAAATGGTAAATAAACCCTGACTATTGTCACTTTTTTCCTTATCTTCAGCGTTGCCCTGCCCAAAATGTGCCTGACAAGGGAGCGACAAACTTTTTGTGTCAACCTCCGAGTGCGATAAAAGATTGACCCTGGACTCGCGCTTATGTGCAGGCATGGCCAATTCTGTAAACAGTCACACAATTGTGTTATGATTTGTGGGCCATTATCTCTTTGTTTGACCTTACGGAAGTGCCAACGAACTTGGCAATGAATCTTCCACGCATGGAACAACGCGGCGACGCGTGTGCTCTGAATAAAGGCAGCGCCGGCAGCAGCAGCTTACACGGCGAATTTAACCCAGAAATGGTTTGTGTGGGTGTCAAGTCGAGGACGAGAGTGAGAGCGAGAGCGAGATAGCGGCAGGGCGGAAGAGTGGCGAGGGCGAGAGCGCGGCGAGTTGTGACGCGGCGAGAGCGAGGGCGAGGGCGAGGCTAGTGGGTCATTTCTCTTCCATTGAACTCGGCTTTTGGCTGCTGCGTCAGCGTCAGCGGATTGTTCAAAATATTTGCACAGCGAATTATCGTAATTGCAATCCTCCAATTTCGCGCGAACTTCCATGACATACAGCACAATATTTGTCCCATTGAATTACTCATGAGAGTCACTCTTAGTGGGGGTCAAAACAAATCTACGAATTAGTGCGGCCATAAATTAAATTATAAATAAAGATGCGGCCGTTTTATTGTTAGCTGGTAGTGCTCATTGAGGCAGAGAGAAGTGTCGTTGGGCAAACCCACACCTTGAGCTTGACATCAGACTCCTCTCCTGGAAGATCTGCTAATTCGTTTCAGATGAGTGCGGCCCGCTTGACACCTTCTTACAGGTCTCTCTCCCTCTTGCCGGTGACTGCCAGTGGGCCAGGAACAGTGACAGTGACAGTGACAGTGACCTCGGAGTGAAGTGGAGTCAAAGCTGCTTCCACTATCGCAAAAAGCTGTGAAAATTTAATTGGAATTGACTAAGTCGCCGGGCCGGTTATTGATGGGACTGTCATTAGTATTTTTAAATGGTTTCAAGCAGTTTCGGTGCGGATTCCCCTTCTATTGTTACTAGTTCAGAGACCCAGCAAATGCCCTCCCATCCCATTACCAACGATTGTGCGTCACTGTGCCACTGTGGATGAGCATCGGAGCATCATTCTGGCCACAGCCCATATGTTAATTGACACACACAAGCCATCGACAGGTTCTCTACACGTTTCAGCCAGAATTACCATACATAAGGTGGGTATCGGGTGGAGGTTGGTGATGCCCGTGCCTGTGCCCGTGCCCGTGGCTGTGCCTGGACCTCTTGGCGAAAGCAAAACGATAATTGGAAACAGGTTCTATTTCTATTGAAGAATTAGCTGGGTCTGCTGGGTCTGCCTTTTGTGCCGTACCAAACCAGAGATTTACGACAAGTGGTGACTGGTTGTCTCCGCCGTACGCTGGCTCATTTGTCTGCTGTGGTCTGGCCAAATAAAATTTGCGAGCTGCGACTCTTTCTTTTAACATCTCTGGCTCTGCCTGCTGGAGTTTTTCATTGGCATGTCTGATGGCCAAGTTTATGAGTGGTTCTTCTGCGGCGGGCGGCATGCTGGGTCAATGGACATGAACGCCAAGAAGTCTGCGAGTGCCATGCCTCATCGATTCGCGTTGCTTGGTTTATCGAGTCACAGCACGGCATGCCCCATACATCGAATTTTTAAATTATTCACATGCCAAGTTGAAGGTCCATTCGATTGCCAGATTAAATCCACTTGGAGATTGTCCGGTGGATCAATTAAATCTAAGTAATAGTTGCCGGAGAACCGGCTGAAAACGGAAACACTCGGCAACTTAATCAAGTGAAATATATTTATTTAGTACGTAAAATACGTATTTAACATTTGCGATTTGCTCTTTAAGGTTCAAAGTGGAAAACAAATAACGAATTTGAGTGTGTGTGTGTGAGTTGTGAGGGTCTCCAGCACACTCGCTCTCATCGAAGCACTTGGATTTGCATTCATAAACTCATTTCAAATTCAGATCCTGCAGCCTTGGGCCACGTTCTCCGCCTTATTGTCGCTCCTTTCATCACTTTAGTCATACTATTTCCAGTCCTTAGCCTTATCCTACCTATCATTCAATCAGACTTTCCGTTGCTTTTCTTGGTTTCTTGTGGAAGTGAGTATTTGGAAGGTGCATTCGGTTAACTCTTAAGTCGTAAAGGGCACAGGGTACCAACTCCATTTTAGGCACTGATCAGCCAGGTCCGCAAATAGACAAATGTTGAGGCTGCCACACGGGTTATCTGCTGCGCAAATGCTGCAAGAGAAGAGCGAGCATAAAGTTTATTAGATATGCCGGCATAAAAAGTGATTTAACGAGCGGTGTACTCAAATAAAGTTCCTGCCGAGTGCGGCGACTGCGATGACTGCAATGCTAATTTGCATTTACAGAATTGCTTTTATGCTAAGCGGCCCGCCGTGCCCCACCCCATAAGCCGCGCGTTCTGGGGTCACAACCCCCCTTAATGAAAATGAAACGTATTCATGCCAAATACTCTTACTGGAATGGAGTAAACCATGCGGCTTTGGGTAGCGAATAAAGTAAATTAAAACCAAATCCATTAAATAGGAAACAAAAACCTTTTTACTCGCTTTCTGTTAAATAAATTGCTCAAAATGTGCACAAAACTTCAGCTATTTATAGAGCATGCTTGCGTCGGTTTGCTGTAGTCCTCAGGTGTACCAAGGCTCAGCTCCCAGCTTATTACGAGCAGCGGCAGACAGTGCGGGTCCTCGTAAAACCCAACCCTGAGCCCGTGAGCCCTGACAAATTGACAAATGGACTTGTTCACGTGAAAGAGGGAAAACTATGCTGGGGCATTTGTGGGGCATCTTTCGTTTTAATATGCCTTGATTAATTTACATTTTGGCCGGCAGTCGACAAACGGCATGCGGAAGCAGCAGCACCAGCAGCGAGAGCTTACGGGCATAATTGTAAATTTATTTGCATCATAAATTAAGTTTTCTTCACTTGAGTCCATTAAATATGCGATTTTATTTGGTGTTTTTCATCTAGGTTTTTATTGATTCAATGTAGCAGCCAGTGAAGCCCGCAATTAGTAGTCACTAAAACAGAAAGTGGTAGAGCTTGTAGTCACTTAACAGAGAGTAATATAAGTTGTTGTCTCACTCTGGCGCTTCCTGAAATTGATGAACGGCAAACCAACTTAACGGTGAATACGTATGAGATGGGGTTGAGTGACGTACATATTGTACAGTTGATTGATGGTCTATCGCAGGTACTCACATGTACTCACAACAGACACGAAGTCAAAAACGTTTCTTGCTTCTCTGCCGCTGCTGCGTGAGCCGAGCAATTGTACATGGGCTTGTTGTTGCTGTGACGCTGCGGCTGATCTCTGCGCATGGGCACGAAGCTACACGAAACTTTTGCGCTGTGCAAGGGCCAAAGCCACCAGAACTTTTTACGCTGCTCTTGTGGCGACTGCGCTGCCCGAGATCTTTGCCTATGCGCAGTGCACAAATATTCACCGTTATAAAAGTTAGGTTTCGACTATTTACTGCAAATCTTTTAGGCACCATGGCCTCGTACAGACTTCACTTTGAAAGAATTTGCTGTCATATGCAGTTTTAAGTTTAGAAAGCTGAAATGGCTGAATGTCCCCACTGTACGACGCTGCCGACCTCTGCTCTATGGAAATAAAAACGGTCACGGGTTTTGTTTAGTACATGATACATGAGTTTTATTTGTATTTTTCTTATATTCATCTTGTACCGATATACAATATATTTTTCGTAATATAATTTCACTTAAATTTTGGGTTTTCTTTATGTTTGCTTTAATGCTGGTTACACATTACATTTGTTTTTGTTTTTTGTTTGGTAGTTCCTCACTTTCTCTTGAGTTTAGCAATCGTATTACATTTAGCATTTAATTTGTGTTATATTTTTGTTTTACGGCTTTCTGTTTCTTGGTTTTTAGCAGAATTTTTGGGGTTTCGATTACGAGTATATGTAGTTATAGTATGTATATATATATATATATATATATATGTATGTATATATATTCAGTAAAATGATCCCTACATTTTGTATGCTCATGTCATAATTATCAATCTATATGTATCTATATTCATACATATATGTATAGTAATATCTTAAACAGCAATTATACTCTTGCGTATGCAGCTCCGCATAACTGCATTTCCTTTAGTTTTAAAGTAAGTTCTGCGACAATAATAATTATAATTAAATTGTTAACAACGGCTCTGACAACGTACTGGTACACACATAATACATAGAACTCTGCTTTTTGCCTTTTGCCTTATGCTTTTGCTTTTGCTTTGGTTCCGCTTTTGCTGTGTTTTTGCCTTGTCGTTAAGCCGATATTCAAATTCAAAACAGAGAATGAGGACCAAAACACTGAGCTGCCATTTAAGCCGTTTAGCCAGCTGGCCATTTGGCTACGTGTGTGTATGTGTGTGTGCTTTTGTGTTTGTTAAACTTTATGAGTCTCGATTTATTAATTTTTTGTCGAACTGCTCTTGACTTTTGCTCTTTTGCGTGGGCAAAAGCTGTCGTGTCGCATATGTTATTAATATTTATTTTTATTTTTAGTTGCTCTTAACTCTGTTTAGTTGTCTGATTTGCTGGACACACTACTGGTCTTGGTTAAATACATATTACTCACTTGTTGTGTGTGTGTGTGTGTGTGTGTGTGTGTGTGAAGGCAACTACAAGCAAAAAATGAATAAATCAAAAATGGGTACGAACAAAGTCAACGCAAAATGCTTGGCATGGTTAAAAGCTAACAGCTTAATTACAGTTGGTTTACTTATGTCTTGTAATGTATTGTATGTGTTTTTTTTTTTTGTGTTTTTACAGATACGTTTACGCTTTTAAGTTTTAACTTTTGTTTTTTATTACCACTAACAAGTAAGAACACATATTTAGCCACAATTTCGTTTTGGTTTCCCCGCCATTTCGGTGCGGTTCGGTTCTGCTCGGTTTTGCCGGGTTTTAGTGTGTGGTTTTTTTTTGCTGCTTAATTTTATACAAATTTCCTACTTAAAAAGTCATAAATCAGAGCCCTCTGGTGTCCGCTAGCCCACTATCCATTATCCTCTATCCGTTTATCCATTATCCGTTAACTGCTAGCCGTAGTATATAATTAAACTAAATAAACAATAGGCCATATATTGATATGTATTTGATTTTATACATAAAAAACTTGTATTCAATTTTGCTAAATCTTCCTCTAAGGTTTTATTATTATTATTATTATTCACTTATTTGTAATGCTAAGTGTGAGAATTGGTTTTTGGTTTCAAATGCATTTCTGTGCCTGGTATTCCTTATGTTTCTTGTGTTCTTCGTATTTGGTTTCTGCTTTCGGGATATTGTATTGGTATTGTTTAGCAATCAACATATTACATTGTACAGAGAGAGGGTTTTCTTTGTCTACCACCTATATTCGATTTTATTATCAGATGTCGTAGCTGATATAATTTTTTAACTTGTTTCTTAATACACAACAAACAAAAAACTTGAACTATGTTTTGGTTTTTCTTTGCTTTTTTATGCCTATTTCTGTTTGTTTCTATACAAAAACACAAACCCGATGCTGCTCGGATACTTAATGTGTGTGTGTGTGTGTGTGTGCAGTATATAAAGTCTGATAGTGTGTGTGTGTGTGTGTGTTTCAGTGTGACCAGCATGCTTTCATTATTATCATAGATTGGAATATGTTGTGTTATATTTTTACTCGTATAAATTCTTTTACAATTGGCAGACTACTACAGCAAAAGCACACTGCAACGTGTATGTGTGTGTGTGTGTGTGTGTGTGTGTGCGTGTGTAGGTACTATGCATGTATATGTAGATGGCTTTGGAAGAACCGCAACGAAGAGTACAAATCTGTATAAATCATACGAGTGGCATTTTGGTGGCGCCTGCTTTTGCGGAATGTCCAACCATGTCCCATACAATATAAAAAATTTTAGATCTATAAGCATAACACTTGGAATTTTGTTTGTCTTTCATTCGTTTTGCTCCTTTTTTGCTTCTAAGGCGAAATATTATATTGTCAATTCTTTGGCTTGAGCCGAAAACCATGCAAAATGACAACAAAAATATTCCTATTTTTCGGTTGAGGCGAAAGGAATTGGAAAAATATGTTTTTAGTCGTAGAATGAATATAGGTTCACTTTTCTTTATCGTTTTTTTCGTTTGCTCTTGTCAAAGGCAGAAGGCATAATACACACTAAATTCATATATATCTTGCTTACTACAACATTAACCCTAGGTCTGGGCCCGAGTGGACCCAAAGCCACGACTGTCGATCGGCGACCTGCCACCCAGCCTGGCCTGGAGGTTGGGCCAAAAACTGAGTGTGGTCCAGGGCAGCCTTGGCCTGGGGCCCACTCCTCGCTACAAAATGGATTAACTATCAAAGTCTAGTCTTGGGTTTTTTTAATCGTTTAGTTTTTAGTTTTTAGTTGTTTCTTTTCTTACTTTCTTTTGAGGCGAACGTGGTGCAATCATTTGGGGAGGGTAGAGGGATTAAAGCTAGTTTTTTTGTTGGATTTTGTTCACATTTTTATTCCGGGGTGGGACTTAAACAGTCCAGTCCCAAGTTTTAGACAAAGTTTTCTCATTTTGTAGTAAAAAAAGTTAAAGTTAATTCTCGTTCATTCTTTTGTTAAATATTTGTTTAATGCAATTTCTCATATTCATATTCATATTCATATTCATATTCGTTTTTTCGTTTTCATTTCACTTCTTTGCATGGTATAAAAATATAAATGTCCACATTATACTCGTACATAAAAAATCCCATTTTTTGTTTAAGTTTTTCTTTTCTCCTCATAATAAAGTGTTTGTCGTATTTGCTGTCTATGCTTTATCGAGGGTATTTTTAGGGTAGATTGTAACTTAGGAATGCCCGTGTGGATGCTGTGGAACTACAATTCGTTTTTCGCGGTGCATTTTCGAGAGTTCTGATCGAATGTGGGAGTGTTGGCTATCGGTGCGTGGGGGTTGCGGGATTGTGTCGAGTAGTTTCGGAGACCCTGCCATTTGACCCCTACAGTGTCCTAAGTGTCATTTAATTTTTGTTTTCGTAGTGGCTACCAGTGGAAAGCGAACATCGCTCAACAATTCTTCATTCCTAATACAATTACAACATTTTAATTGTTTTTTAGATTTTAGACTTTAGTTTTGCTGTTGTTGTGTTTGGTTTTAAAACGTTTTAAATGTTTAGCAGACATTTGTTAATGTTGTTCATAAGTCTAATACTTTGTTGTTTCTAGGGTGTGGTATTTCATTTATTTATTATAATAATAGTTTGATAAAAATAACTTAATTAATATCAGTGTGGCTTACCTTAGTTTAATATCGAAAGGTTTGTTTTTCGTTTCATAGTTTTAATACATATTGATATGCCTTTAATACGATTACAGATTACACTTTACGGTTTACTTTTTACGGTTATTACATTATTACATTATTACATTTACGATTACGCATTTTGCTCTCCATTAGCTATCTCTCTCTCTCTCGGTCTCTCCTTAGTCTGCGACACACACTGAACTCTAGGGTTTTGTTGACAAATGATCTATCATTACTTTTGCTTAGCTTTCTTGGGTTTACTCTTGAACAATATATTTTATTTATTTATAGATATAGACATACCAAGTACACGCTGTTTTTTCTCATTATACAATAGTTTTCTTCTTGGATCCAATTTCACTAAGTGTATAAAATTTCTAATTACCATTACGCTTCCAGCTCCATTTTCGCTCCAATTTATTTTATTTTACTTTTTTGTTTTAGTTTTTTTTTTTTTAAATTTTCCTCTTGTCACTAAGCCAATTTGTAAAACGTTTAGTACAAATACAATATTCCGTGTATATATATTTTTTGGTTTTTGTTTTTGTATGTATATGTATATAGATATATATATATAATATACTGATATGTTTTGCCATATAAATATTTCCATCCGTAAGCTAAACTTGCTCTCTAGCCCGCGTTCGATTCTTTATTACAATTTTATCAATTTGCTTCGGTTGTTAATTTTCGCAAACAATTTGTTTTTGGGTTGTGCTGGACTTGGGTTGGGTCTTCACATTTATCTCATAATTCATTTCATTTTCAATTTGTTCCAACGCCAAGGGTTTTTGTACAATACAAATGTCTGTCTGTTCTCTTCTTTTTTGTTCGAAAAATTTCCACTTGGTTGTGCATACAATTTGTTGTTGTTGTGTGGTTTTCCCTGGGAAAGCAAATCGAAATCAAGTAAACACCTCAACCTAGTATGAAACCAATGCAATTGTTGGCCAAATATCGTTAGGCGACAAGGACGACTCCTTCGAACTGAAAACGCAACAAAAATTTGTGCCATTAAATGCGCTCAAGATGTGGCGTGGCTGGCCCCTGGCCCTCTGGCAAAAAGGTGTCTGGTTTTTAGCGAATGGAACGCAAGTCCATTCGGGTCTACAAACATTTTCAATTATCAAAAGTTCTGTGTTGGGAGACTGGTCGCGCGTCTCTGGGGGCCAGGTTCCTACAAAATCAAGCGTCCTAATACACAAAAACAATTTCTTGGTTGGGTTTTGGTTTTGGTTTTGGTTTTGGGCCCGGCCTCGCCACGGGTCCGCAGACGCTCGTGTGATATGCAAAAATTTTGTTAGCTGGCTCTAATTTCAATTTACAAATTTGTTCAGCAAATAGCAATCGTTCAGCATGTCATCAATCCATTGGATCGGCACTAGCCGATGCCACTAGGTTCCGTTTTTAACAAATTTGCTGCACCGTCTGCTGCGTGCTGCATAAACATTTTTCTGCGTTTTTCTTGCCGCTTGCTACATTTTCTTTTTTATTATTATTTAACTTTAGGTGTGTGTGTGTGTGTGTGTGTTGAGTGTGTCTTTGTGGTTTTCTTTTAGAAAACTCCTTTGGTTCCCAAGGCGGCACCAATGTAGAGCAGTCCAGCGAGCAACAGCAGCTGCAGCGTGGGTGAAATGGAAGCACTGCCCGAGTCGCCATCGCAACCTGTACCTGCCAACAGAGTGGAGAGAAATGAGTTTAGAACTGGTTGAAGATCTCCGCTCTGTCTGAATGATTGGAAACAGATGGGCAAAATGGGTTGAGAGTATGTGTTGGGGGGTTCTCCTCCAGCAGCTGCTACTTCGGCAACCGATCACAAAGCCTGCAGCCTACTGCAGTACAAAGCCAAATAAAATTACGAGTATTTATTTATGTTTACAATTGAGTAAGTAAAAGCATAAGCAGTTGGTTTTTGGTGCGTTTGTTGGTGCATTCGAAACGAAAAGGAAAAAGAAACAAAAACGAAAGAACTTTACTTTACGCGAACTTACCTTGACCAAAAATCTCCTACAAAACGTTCTGCTATGCATTAATTTTTTTGTTTGTTTTATTTTAGATATTCTGTCAAAAGCTTGAAAGTTGTTTGGCCACAACAACTTCGGATAACCCGACAATGGATACTTAACGGCAACACCTTCGAATGGGCACGGCCCGAGTGGCGGATCGGATCGGGTCGGATCGGGTCGGGTCGGATCGGATTTCAGCAAACGAAAGCCGGCCGGCAAGTGCAGCATTTGCGCACAGGCATGACTCGCTCAACGACTTAATTTCTAAACCTCACTCTAAGGGGGGGGAGGGCGGTACAAAACGTGGTGCAAAGTGTGCAAAAAGCGTCTCAACAAAAATATAAACGAAAACAAAAGCAAACGCAAGTCAATTTCAAAATCAATCTTCCAACAGTTGGGCCATAAATTGGGTATATAATGTACAAAAATTGATCATATTTATCGCTCGCGTGAATTTAATTTTTGCTAATTTGAATTTAAATGGCTGAAACAAAAGCAAAGAAATAAATTGCCACAGCGCAAACAGACTGGTGGATACACAAAACATTTGAAACACGTGTCGCTAAACACACACAAGAAAACACTCAAACGAAACGAATCGAAACCGCAGGCCCCAAGAGAAAAGGCCAACACAAAATCATACAAAAAAGATATTGTATCTGCAGCGTTTTGTATCTGTACACGCGGGCACGCTGGCACGCGGGCACGCGGGCACGCGTGCGCCTGAGTTATGACACGGCAATCGCTTATTTATCTCACACTCCCTCGGAACCCCGTTCCATTCCCCCTGCCAGCTGGTGACATTTCGCTGGCTATGCGACTCTGCGGCTGGCGGTGCCAGCGTGTCTGGTATCACAGCAGCAGCAGGACGAGAGCGACCAGTTCCAGTTCCCATTGTATAAGATTAATACAAACTAGATCGGTGAGCGGCCGGCACTCAGTGAAATTTTAAATGGCCATTAAGCCAAAATGGGAAGCATTGTTGGCAAGCGCTCTCCATAAAGTCCATAAAGAATAAACCGCTACATATAGAGATGCAAATTAATGAATACTGCCAAATCCCGAACCGGTTCGTGGCCAAACCGCTGCCAGAAAAGGGGGAGCGCCGGGGTGCTAAGTGGAAACTTTTACCTCAACCAAAAGAGCTTCAAAAGTGGAGCTTGTCATATACGAAAAGCCATCCCGGGGTGGAATGATCGATTGGAGAGATATTTTAACCCTCTCCTGCTGCTGCTTCCCCCTGGGCTCATTTGCATGCCCGTTCGCTGGGGATCAGTCGGATTTATGTAAAAACCAAAATTAGCTCGAAACCCAATAGAAAGAAACAACAAAGCAAATACAACGCAGCAAATTAACATAAATTAAGTTTTTATTAATTGGTGTGCCAGTAATTTTCTTTTGTGCTCGCTACACGCACGAGTCATCAGTGGTGCCGCTCCGGACTAGACCACACCAGACCAGACATTGTGGCGCGGTGCGAAGCGATTGCGATCTTTCACCCAAAAACCCATAAACTGTACCACTGTCCACTCATTTGAATGGCCGCAGCAAGCTTTTAGTAAGTTAAGTGCAAAACATAAAAGTCAAACGCCCAGCCCGCGCTCTGCATGCAAATTATGTATGAATGATGTACAAATGTATGTAAATATGTATCTGGCGTAGCCCTTGGACTTATCATTGATCATTGTCAGTGGGCATGTATGCATATTCACATTTCTTTCTCGGTCAGTCGTCCGAATCTCTCTAGAAGCTCATTTCGCCTGATTGATGCGCACATTTTGGGCAACTGACAGGGCCGTAAATAAAGGCCTCGGGCCGAATGCTGATGCGCATAAATGTCATAAATTAAAAAGCAAAACTATTCAATCTTTCACCGGAATGAAGCTCTGACTCATGGCATAAATCTCGTGTCCAGCTCGAATGTAACTGTAACGCAAGCTCTGCTCAAACATCAATCTTTTCGGGCAGCATGTTGCAATCGGCTTACGGCTTGTCATGCTAATTAGCAAAGAAAAAGCTGAGTATGTGGTGTGAAATGTAAAATGGGCTGGGCTGTACGGGAGATATGATCAATAACCGTTTTCCATTTCATATTTTTAAATGCTTCGCTTGACCACAGTGAACTGCAGGCCGGAGAACGCGGGAGAGCTCATCGCAGCGCACATTGAGGTGTGGCCGGCACTGTCAGACGACAGACGACAGCCATTAGCGTGGCTTAATGCCACCTTTTTTACGATATATCGTGGCGAATACGAAATTTATGTTAATGGATGGATGCTACATGGCAGAACTTACACAAACACGAAAACAACACAAAAATAACAACGAAAGAAAGATAAAAGAAACAGCAAGCAAAGTGGAAGTGGAAGTAGAAACAGCAACCACGCGCCGCTGACTGTACTTTGGATTTTGTGCCTTTGTGCCACAATCTGTCCCATCAATCTGGTGGTATCCATATGGTCGACCACTCACCTGCCCAACTCCTGACTTTCGGTAAGTAATCGTTCCAGAAGGAACAGCGTGCGGCCAGGGGGCCACGTGCCAGTTTCTCGATCTTGTCATCCGTGCTGAATATGTAGTAGACGGGATCCTCCTTGGAGAAGTTTGGCCACTCCTCACCATCTTGTGCGGGATTGCTGTAAGCAAAGAGAAAGCTTTTATTATAGCAGGCTGTGCGCTGGTTGCGGCACTCGCTGAGCGAACTCTCACGCAGGCAAAAGCTTTCGGAGCCACAAAAAGCTCTTGCTATACTCACCCGGACTTGGCAAACTCGATGACCGCACTGAGCATACGCTTGCCCAGCTCACGCTCCACAGGTCGATACTGCAGAGAGTTGTTCAGCGGCTGGCCGAAGAAGTACTCAATCTCATCGCCATGCAGCACGCCCATCCACTCACCCCACAGCGAGGTGCTTGTGCGCTGCAAAAGAGAGAGGAAGAAAATAAACAGAAAGAAACGTAAGGAAACGTAAGTCAAAGTCGCAATAAGAGTGGGAGACAGGGAAGTCGACAGTTAGACCCGGTTACCCAGTCGTCGTAAATTCGGCCAAAAATTATGCAGATAAACATCCTACCCTTTTTATTTATTTATTTGATTTTGCTCCGCTCGCTGACTGTTGGCTGTTGGCTGCTGGCTCGCTGGCAAATATTGTCGCAGCATGCCGGAGAGCGCGCGCCGCGGAAAAAAACAACCAACGAACGAACGAATGAATAAATAAATGCCTGGTTGACTGCCAGTCAGCTGAAGCTGGAAACGCTGTCGCCCTTGACAGGCACAACACGGCAGAAAATGAACTCCCTGTTCGGCCTGAATGTTTACTGTTATCCTGAATGCAGTTGCATTTCGGCGTGCAAAGAGGGCCACAACAGCACGTAAATGTATGACGGGATGCAGAAGTTAATTTGTAGCATTGGGACATGCCACTTAATACCTAACAGCTGACGCGACAACAAATGCAATTATGCCTAGCAGGCAAAGACTTATTTTGCTTTGAAATATTAACCATTACCGGGAGAAGCCTTAATTATTGCTTATTTTCACATTAATTAAATATGATTCAGCATTCAGTCTCAAACAGTCCAATGAGATTCAGCTGACCGTAAGTCTGTTCTTAGGGTGAACGTAAGCCCAGCTCCAGGTCCACTTAGCCATTCAGCCCAAGTTGGCCGCAATCGGGTTTTGCATGAGCTGCACCTTGACAGGCCGGCTGGCAAGTGGCCATTGCCGTAGCTGCCAAGTCGCATAATGAATAGTGTCAGGGATCCGAGCAAGGCTGGAAGGCTGGAAGGCTGATAATGTGGAAGCCGTGGAGCTCGAAGTTGCTCGAAAATGTATGCAACTGTTGGCACACACACGTCGGCACATGCAAGTCCTACTGCTCCTTCCGCCATTTCGTACAAATAATGAAAAACTGTACGCAGCCATGGCGGAGAAAAGAAACTTTTTTGATTTAAGCGCAGAGCAAGTTGGACACTGAGGTCATAATGGGAAACGCCACGGTCGAGACGAGTCGAGACGAGTTGGCAGAGAGAAGAGGAGAGCAAAGTGAAGTGGCGGCGAATGGAGTGGGGAGTAAAGAGTGGAGAGTGGAGAGTGGAGAGTACAGCGGAGTGGAATATGAAAACTTATTTAAGTGCCAGGCACGTTGCACGCTGCAGTAGTCAGGCGAAGAAGGAGCTACAGCCGGAGTAGCTCTGGCTGGTCACTCGGGCAGCCAAGCAGATAGACAATCTGGCAGGCACTTTAGCAGCTGGCGACCCCATTTGCCATGCTTCGTCGCCCCATCGTGGCCGCCGTCAGTCTTATTGGACCCCGGGTCAGATCCCCTCTCTTCGTCTCGTTTATGGGCAAAGTGAGTTACGAGTTTTGTTGCGGCAACTTGACTTGGTTGTAATTAAAACTAATTTCATTTGCTTTCATTTCCATTCAGGAGCCAGCAGCTACCAAATTTCTCTGCATCTCCTGCTGCTGCTCCTGGCCAATGGATTATTAACAGACGATTGGATTTAAACAATGCAACGGACACACACACACACCCGGCAGCGCCAATCAGTACGGCTTATTGTGACATCAATTGGAAAGAGCAGCGAGGGAGCAGCAGCCCAGCACTGTACACTATTGATTTTATTTTCGTAATTTCCTGTTTTGTGTTGGCCAAAATTGCATTCAAATGGCCATTTATCAGCAGCCAATATCGACTAATTATATTCATACGTACGAGAAATCAATAATCGTACGCATTGTGTGTGTGTCGCTGCGTATTGGTTAATCATTAGGAAAGTTCAATCGGGAATCGGGACAAACCGCAGGGCAAAGTCGTTTAAACAAATAACTGAGGGAAATTATGCCCCACACGTGCAGGCCATGCCGGGCCGTGACCTCGTAAATTGAAGTTTCATTAGTCGACACGGACTAGTCCTCCTCCGCTTCTGGTACTGTTCCCTCTCCGCTGTCCCGTCCCTTAGCTTGTTGTTTCTGTTTCTTGCCCCACTGTCTGCCTTCTTGGCACAGGCAGTGCGTGTAGTTTAATTGGCGCTAGGCGACCGAGAGTGTGTGAGTGGCCCGGAGTGGCAGGGTGGCAGGTGGCAGGTCTGTTTGTATACATTTTGTGGGTGTGTATTGCGTGAAACTTTTGGTTACCATAATTATGGCGGCCAAGGTTGCCGCAGGAAAGGACACTCTTGCCCCACCCACCCTCCGCCTAGCTGGAGACACCCAATGAAGTCCAATCAAATGGATTGCACGCGTTCTGTGGCTGTCTTCAGCAAATTGCTTGATTAATTGAAAATGCCGCACGGACAGGACAGGTGGCATGGCAGAGTTGCAACCGGACAGCACGCGCTGTCCGTGGGCCCAATATCTTCATCAAATGGCGGTGATTTTTCAATCATAACAATCAAACAAAATACTATAATTTAAGGGTAAATACACACGAGCAGACTGCAGCATTATCGTAATCCAAGCGCTTGACGGTTTAATTGGATAATCAAATTGTTTCGCGGCTTGACTGGAGATCACGCAACATTCAGTTAGGGATTATTAAGTGGAAACCTAAGGCACTGTGGAAAATCGAGCATTAACTGTCTATTTCCCCTTTAAATTGCTTTTTTCAAGTGCCTCCGATAGTTCATCAAAAGCTTTAAAAGTTAAACTTTAACCTTAGCGCTGGCCAAAGGTTCCAGAACTTTTGCCCAAACAATTTTACAATAATTATGTAGCGGCGGGGCGGGGGGGTGTTGGCCATAAATAACACGAATCGTCTTCTATGCTTGAGCTATTCTTAGCCAGTGGCTCACACTCGACTGTGTGACATGCACCTGACCCCATTTGCGGGGCTAGAGAAACTTTCGCTTTCTGTGCTGCAGATTAACCGCAACGTGGCCCTCCCCCTGCGGCAGCCCTGTCCCGACATTAATAATTAAGGCAGACACACAGTCACGTTGACATTTTGCTCTGCCGCTGCTGCGTAGGCAACTCTCACTGGTACGTGGAACCTGCTGCGGGAGGCATGTTCTGCCATTAGCCTTGTGTGCAATTTTAATGACAAACAAATTGCAGTCGGCCAGGCCCAGCCCAGCCCAGCATTTCGTTTCGTTTCGTTTCGAGCATTTTTGCCTTTCGCGCCACTTGCGCCCCATTTGACCGCATTTCGATTGGACGAACGCAGGCGCTTCAACGCCATCTCACGTGTCAGAGCCTGAGAAATATTTAATGATTTGCCGGCAGTCTACAGTGGGCAGCAAAGGGAGAAAAGCACTGTGCAGTGCAGTTTGGTTCGTCGTAATCTTTTCTTTATGCTGGACAATGTTTGCCAATTGCGATCTGTAGAGAACGTAAAAATGAGCACGGACGAACTTGCTTTAACGCGAATGGCACGCACGACAGCAGAGCGCAAAGCAAAAACGACCGAGAGCGAATTCAGGCGGCAGCGAATTCAGAAGGGAGCGAATTTAAACGAGAGCGAAGAGCAGATCGCCGATAGAGAGTCCGGGAGAGATTCACTCCAGATAAAAGCTTTTGATGAGAGAATGCATTTACTTTGCATTTCAACACTTATTAACTGTTACTTGTAACAATGTCCCAAGCCACCACATAAATACATTTTGTTTGATAAAAATCAATATTTTCTAGGCAATATATGCAACGGTACTTACATGTGTAAAGTAATAGTAGTGCACGGAGGCGCCTCGCTCGGCTAGCGCCTGGGCATACTCGTTGGTGGGGCAGGTGAAGAAGTGATCGCCCACAGCGCGTCCGATTTGCTGCTGGTTCTGATAGCCCGGATTGCCCTCCCAGCTGGTGTACTGCAAAATAGAGAGCGCGAAGAGAGAGAGAGAGGTGGAGAGAGGAGAGGTTAGTTACTCAATCATGGGAATTAAGTTAGCTGTCAGTTTTGTCAACTTCCGCTCGATTAATCTCAGCTCTCTACGATGCGGACAGCTAATCCTGGATGCTGTCAAATCCATAGCTACAAGTGACGCATGGAATCGCAAAATTAGCTTTTCTGCTGAAGGCACAGACTAAATGGATAAAGCAACCAATCCCCCACCCTCCCTGAATGCAATTCAATCAGGCTGCCAGCGTTGCAGTCGCAGCAGTCGCAGCAGTCGTCAATGGAGTCCACACGTCAAACCGGCTCTGCGATTTGCATATGAATTTCGTTGGAATTGCAGTTTTCGGGCTGCTGCTCCATTGCACTTCTTACCTGGAATATGATGGCCTCTCGCTCCGCCTGCGTTGCCTTGCCGAAAATGTTGTTCATAATCTCCAGATACTTGTCGCGTGGCAGGGCTGTGGCATCGTCCTTATCGAAGTAATCGATGAAATCGTACAGCAAGAAGTAGGTACCTGCAACGACAACGGGATGCAGCTAGTGAGCAAAAGCGAGGTCATGCCACCACAATGTGCAGCCTGTGTGGCATGGATGTGTGTGTGTTTGTGCGTATGGGGGCACTGTTACTGCCACTGGAGCTCGATGAGGGTTCTGCTGGCGAATTCTAAAAAACAATTACCACTGCAGGCCGCTGAGGGCGCGGCAGTGGAAGCGGCTGCGGCGGCAGCGGCGGCGGCGGCGCTTCAAGATTCCGACTCACAATAGACGGGTCGTGCCAAGGACGTTGAGTGCAGCATTAACCCCACGACCTGCCAGCAGCCACAACAGCAATCACAGAATGGGCATGGGTGAAATACGAGTATGGAAAACAAAAACAAGAGGAACAAGCACACACTCGGAGACTCGGAGACACAACAACAGCAGCAGCGTAGAACCACAGCGAGAACAAAGCGTCTCCTTTGCGGCCTTTTATTAAGTTAATTTTTATGGGGCACTTGTTGTTGCACTGTCGCTGTCGTCAGGCCTTGTCTTTGTGCCACACTTCAAATATGAACACACTAACGAACCATAATTGCTCAACAGCCACAGCAGCAGCTGCAGAATCCATAAGGACATGCACACGTGTGTGTGTGTTTTTATTTGTGTGTTTGTTCGTTTCCATATGTTGATTTTTGCTGGCATTCAAGTAAATCCCAAACATTATGCAACAATTTGGCATTTGGCTAAATCTTACTCAAAATGTGCCCAAGTCACGTTCAAAATTGTATTCTTTTGTGCATTAGTTTCTCGGGGAATGATTTCTAGATATTCTAAATATCCATCGGGATCATCAGAGAGAAAAGTTGGAAGTCAAAATGTCCTGAGTCTCACTTAAATGATTACTAAAGGCAACAAACTGCTGTGGTTTCATGCTCCCACTTTTAATTAAATTGCCAGAAACACACACTCTGTGGCCACAAATTGTTCGACTCTCCCCAAACGAGTACACACAGACAGCCATGTAAATATGCTTTTAATGAGTGTATAATTGAGTTAGAAGCAGCAGCAGCAGCAGCAGCAGCAGCAACAGCAACATGAATATAAGCGGAAACATCGGGCTGATTCGATGGAGCACAGCAATGGCCAGGCCCGAGGCAGCTGCGACGACTCCGCAACGCGAAGCAATTAACAGGCAGACAAGCGATGGCTGGCAGAGGCATTTCCACAGCCGAGCAACAGAGACAACCAGAATAGGAAGTAGAAACCAAATTTAAATTATTTAAAACGCCAAGAAATCGTCGAGCTGCAGTGGATACATTTTTCATGCCATACTTGTGTGTACAATATGTATTTCTGGTTGGCACTCGGCGGTTCAGCGGGAAATGCTAGGAAATTTGCTTTATTTGGGGCCTCAACTTTAGGTTCCAGCAGCAACTATATTTTGGATTTACTTCGAACAAATTAATAAAAAAAAGTGGCAAAAATGTAACTTTTAGAATTTTAGATTCTGCTCTACTAGACCTTCTTGAATAAATCTCAGGACAATGCTTAAAATTTGAAATTTATACCAAAAATCATTTTTATTTTTGTTTTTTTCTGAAAAAAAAGTTATTTTACCTACAATTTGCCATTACTTCCCAATCCTAAATTTCACTACCATCACAAAGTTTCGTAGCACTTCCCGGTCAATACATACTTAGCTCGTCGTAAATTTAGCTGAGCAAATATTTTATTTAGAATAAAAATTAAGGACATACACACCACAGGCACACAAACACACACACAAATGCACGTACATGTGGCAGTAAATGTGAAGTCTGAAGGGGGAGAGGCAACCGAATTTGTCAAACACAAACAGAAAAGGATGCTTTCATGTGCGCGGCATAGCGCAATGTATTTGAGTTTGTATTCGTATTGTTGCAAATGCTAGATGACCTTGAACTCACAAACACAAACACAAACACAAACCCAAACCCAACACTCACACAAATACCAAAGCAAAGCTGCCAGGCCAGGCACGGTATCCCCTCATCGTGGTGGCAGTCGCCTGGCGGGCACGCACGCACACCTTTGGCCAAGAGAACGGCGGAGAAACAGGCAACGAACGTATAAAAATGTAAGCTGCAACAGGAATACAAAAAGAGCGACAGAGAGAATGAACGAAAGACAGAAAGAGAGAGAGAGAGAGAGGAGAGAGAGAGAGCGAGAGAGCGAGTGAGCGAGTGAGGGCAGAATAACAGCAGCTGTGAGCAATGAGTGAAAGTGAGCAGAAAGCACACGTGCCTGTTGGCAAGACGGCGACGGTGACAGGAACAAGAAATCGAAAGCGGACCAAAAGCACGAAGTAAACCAACGGACACAAAAGCACCGAGAATCTTCTTCAATCTGTTATACGAGAATAACAAAAGCAACACATAATACCCACTCCCCACCCCCACCACGTTCTGTGGTGGCTCGCGAAATAATAAGAAAAGGAAACACGCAAAAACCCAAAAGTTGTTCCAAGTGCGCCATTTTTCTCTGACCTGGGAGGGGAAGAAGCAGCAGCAGCCACGCAAATGTCCAGAAAGAAAGAAGGAGGGGGTAAGGGGAAGCCAAACAGATATTATATGAAGAGGGATTCTCATTGAATTGTACAACGAATCTTCACTTCATATTTATGTAGTTTAAACTAAATTTAGTGCCGGGTATGCTCTCTACGACTTTCTCTCTCCGCTCCGTGGATTTATCTAAACCTAAAAGAGTGCGCTGCAATGCTAAAAATATAGTTAACGTGCTTAAGGAAAGTCTATGAACATATTATGGACTGAACACATAACGATAACAAGTTTGCAGAGTTTCAGCAGAATCTTCGAAGATTCCTCTTTAAACTGCATGAAAACATTTAAATATTAACATAGGATCTTAAGCACATAAAACGCTAAACAGTGTCCTGCAAAAGTGTATTACTTTGCGGACTGCAAATATTTCGTGTTTCCTGCGTGTTTCAAGCTTCTGCGCTAAATCGGAAACCCTTTCTGCAAGGGTAAAATAATTACGACCAAACTTTAAGTCTGCTTGAAATAATACACGTAGCTGCCACAGTCCCCTTCCCTGTCCCAGGATGGTAACCCCTTAATAATAAGGCCATGGACGTAAAACCCCCTGCCAGTCTCTCTGTGTGTACGACAATGCTGCGGCACGTGTGGCACTCACGCGTCCCGTTCCGCCCATCAAGATGGAGGCCTCGCTTTTTGCTGCCTGCTGCCTGCTACCTGCTGCTTTCTGCTTGCCAGCCCCAGCCTGGCCAGCCCCTTGTCACCTGAGCGAAATATATTTAAATAATTTATGATGCCGTCCTGCACAGCTGAGCGCTCTCCGCCTCCCTCTCTGTCACTCTCTCTCTCTCTCTCTTCCACTGACGAACCGCATGCTTGACTTGGACTGTGTGTGTGTACCTGTGCCTGTACCTGTGTGTTGGTGTGCTGGTTTGTGCGTTCGTTGCTCGATTTTTGTTCTCTATTTTGTACTTTTTTCTTTCCCGTTATTTACGTGGGCAAGTCTGGCGCGTTCAGCTAGCGGCGCTTCAGGGTCTGCCCCTGGCTGTGGGTCTAGCTTTGGCTCTGCTTCTTATTCTGACTCTGCTCCGCTTACAATATTAAGACATAAGACCAACGACACTGCGGAGCTTTGACACGCACCACAATTGGAGTTTAAAGTTTGTATAATTCGTTTGCGTAGACAAAAGCCTCAAAAGCTGCAGCTACAGCTAGAGCCGGAGCGAAAGCCGCAGTCACAGTTAGAGGCAGAGCGGGAGCCACAGCCAGAGATAGAGCTACAGTTAGAGTCAGAGCGAGAGAGCGAGAGCCAAAGCCAGAGTCAGTGCGAGAGCCACAGCCACAGTTACAGTTAGAGCGAGAGCCAAAGCCGCAGTCACAATAAGAATAGGAGAGAGAGGGAGAGCGAGAGCCACAGTCAGAGACAGAGACCGAAGCCCAAAGCCGGGCAGAGCCAGCAGTGCCGAAACATTATACAAAGTGCAGTTTTGTGACAGCAGCAGCAGTTGGACGGGGGGAACCACAATAGTTGCTGGAACAGCATCCCAAGCAACTAAGCCCCCACCACAGTGTCATGCAATAAACCATAAAAATTAAGCACTCGAGCCAACAGCAAAAGCAGCAAAATGCATTACGAGCAACGGTACTCAGCAGTGTACAGAGAAAAATTTTCTAGGGGGGGTGGGAGGGGAGCACGGTTAAGCCGCACCTCCAAAGCGTGTACGAGTGTAGCCATGGCAACCGCCATAAAACGACAAGAACAAGAATAAAATGCAGGCAACAACTATTGTGCACAGCAGAAAATATAGATATGTACGAGTATAATGCCAGTGTACAGTAGTGGCAGAAAAGTAATAAAATCACAACAACAAAATAAAGGATGAAGAGCGAACTGCAGCAAAAAGTTTGCAGCAAAGTGCAGGAGGAAGGGCATGGGGCGATGGCTGAGGGCTGAGAGCTTGGCAAACAACATTGGCAATGGGTAGTACTTTGTTTCGGATAAAGTTTAGCGCTGACGTCAGCCGCAGAGGATGCAACAATGGCGGATGCGACAAGGATAACAGCAGCAAGAGAGATAGAGCGGTGGACAGGATGGGAGCGAAATGAGGCTGCTGCTCTTGATAAAGTCGCGACCCAAAAGGAAAAATTGAAGCAAAGTCTTTGGCCAACCCAAGAGAGATTCATTGCCTCGGGGGAGTGGGAGCAGGGACTGAGACTTACCCTCATCCCTGACATTTCCCATTAGTATGTCGTAGTCCTTGAGATCCGCCGTCTTCATCAGTGTCATGGGATCCGCGGGCAGAAAGGCACCATCAATGGTCGGTGCCGATGGGAAGCTGAGGATGCCGGAGTACGAGTTCCATTGCTGCACCGAAATGGTTTTGGCATCGACGCCACGCATGCAGCTCATCACATGAGCGGGATTGGTCTGCAGGAGAAGAAAAAGTTGCCAAAAATCGAAGCAGATAAAATGCAAGGACTCCTAACTCACCTTCAGCATGGAGGCATTGCAGTTGCAATCATTAATCAGCGCCTTGCCAATCTCCACAGCCTTCTCGCTGGTCATGTGACTCCAGGGTGCATTCATGGTGCCGGACTGCATCATGCCACGCTTGACCACGCCCCGCGTCACCGGCGACATTAGCTGAGCATTCACCGAACTGGACCCGGCCGACTCCCCAAACAGCGTCAGCCACTCGGGATTGCCGCCAAAGGCGTGCGCATTATCCTTGATCCAGCGTATGGCCAGCGCCTGATCCCACAGGCCCACATTGCCGGGTGCCTCCTCGGCAAAGTCTGCGGGCATTTCCGGGGCCAAATGCAGAAAGCCAAACGCACCCACGCGATACTGAAAGGACGCGACTATCACATTGCCCACCGCTGCCATAATATCAGCATTGTAGATCTCCAGGGTGGCCGAGCCGGTCATGAATCCGCCGCCATAGATCCAAATCAAAATGGGCAAGCCATTGGTCGTGTTCTGTGGATTACCATTGTGGATGAGATGATCCGTGTCCGCTGGCTTGGCGCCCGAGTGCTGTGGGATTGTCAAAGTTACGCTCTGTGGGGAAAGTCCTGGAACACTCACCTCTGCCCCATTGGCGCCTCTGCCATGTCGTAGACGCGCCTTGGCCGGCGCCCAAACATTGATGTACAGACAATCTTCAGAGACATTTGTGTTGGGATTCCAAATCTCCTCACCGGAGAAGCCCGGAAAGTATTCGTAGCTAAAGAGGGGAAGAGGAAGTTGCTTGATTACTGACTGACCCATATGCAAATCAAAGCTTCGTTGGTCTCTCTCTCTCTCTCTCTCACTCTCTGCCGTCACCCCACAGCTGGAATTCGGTCACGCCAATTACGACAAAAGCGAACCCAGCTGTGTGTTATTTATTTTACGAGTATTTGCTCATCCCCCTCTGGCCACACTGTCGCTTCTCACTGCCCCCCCCCCCCCCCCCCCCCCCCCCCCCCCCCCCCCCCCTCTGGCCACACTGGCCTGGCCTACCATTTGACATAGTTTTTTGCGCCTTATAAATGTTTGAAATGCCTCGGAATCGATATCCTCTCTACGCATTCGTACAAAGCTCAGCATTTGTCTGTGCGTTTCTATAGATACCTTTTGTGCAGATACACACACACACACACACACACACACACACACAGATGTATGTCTAGGTGTGTTTGGCTTCGTGTCCATTAAAATTAACTTTTGCCCGTTTCGCATAAAAGTAATTTATCACAGAGAGAGCGAGAGAGAGAGAGAGAGCGAGAGCGAGAGCTGCCTTTATCTCTTTATTTTTCTAATTTCCTTTTGCCACACACACACATCGATGACTGTGTGTGTGTGTGTGTGTGTGTGTGAGGCAATTATTTCAAGAGCAGAAACCGGCAGAGACCTGCCAAGCTCGGACTGATTGAAAGCGGCAGCGAAAACAGGAAGCTGCCAGCCCCAGGGGCAGCAGCACAACCCCCCAAGAATGTCTCTACACTTCCTTCCATCTGCCGTAGATGTTTTATTAAATATTTATAGCTGCTAATTGCAACATTAAAGAAGAAAGTTGAAGCCAGACAATGGAAAATAGGGCATACAAACAAACGGAACACATTTAATGCGTGAATTTGGAACATTTGAGAGATATTTCTGCCAAGAAGGAAGTAGTGATAGAAGCTCTCATCTGGGTATTTATGTATACCTTCAGTGTCATAATTTACTCTTCTGAAAGCTATAACTAAAATCTAAAACATCGCTGACTCGTATCTCCAAAAGAATCCCTTATGATAGTCCCCCAAGTTCATAGAAGTTCAACTATGTTAACAATGGAAAACTGAAGGCTCTTTTTTCACCACTCTTGGGACTCTTCGATGAGTCTACTCTCTCCACTTTGAGACCTCCTCAAAGGCAATCTTTCTACTCATTAACAGTTTTCTTCTACAATTTTCTAGCCCAACCAACGGACAACAAAGAGATAATTAAATGCAATTGCAGAGCTGGCTGGTGCTGACTTCTGGTTCTGTTTCGGTTTCTGTTTGACCGGCATTTTAGCATGCGGCATGACGTCACTAGCAACAGTTAGGTCAACAGCGTGAACAGTTGCAAAAGTGCAGCCGGGCTCCAGCTTGGTTTCTGGGTCAACTGCAGAAGTGGAACGACCCCCCGCTCGACTTACCGCTCTTGGACGCAGGTTGCCGATAGACGTGTGGCGTCTAGGACGCCGTGCCAGGGCTCCGCCGGTACCGGTTTGCGAAAGCGCAGGTCCTCCACCGGCGGCTTGGCATAGGGGATGCCCGTGTAGACATGCACCTCGCGGCCCTGCACTGTGACGGAGCGGCCGCGCACCGGGCCGGATGATGTCTGCACCACCAGGCGATCGATGACGCCGCAGACGCCGGAGAGCTGCAGCGAAAGTATGAGCAGCAGCGCCGCGGGGAGCGCATTGAGGAGGCTGCTGTGCTGTGTGGAGGATGCCATGACGCGGATGCGCGACAGCGCCGGAAGCGTATGCGCCGTGCGGTGTCCTACTTGACGCTGTGACGTCACACCAAAGTGGCCAGCAGCTGGCAGCTGGCAGCAGATTTGGCTCTGATTACGTCTGCGGCGTAAGGGCTTAAGGCTTCGGTTTCTCCTTGCGGCTTGCTGTGGTTTTTGGTGAATTTTTCTTATGCTTTGACGCGACTGTTGCTCTCTGCTACAACTGCAACCAGCAACCATCGGCGCAGGAATACTACAATTGCCGCAGGACTATTATCCAGTTGTGCTTGCTGCTGCTGTTGCTGCTGCTGCTGCCACAGTTGCCACTTGAAGCTGCCGTATGTGTCTTGCACTGAACATTCTTCCACAGCCTCAGCTCGGTCTCGCCTGGGCCTGGCCTGGGACTCGGCACTGGCTGTTGCACTTTTTGCAGCTGCAATTTGTCTCTACGCTTCCTGCTCGGGTTGCCTTTTGCCTTTTGCCTTTTGCCTTTTTCTTTCCTTTTCCGTTCCGGTGTGGTCTGCCTTCTGCCTTCTGCCTTCTGGCTGCTGCTGCTGCTGCTGTTCCTCCTCCTCGCTGTGTTTAAACTGCAAATAGAAAGGACAGGCATTAGGGTATTTGTCTTAGTTTCCTGCCAGTGTGCTTTGAGCTTTGTTTAATTTTTGTTTTTGCTGCCTCTATCACAAGTTGACTTCTCCTCTGCTGCTGCCCCCATTTCTATGCTACAATATTTAAGTGTGTTTGCATTTGTGTCGGTCGTATGTCTCTGCAACAGTGTGTGTGTGTGTGTGTGTGTGTTTACCACTTCAACAGAGATGCAAAGGCACAGAGAAAGTCACCTGCCTCGGTTTCGCATTCACAAGTTTCCCCCCACATGCACATTGGGGCCGGGGCCACTCACATCTGCTCTCGAGTTGTCGCTCTCTCATATCGTTTGCCAAGTCTCCTTAGTCTTCACATAATTTCTCAGATTTCTCATACATTTATGGCTGTCGTTAAAGTCACTTGACCGATTTATGCAGAATATATATTTGCAAACATGCAGAACTCCATTCAGCAATCGTAAGTTGCGGGTTCTTAGCGTAATTGGAACTCTTTGAGATACACCTAAACATGGGTAACTAATTGGCAACTAAATGTTACTTTTTCCTGCCGGTTTCTTAATGCATTTTCTACAATTTTTCTGCCATTTTTCTTTACTTTTTCTACAATTTTTGTCTAATATTTCTACAATCTAAAATTGTTCTGCAACAGAAATAGACAGAATTTTGAATACTTCTACCAACCACTTCTAATTCCCCAAAGTTCTAGACATATGTCCTTGAGTTTAAGTTTATTTTGCACATTTTAATATCACTTTTTGTACTGGTTTATTCGGGCTACAATAAATGGCGATACTTCCTTGAAAACTTTACATTTTGAAGTGAGTTTTCCCTGTGGAGTGTATGCACTGCTAATGGAAAGTTAACAGACAACACTTGTGCCACAAATATCATTCGAAAGAGCCCAACTATCTGTCCCACACACACACACACACACAAATTAGGCGATGCCATTTCATTGGTTGGCAAAAGTTTTCTGTGTGTGTGTTTTGCTCTATAAATATGGCATTTGATGCCAGCTGTCGTCCTGGGGAGGCTGCAGCTTGATGGGAAACAAGACAAACAAAAGAATGAGCAAACATTTTGCCGCAGCAAATAGCTTAACCCTGTCCTGTCCTTGATGCGCTGCCAGCTCCGCGTTGCAGCGGAACTTTCGATGCCAAATTGAGCCGCGACCCGGACATGCCCGATCCGGCCCCGTGCCAGTGGCTTGCATGCTGGAGGCCCATTAAACGGGGCCCGTATAATAAACTCCAAAGCTGCCACACCCCCCACACTACGTGCGCCCAACTGCACTGCACCTTATGCTAAGCAGCTCTCTCTCTCTCTCTCTCTCTCTCTCATTGCTGGCGCCGCAGTAATTTAAATGTTATTTTGTGGCACAATTAAAGTGGCATTAAGACGCCACCGAAATGCGGCTTACAGGCTGCCAATTTAATTCCCTGCTCCTGCTCCTGCTCCTGCGGCCCCTCTGCACATTTCAAGCTAAATTAGCTCAATTTTCTACATGTTCTTTGCATTTTCATTTCTCCTCTTTGTTGCTCACACTTTTCCCTTCTGCTGTGGCAGTCTTTGCACAGTTCTCTCCCATCCCCCGTCCAGGCTCTGTCAACAGCGCCTGCTGCTGTGCAGATAAGACCCGAGTCCGGACCTAAGTGAATATTTTCTTAATTTTTTGCGGCTGCAGCAGTTTACTGCCAGCCCCAGCCCCAACCCCAGGCCGCTTTTACTGGAAACTTTCCATGGAAACGAGTCAGTTTTTAATGCGACATGGAGGCGGAGTGGGCGTGGCACACTCTTCTTTCGTCTTTTCGCTTAGTTTCAGCTGACACGGCGACATTTTTCCTTTGCCAACTGTTTTCATAAAGTGCCAGCTTCAAAGTTGTCTGAAGGAGCAGCTAAAAGCTTCCAAAGTATAAGTACTCCATGGAGTTCTGTCAGAGCTTAGGTCAGAAATTGTCCACAATTTTCCTGACTCAAATCTGAATTCATCTGCCGGGAATGTCAAAATTCGAGCTCGTAATTATTTTTGCAGCTTTTATCTAGTCACAAAGTGAATCAAACCTCAAAAATAATTTAAATATTGCAAATAATTTAAATTGATTTTTGTTTTTTTTTTTAATTCAATTTTTAGTGTTTTTAATGTGATTTTTAGTCTTTTTTTAATATAATTTCTAGTTTTTTTGCTGTGATTTTTTAATTAAAATTCTGTTGACGCTGTGGCAGGATTTTCCTCATAAACATTTCATAGTTTTTCTTGTGGCTTTTTGGTTTTCTGTGCTTTTCCATGGAAATCACATGAATACCCCGTTTGGCGAGCGACACCCTCAGCAATGGTGTCATGGATATGATAACAGACAAAGAAAAACAGAGACAGAGCAAGTGGGAGACAGAGAGGGGCAGAGAGAGAGCTAGAAGGATAAGCGCGAACAATTTTAATGACATTCAAATGAAATTATAATTTCAAAAGTTTCGCCAGCGCGCCATGAGAACGTTTGTGATGACGATGATGACAAGGACATGACCAGCACCAGGTGAAAAGCGAGCGGGCGACACTAGTGCCCCTCCAACACCCTCTCAACACTCCACCCTCTCTGTCTTTCTCTTTTAGCGCCCTGCCTGGGTCAGTATTCGTTGGCCAAAGGTCAAAAGGGGGAACACAGAAACAACGATAAAGGTTTGGCTGCCTTCCACGACCTCGGCGCTGCTCCCATTCAACTCTCTCTGGCTCTCTCCATCTCCTCCCCCGCACCTTCTTTTGTTTTCAAAATTTGGCGAATGCTAAAAAACTTTGCTAACGACAAAACGAACGGTAAAAGCCAAAGGGTAAACAACACAAAGGCAAAACGAAACAAAAACAAAGATGAGAGACACCAGAGGGTGAGCGAGGTTGCTGGCTGAGGAGAGCAACGTAACGGGATGGGACGGCACGGAACGGAACGGTACGAAACGAAACGAAACGAAGCTTACGGGTTTTTGATGTTTGCCGTGAATGTTGTTTCTACCACACATACACATAGGAAATATTGTACGTGCCTATTAGAGATGGGAAGTGGGAGGACGACAACGAACGACATCACGCACGATTATTGGATATAATACATATTTGTAGTTGAGCAAAGTCAGGCAGGAATAAGTGCGAATATCTCGAGAATTTCTGTAAGTTCTCCTCGTTCTTTATTAATATTGAAACATTTTGCAAAGAGATCTCTTTGGCTGGCTTAAACCAGCTCGAAAGCGATGTGCACGAAGTGTCACGTGTCACGCACCCTATCAACGTATACCTCCAACCTGATACATATCCGTCTATGTCGATGTAAAAATGTGCTGTTTAATTGGTAGGTTGAAGAGGGTAGTGGCAGGCAGTTTGGAAAGAGCAGGGCTGAGGGCAAAGCAGGCTGAAGGCAGCGCAGTGGCAGAGGGCAGAGCAGTCGAAGGGCTGGCAATCGGATGGCAGTTGGCGACGCTTAATTGATACCCAAAACGGCAGAGGTGTGCGAGACAGGTGTCTATTATGGTGCTGAATACCTAAAGGACTATTGGCTAATAGTGTGACAGGCACAGTTGACTGGGAACTTAATGGTGGTGTGGCATCCAAGGAGCAGCTTCAAATCATCTAAAGATTCAAATATCTCGTTGAACACATTCTGTTTAATCTTTTCCAGGCCATTTCCCTGTGCTCGCTCCCTTCCGGTTAATAAACTTCCGCACAATCATTAAACCTCGCCTCGCCATGGGCCCCCTAAAAATATGACCATCTGCTTTAATGGGGGGCACAATCTTCGTCAACTTGCCACTGACCGTTTGACCTTTTGGGGCCACAGCAAGTGTCGGCAGTCCGATCACAGGCATCAGCGCCATTAGGCGAATGTCTGGCGCCAGCCAAACTATAAAATAAATGCACAGGCGTGGCGCCAAATCGTAGCCAGGGGTGCCGGACCACACGACAAGCAAATGACCCAAACAACGACTAGCAGAACAGAGAAGAGACGGAGAATGTGACAAGAAGTTTCGCCTCTGACAGAAGCTGAAGCTGAAATCAGAAGCTGATTTTATTTTCTAGTTGGATTTTGAGTTGATAAAAGTGCAACGCAGCGGGAGGAGTTTTCATGAATTTTACGCTAATATTGTTGAGGTATAAAAACTTTTTAAAAGTGCAAGCACATGGAGTATTGAACTCAGATTTCTTGATTCTGCTCTGTGTAATTATTCTCCCATCAAAAATGCTTTAACTTCATTTAACACAACCAATAAACTGCATCACCGACTTGCACTTCAAGCTGCTGAGTGTGAGTCAGACGCTGACTTTTAGTGGAGGTTTGTAACGGTAAAACTTATATGAAGACCAAAAGAAAATGCAAACTACGCACCGCTGCAGCGCTGGCCGAAAGGGAGAATGGTGCAGCGAGAGAAAAATAACAGTGCACGCAGCAGAGGCGCAGAGTGCGGAGCTCGTAGCAGACGAGCAGAGAGCAGAGCTCGCAGCAGAGGAGTTGGGAGCAGAGATCACAAGAGAGGAGTGGGGAGCAGAGATCACAACAAAGCAGAGCAGAGCCCGAAGAGGAGAGCAGAGCAGAGGATAACAGAGCAAAGCAGGTAGCAGAAAATGTCATCGCAGCGCAGCCCGTGAAGAGAAGACTGCGCTTAGTTTTTGTTTTATTGCACGTCGCTGCATGTGGTGGCTCTCGGGGGGTGAGTGCCGGTACAGCCCCACCCCCACAACATTAAACAAGTGCCGCGTGGCCACGTCCGGTGCACGACTTTGGTTTTTAGTGGCGGCATTCGCCCGTCAGCGGGTACGTCGTTAACGCGGAGACGCTCAATTTGGCGCTACGCTTGCCTGCGCCTCGGTCGGTGCGACTGACCTTGATGATATCACCGGCAGTCCTCCCTCCCCCCTGTCCACACACTTTCAGTTCCTGTTTCGGGCCAAGAACTAGTCGAAGACATGTGCGAATCTCTCGCTCAAAACTCACACGTGCCACCCTGCCTGCACCCACACTTACACACACACACAGCCCGACACTCCTCTTCTCCGCTCCCCTTCTGTGCTGCCCTTGGTGTCGATGTCTTGGGGTTCTCGGGTTACCCCATGGGTGTGCTGCACTTAAAGCCCAAATAAAAATCAATAATCGGGCAAATGACAAGTCAACCAGCTGAGCTGAGCCGAGCTAAACGGGCGGAGCCGACAATTCTGAATCGTCTTGCGGCCCAAAAAAAAAAAAACCTTATACATATATGTACCTACATACATAAGTACATACTCTCTCTGTGTGTGTGTGTGTTGGCATGTTTGTCAGGAAAAAAGTTGTATATTAAGTAACCTGACTGCGAGATTTCCCGTGTTGCTGGCATGCACCGAAAGTCTCCTTGTCGACTTGACTCGAATTTATGGCATTTTCACTTTTTATTTATGTATTTTTTTCTGGGTTTTTGGCTGCATTTGGTGGTACGAAATACATAGAGTCATTAACCCACAGAGAATGCCAGAATTTGCAAAAGAAAATGGCACACGAGAAGGCGGCATAAAAGTGGGAGATCGTAGATTATTTGGTCTTGTGTGCATGGTTTTTGGAAAAGAGTTTAGCACATGATTTAAACAAACAAACAAGAGAAAGACCGCAAAATGAATTATACATTTTCTGCAACGTAGACACATTAAAAACCGAGGAAGAGTCGAACAAATTTCAAAAGTTTAACTATTAAAACGCTGTTGAAGTTGTCGTTGCCCGGTCAGAGATTGCATATACGAATATATCTTATGCCACACATCTGAATCCTGAGATTCCCACTTAAATTCTCCTATTGCCCACTCCCCTGCGGATGCTGTATAAAATGTCAAACGTGAATGCTTTGTTTTCGCATGAAATGACGCAAGAAAGGAAATCATTTGCCCTAAGGGCGCCGCTGCCAAAGGGCATCCAACACAGACACGATACCCAGCAAGTGACGTCACAATAAGTACATACATTTACATACATATGTACATACATATATGTACGTAGAAATGTACTCGAATAGTGTGTGCTGTGTGCTGAGTCCTGGCCCTGTGCTGACCACAAAATCTACACAAAAGGCCGCAGGCTGGTTAATTATATGAAACAATAACATCATCATCGATGACAACAACCAGGGTTGGGGCCAGGGCACCTGGCACATGTGCAACATTGCCTCGGCATAATGAAGACTGTGCAACAGCAACAAGGGGGCCACAATCAATATTGATGCTTTTGCGAGGCTCTGATGCTAATATACGATAGTCGACGCCAATAATTAAGTTCATAACAGCGTAAGAGTTTTAATTGGGCTGCTTATTACAATAATCAGTGCGCAGGGAGCAGTTGGGTTGGTTGGGGGTTCACTGGGGCTGTGTGCGCTCGTGTGCACTTTCCTGAGTTATTCAATTTGTGGCAGCAACCAAATTGCAGCCAGCCACCACAACAGCAACAATGACTGCAATCACGGTATGTATGACAGCAGCGAAAAATTAAGTGGAAAACGCGCTGGAACTTAAATGGAAATTTAATTGGCATACGCATCGATAATTTTGTGTACAACTTTTTCTACAACAATAATTGCCAACGTTTTATTATGTATGCGGAGTCGGGGCTTGTCAATTAGTCAGACTGCTATAATTATGCTTGATTATGCATAAATACTGCGCACATTCCATAGATAATTCAGCAGCATCAAAACTTAGCGATTTAAAACGCATTTGCTATCAGCTCATTAGTACTGATCATTATCAGAATTAAGCGGCCGCAGCGGAATGCATTTTTGGTTAAATTTTGTAAATATTAAACGAGCAATTGGTAAGGTAATCGATGAATAAAGGTGTACGTAAAATAAATATATATTAGCAGACATCTAAGGACTCTCGCGATCCCAATAGTGCTCGCTGGTTTATGGCGGGTTTTTGCTCATTCAAAGAGCCCACCAATATGGCGAATGGTTAGCTTTAATCTTTGCATGGTTAAAGCAAAGATCAAACGGGCGAACAGCGAGCGATTTACAGTCAAAGTCTGAGCATTGTACAATCACACTAAAATCGCGCATACGCCGCGTATTCCCAGAGACGCAGCAGAACCTCGCATTTGTTTGCCTTTGAGTGGCACATGCGCCGCGCCAGTGCCCAAGCCCGTGCCACACTTGGCACTTGCTTTTATTTTACCCTGGGTTACTTTTAATGCCCGGCCATGGAGGACAAGGCGGCAACACACATCGAGCGGCTTATTCCCAGTGCACGTTCCGGGTACTGTGTGTGTGTGTGTGTGTGTGTGCTTGTAAGTGATTATCTACCTGTAAAAATGGCGCAGAAAACAAGAGCCTATATTCACATATGCGATGCTCATTTGAAGGGGCCCAAAAGGCTTGCCACTAATCAGAGAGAAACAATTTGTGCGTTAAGGCAATCTCGGGGCAGGCCAGAACTATTCTTTTCTGAAAGAAATTTACTGAAAGTTTAACACAAACATCGGAAACTATCAAAACACATTCTCCACCTTTAAAGACAACTTCTGCCAGAGCTTTAAGTGCAGCTGCCTGGCTATCCCCAGTAAAATCTAATGAGACTGCAGCAGACAACAAATCGCGTTATTATCGCCCGGCAATGACCAGAGGGGCGAAGGTACACACACAAAACAGCAGCAAACGGCAACCAAGAACCAATAAAAGTAGCCAAAGTACAGACAAATAAAAACCAACCGCATAAAACTAATGTTAAACAATTCCCTTTTTGCTTTCCGTTTTTGTGTTGCGTGAGTTTTGCTTTGGTTTTGGCTCCACAGCTCTACGATTGGCAGGGGCTGTCATCGCCCATCGCCCATCGCCCCATCGTCATCGCAGGGCCCCTTATAGACACAATGATGGCTGCCCCAGGGCCCCCGAGGGTATGCAATAAAATTGCGTTTTAATGCTGCTCAAACGGTCGAGCAAGAACACATTTACAATGCTCCTCGAGTGGCTGTCTGTTCGGAGTCGGGTGTTGGCACTTGGCTGAGGCTGAGGCTGAGTCAAGAATGAGAAAGAAGAGAAAATCGTGAAATTAAAAAGAAGACAACTCAGATAGATTTAATTTCAACGTTGAAATCTGTTGTTGAAATATCTGTGGCAAGCCCGACTGGGACCTAGCTGTCTGCAAATCTCAAACGAACTGTGGATGTAAATCCTTCAGCTCGACATTCAATATTCATATTAGCCCAGGGTATAACACTGTCCCCGCTTTTCTTTCAATTTTATAGCTCATTTTTTATGCGCTTTTCTGTTTGTCCTTCGCATTGTTTTATGGCATTTTATTTGCATATTTTGCGTGTTTCCTGCTGAGAGTTCGTGTGTGTGTGTGTGTGTGTGTGTGTATCGCATGATTTTCGATTCCTTAGCGAGAGCGGCAGAGTGCAAGGCGCAAAGAATGATACTCCCAACGGACCCACTGTGGCCATGATCGCAGAGCGAACTCCTTGGTGGCTTTCATTTTGCATTCAGAAGTTGCTGCCCTGCCCCCCCACCGAAAAATAAAGGAAATTCTCAAGTGCTTCACGCTTTAAGCTCTTGCTGTGTTTCCTTTGTGTGTGTTCCGTGGATTCCGTTTGTTCCGCGATGTTCACACACACAAAACACGGCGAGAGTTCACGGCTCCGTGCTTGAGCTGCAGGCCGGAGTTCCCACGCCACACGGCTTCCTTTGTAAGTTAATCATATATTTTGTATTTTGTTGTTGAAACTGATTCAATTAACTCCAGTCCCCACCATGCCCCCCACTCCCAACCCAGTCATGCTCTCACTTTATCCCAGTGGCAGAGTCTACCGTGCCCTATGCAGTGGACACAAAATTGCATTCGAGTGCTGATTGGATGCATTGTGTGTGCGAAATTGATGGATATGGATGGATGAATGCGCTGTTGGATGGATGGTTGGCTGGATAAGCTGGTGCTAACCGGAAGCTACATGCCGCCGCATTCGTTTTCAATTAATTTTAATTTTCAATGCCCAAAGGCAATCAACTGTCACATTAGCTTGAGTCTGGAATAGTTTTGGTGGCATTTAAAGCTGCCTTTTGCCCAGGAAATATGCGAAATGAGTAAAAATATTAAGCAGGATTCATTATTTGTACGTTCAATTCAGAATAATTAGTAAGTATTCAGAGCGCATAAAATCCTACGCAGGCTTTTATTTAATTATTCAAATGCAAAGCATAAATCTCTTCGATCTTTTGGGCACCAAAAAAAATAGTTAAAAAAAATTAAACTGCAATCAAAATATGCCAAATTTTTAAGGCAATAAAATTAAAATATATTTGACAAATTCTATTTGCATATTTAGGCCCAAAATACATGCCTTTTATGAGCACAGAAACATTTTTAATTCTATTTTCAAACATTTTGTTTTTACACGGAAAAGGAAAAGCAACAAAAAGGGTTATTAAATGTGCAATGTATACAGATGTGTGTATGTGTGTGTGTGTGTGTGTGTGTGTTGCATATGCAACATAAATCTCAATCTAAAATGCAGTGCACAGAAAAAAAGAGCAGAAACAAAAGCCGTATCGGCGGGCATCAAAATAGTTGAACACATTTAAGCGCGCTCATAGATACAGCACTAGATACAACTGCGAGATACAAATGTATCTATGATGTGCGAGTTATCTGGGTATGTGAAAATAATCCCCCATGATTGAAGCCGCACCGAAGCGAACTGAACTCAAACTGCACTGAGCCGGGAGCCGAGAGCCAGTGGTCGGTGGTCGGTGGTCGGTGGCCGGTGGCCGGGTCCGGCACGCAATCTCATGAATCTGGGCAACTAATCAGCGTTTGTATCTAATAAGCCGCTTGTGGAGGAGGGCGATGATCGTCGTGTGTGCTGATGATGCTATACACTATGATGCTATGAATGTTTGGGGCAGGGGCGGCGGGTCTATGCATGGGTTAAGTGTGATAAATCGACAGTTGAGTTAAGCGAGAGCTCCCCAGCATGGGATGGCATGGCATCTGGCATCTGGCATGTGGACTGGACTGAGGGAATGTGTCACAGCAAATCTAGAAAAATATTTATACGCAGCACTGCTGCAAATTAAGCAAAAGTGATGCCACACACACACACAGACATAAGCTTATGTGTGTATTCGTGCCCCACTTGGGGACACCATAATCAGGAGAAATGAAAGTGGAAGCAAAGAAAGAGGAGCGCCATGCAGACAGACAGAGGCCAGAGACAGGGAAATAAAATAAAAGTGTCTTTTCATCAGAATTTTAAATGTGTTCCAGCTCTCAGGGCCAGAGTTCTCTCAGTGTGGGTTGCCAAAAAGAATGTGTGTGTGTGTGTGTGTGAGAGTGGGTACAGGTGTGCGCGTGAGCCGACCGAGCGGAAGTTATGGAGCCTACGTGCCCCACAAAATACATTTTCGCCGCCGCTCGATGGATGGTGCCTCAAAAAAATATATGGGCCAAGCGGGCAGACATTGAGGCAGCGCCAGAAAACAGCAAAAGAGCTCAACAGGGGGGAGAGGACGATAAACCACCAATACCAATGACCAGACCCATATGTGTGTGTGTTTGTGTCAACACACAAGTTATGAATTTTGCAAGACACTCCTGGCCCACCCAGCTTTTTTCGCGCTGTTGTTGCTGAAGACTTTACGGATCACGGCGCTCATCAAAAATCGTTAAATGCGAAAATCGAACAACAAAAACAACAACAACAACAAAATATGGTGAAAAGGAGCAAAAAGTTTGAGGCAGCAAAACAATGCTGAAAGTCTCCTCAACTCACCTTTTGTGCGCTGCTCGCAGCTGTAGGATGCTGAAGATAATTTCACCTCCCCCACACTCTCACCACAATTCACTGCTTCTTTTTTTTTTTCTCAAATATATCCAATATTTTGCTCAGCTTGTTTTTCGAAAACTGCAAGTGATTAGTAGAGATTCATTTTGGGAACACTTCACTTGGGTTCAAATTTCAGCTAATGAATGTCTTTCCTCTGCCTATGTTATGCCATATGCATGCAGGCAACTACTTATACATATGCACATACATATAAGTAGTTGTGTATATGTGTGTGTGTGTGTGTTTGAGAGCTGGCCAACACAAAGGCAGAAAGAGAAACACTCTGGTGTGCTGGTGCTAGTGCTGATTCGGATGCCTGTGGCTCTCCTTTGAAATGGAATTGTTGTAGTCTTCGTTTTGCTTTACTTTATGTTGTTGCTGCCTGCTTTCTTCTTGCTTTCTGCGTTCTCCTTTGCCTTATCTGAAATTCGTTTGCTTGTATTTTGCGCACTGAAAACTACTGCCGCCGCGCTACGTGGCTTGAAGCTTGAAGCATCATGGCTAGCATCATTGAATATCAATTCATGTCAAGATTTGCATAAGATATTTTAAGTTTATTTTTTTCTTCGCGAAAGTATTCAATGATTGTTAGTTTTTGTGCCGAACTTCAATCAGAATTCAGTGGAAACGCCAACCGCCTAGATTCAAGCAAAACTTATGTTGTGTCGTTTTCCGCGGCCGAGAAAATATTGAAAGATTGAGGCGAGCCCACCAATATACCCACTGTCGGAGCCGAGCGAAAACGAAGCCTAGAGAGCTGAGTCGTTTCGTTGAGTGATTTCGTTTGTGATTCCTATTTCGGTTGAGTGTGATTTTTAAGGGACGAAACTCAAGCCCGATTGGGATGGAACAAAAGAGAGCGGCGCCAAGAGCGAGAGCGAGCTAAATATATTAAAATGGAATGGACTGAATGGAATAATATAACGGAGATAAAAATCTACTGCGACTGTTACACGGTAACGCTCGCTCTCTCTCTCTCTCTCTCTCTTTACATTTTTGGCAAAAAGCTCATGGCGTAAGCTTGGAGCTTGGGTACGCGCTCTCGGCGCCCCTCTTCGACGCTTTGCGGCATTTACTGTTGGTTGTTGTTGTTGTTGCTGCTGTTGGTGTTGTTTTTCTGCCCCACGAAATTTCATTATCTCGAGTGGTCGTTTGTTTATTTATTTGTCAAGCACGCTCTCGTCTCGGTAAATGTTATTAATGCCCTATTGTTCTATTGGTTTGTCAATGGGCAGGCTCTAATGATGTTTAAACAATTGAATTCGCACTACTTCTACTCGAAGACTGCTACATCTCCTTCTCCATCCACTTGTGCGAGTACAACTGGATCTAAGATTACAGTCTGTGGATTAAACACGTATTATCATGCAAACACAGGTGCACAGGTCTTATCAGCAATTGTTTGTTTTTGGGGCTGTAACACAGTAAGAGCCCCCAAAAATCGATCACGATGTTCTGTAAATATTCAATCCGTACCCATGCCAGCTCTCTCCCACACACGTAAACAAGCAGACACACACAGACGCAAGCACAAACACAATCCTTCAGCTTCAGCTGTTTTGTGCCGCAAAGTATGCCATACCCACAACATGTACAAGTATTTACCGTATTTATTTTGCAAGCACTTGCCACTGAACTGATCTGCTCGATTCGAAGCTAACCGTCACTGAAAATGTCACTGGCAATCACCTCCTTTTCTCTACAACGGCTCTACTCTGCACTTTTCGGAGAGGACCGTACAGACCGCCAGCTAGGAATCAGAGCCCCCAATCGGAATTACCGTTCTCTGTGCGGTGCGACAACGAAATGCGGAGAAAGTAAGCGTCGGCGTCCGGGATGAAACTTTTTTTCGTTTTGTTGTACATGGAGGAAATTTGATATGAAAACATTGAGAAGCACCGCAATGAGCTTTCAGCCTTCAGCTGTGTGCAAAAGTTGCCAGTAACGAAGCGCTCCGCTCTCTTTCTGTGTTCTCTCTTTCACTCTGGCATTCTGTTATATGCAGCAAACGAAAGCTTACACGATTTAAGTACAATCAAGTTTTGTATTCAGACTCGACTAAAGAAACGTTATGCCAGAATTCTCAAAATAAGTCACTAGGGAGTTAACGAAAGAAATGATAAGAGACATGAGTGTGTATTTGAACTGATAAAAAATCTTTATGCACACGTAATACATACTGATATTTAATGGCCTTTTTATCTTACAACCTATAAACGTGTTGATCAACTCTCGGTATCTGGCTGAAAGCTCTTCGAGAGAGAGCAATCTCATGAGCTGTATAACGGTCGAAGAGACCGGGAGACAGGTTGCAGCTGGAAAATGCTTGAACTTTGGTGTCTGGGCTTTTATTTCAATAGAGTTTATTAATATTAATCATTAGTAAACAATGAAAAGAACTATAAAAATGTAATGCTCAAAATTTAATGTTTTTCGATTAAAAACTTAATGCTAGCAAAACTGTAAGATTAATTAATAAATTCGCTTTTCAGAATTACACCGCTGAAAAAAACCCTGAAAGTAACAAAAAAAATATTTTGTGTGCTTAAGAAAAAGTTTACAATTGAATCAGTTAGTTTCTTGAGCACCCTAAATATTTATACCATGCGATCGCTTGCAGTTATTTACACATATTGTACATATGTACATATTTACATACATACTATGTACAAACGTATGCATGTACAGTTTGAGTTACTTGTTGCGCCGGTTTGTGTTGACTCTGCCCAAAACATTCTCTCAGTTGCTGTTGAATCTTTTGGTTGGTTGGTTTGATTTGATCTTGCCGTGCTCTTGGCTGTGTTGTATTGCATTGTTTTTGATTGCCTTACGTGGGTGCGCAGCGGTAGATTATTTATAAATTTCACGCATATTTGGGCGTACAGCGATTAATTGCCTGAATAACAGCACATGTGCGATCCTCCAAATACGCACTGGCGTTTGCCTGATTAATTGAAATATACGTATAGAATCACTCCAAGTGTTAATTGTGCCAACCGGTTTGTTGTTGTTGCTCCACAATTGTTCCACTGATGACTTAAGTCGGACTGGGAAGACACACCCCACCAACTACATAAAATATGAGTACTATTTGCATAATGACGACATCTAATTGGAGGGGATCAGCATGTAATCAGCAACGAAAAACAAAACGCTGGAATGTCGCCCTGACCTCAGAGCTCCCTCCTGGGGGAGACCTTCCCCACTTTCAAGCTGCCTTCTTTGGGCAGAATCAAAATCAGCTCTGACGCTCGAAAGCGATACCCAAATAGGTCGCTCGAATGCTTGTCACGAACTCGAAGCATACAAAAGTGAAATCTAACTGATAGAAAGCAGCCATTCAAATGCAGTTGCGTGGAGAAAAAAAAAACATTAAGAAATGCATTCCAGGAATGCCAGACAAGTGGAAGAATAACAGAAGTTCCATTCAGAGTCTTGCATTTTGATGTGTTGTGTGTGGATCTCTGATAAGAATCGCAATATGTTCAGAAACATCTGTTTCATTTATCGTATCTTGCAGCTTGAATTGCGCCGAAGAAGCAAACTTTACACATCAAGATGCCCAATCCATTGTGGTTTATTTTCTGGCTGCTGGTCTTCTGGTTCGTCTCCTTCTTCGTGGCCTTCTTCTGTGCCTTCTTCTACATTTGGGTGTATGCATTTGCCTCCTGCATACCCGCACTGTCGGTGAGTATGAGTATGGGGCCAGAATTATCTGGGGTAGGGTCTCGGTCTCGGTCTCGGGTGAGGTCATCGCCACTGAACAGGTGCTGCATGCGGCCTGTTGCTTATCGCAGACAAGTAGATTTCTTCACAATTACTCATGTGCCATAACTGTGTGGGGGCCTTACGGAAAATGTGTGATAACATTTAGGGGAGATATGCTCCTACACTCCACTCCTACACGCCGCTTACTCAGCAAGGAATTTGTTTATCATTCGCAGGGCATAGCGGATATGCTGCTCCAGGGCGTGCAGTTTCCGTTTTTCTGCGGCAAGGCCATGCTGGAGGGAAAGCCCGCCTTCTAGAGACGATTACTTATTTATAAATAAATACATTTTACGACTAAGTGAATAATAATAATTTATAACACTTGCTTTGGACAATATTTTACGATTAAATGTAATTAATTACTGTTTATAAAAACCGAAAGAACATTCACTCTATGTTCTATGTAGAAAATTCATTTGCGGATTAAAATAACAATTAATAAATAAATTTATTAATGAAAATCGATTAACAAACTTATAAAATGTAACCTGATGAAAGCACCAGAAAGCAAGCAGCTGCTCGACTTGAGCCTTGTTTTGAACTGATTCCATGGGTTGAGTGTGGTCGCTGGCGCGCTACTTTGTCGTGGATGCCACTGTTGCATTTTGCTGGCTGCTGCCGGGCGTATCAGGCGTAGCCACTGCACTGGCGGCGAGATCGAGACTAGATTGAGCGGCAAGCGAGCATTCCTGGTCGCTGAATGCGCGAAGCTCCAGCTCTCCGATCAACTGCATGACACGGATCTTGCCCTCGGTGGCTAGCTTTGGCGGTAGCGACTTGACGGTGGCGCAGACGCTGTCGAAAAACAGCTCCAGGGAGTCGCGCGGCGGGGTAGGGGTGGAGAAATGCTGCAGCTGGTACGACTGCGGCTGCCGGGATGCGTACGACTGCGGCAGACGCGTGGCTGGTGTGAAGCAGCTGCCGGAGGCTGCTATGGGCGTGATGGTAGCCTTGGACGTAATCTCATTCGCCTGAGCCATGTTTGGTGGCGTGGACTGTGCAGCCATTTGCGCCACGAGCGCCGGCACCTGCTTGATGGTGATGCGGCATGGCTGCGGCACCGTGGCAGCTGGAGGGTGCGGAGCGCCGGGCTCATTGATGGTCACGTGGAGTGGCAAGTAGTCCAGCATGCCGGAATGTTGCGAATCACTTTCGGATATGTGGCGCTGCTTCTTGGATGCTGGCTCTGTCTCGTTATCGTTCTGGGCACCTGCATCTGCATCGCCATCTCCATTTGGGTCGGTTTCATCATCCTCGACCTCTGCATCGGCATCGCCATCTCCATCGGCATCGGCATCGCGAATCTCGGCGTCGGCGTCTTCATCATCATTCTCTTCCTTTTCTTGGCCTGTACCATACGACGTCGGACCCTCCTCGAAGTCGGAATAATCCCACTTTATGGCCCCGGACGACTCCTCTGCATATGTCTCAGTATTTTGCACCAGGGACTTGCGGGTCGCGTTCTCCGAGTGCTTGATGCTGCCCTCGTGCTTGCCCAGATCGGAGCGCTTGCAACTGAGGCGGCACTCGCACACCGCGCAGAACACAAAGTGTGGATCCGTCTCGTCCGGCAGCAGCCATGGATATATCGCTTGGTATTCCGGTTTTGTTTTCGGTCTCGGGTACTTCAGAAGGGCGCACGGTCTGCGCGGTCTGTACTCTGAGCGCAGTGCATCGCTGTGGAGAAATGTGGACACGGATTAGCGACAATCGAGTGGCGGCTGGTTATGAGTACTCACAGTTTTTCCTGAGTTAACTGTAGGTTGGCCATTAATGCAGTTTTTGCAAAATATAAACAAATTTGAGTGCAGTATTAGGGTTGCAAAACCAATGATGGCACTATCGATCAAATATGGTGTCGCAAATAAATATGCGATTAATTGATTGACAGAAAACGTAGTTTTTAGAAATACACAAAACTTATACAATTAGAGAACAGCCTTGCCCAAGCGGGATATCAGAGACAACTATTATTAACAAAATTACTTTAGATATTTTCGATAAAAATTTACATATATCGATGGCATTCGCAGCCCTGCTCAGTATGACCGTGCGTGGTATACAGCCAAAATACCGCAACGTGGTTTTTTTTCGAAAATTAAACTTCTTTTAGCGAGCTGTTGCTAAAATGATTTCTATAACATTAGAAGTATAGCCATCCTAAAATGCATCTTTTGCACGCACATTTTTCGTACAAAATAACTATACATGCATGCGTTCAAATTAAGCGCGAAGAGTGGAAGCCAAATATCGATGCATATGCGATTTGGCAGAGTGACCATATCGATGGTTACTGTTTTTCCCCCCTCTACCCAAACGGATTCGCGAGTGCAAAAAGTTTGATTTTTTGTTTGTTTGTTTGTTTGTTGAAGACGACTTGCTGTGATTTAAGAATTATTTAATTATACAACTGCGAGTGCCTGCAGGCTTCTCTGAATTCTAATGGATGAGCAAAGTGCACTGGATGTAAAAATTTACCCGGCGTCAGACCCAGGCAACAAAATGGCGTCGACGGATGCCGACTTAAAGACGATGCGACACGAGCTGAAAATCATGGATGTCGAAGGACCGACGAACACAGTCGCTCCTATTATTATTGAGGTGGAAGACTCAGATATGGAGGACACGGACAGCCATGCGCCCGTGGCTGGAGAACAGCCGACGGCGCTAAACAATTGCGCGCCAGATGAGAAGCTACTTCACGATCCACTGCTGGATGACAAAGACAATGTGTCCGCCAAAACGGAGCTCAGCAGCGATGTGGAGAGCAACAACTCGTACGTCGACCCCATGGGGCTGCTCGAGCGCCTGGATAATTATGGAGACGCAGACAGCCAGGAAGAGGAGGATGACTTCAGTGTGGACGAGGGCACGCCTGTCAGCACGTCCCACAAGCGTTCGAGAGCAGGCCGCTGGATCATTTGGATGAAGCGCTGGCCCTGGCTGCTGCACGAGGACAGGGACAAGGACTACGCCTACTGCCTCTACTGCAACATCAAACTAAACGTGAACAAGCGCTCCAAGTACATTCAGCAGCACAACTTATCGCTCTACCATCAAGAGCGGGAGACCAACTATCTCGCCTTCATGGCGAGCCAGAAGCTGAACGCGTGAGTATTCCCCCAGAGCATTTTTGTGGCGCCAAAATGTTTGACTTGTTGACTTTCCCACAGCACCGGCGAGCATAGCACCGAAATAAAGCACGAGATCGGCACCAGCAGCTATGTGGCGGCCATGAAAAAGAAGCGAGTCAGGGAGAAAGATGCATTCAGCGAGTTCAATTGGTCGCGTTGGCTGGTCATGCACAGCTGGCTGGAGCGCACGGGGCAGCAGGGTACAATTGGCTTGTGTAAACTGTGCAACGTGAAGATGAATGTGGAGTTTGAGTATCTGCGCAGGCGGCACGAGGGCACCAAAGGCCATCTGGAGGCTATGCGATCGCACGGAATAACAGCCTCGGGGCAGCAGGCACTTAAGCGCAAGCGCAGGGCCAGCACGTACCAGGCACCTGTCCCTGTGGAGGAAGAGATCGACGACGAGGAGGAGCAAGCGCCTGCGTCTCGGCGAGCCAGCACCGTTGGGACTGTCGTTGGCGGGGATGTCGATGCCAGTAAATGGTGCGAACTCATTGCCGACACGAGTCCCCAGCAATGTCGCTGCACCCTGTGCAACAGCCAGATGGTATTAACTAGCTTCCTGCGCCACAGCAAGACGAATGCTCACTGCCAGAATCTCCATCTCCATCTCCATCAGAATTTAAAGGGGTGAGTCCTTTGCCTTGAATTATGCATGCCCCAGCCCCAACTTTACACCCGTTTTTGTTGTCTTTTTAGCTCTGGGACTGATCGCGGAGCTTGGTCGCGTTTTTCCGAGCTGCATCCCTGGCTGGTGGCGGATCCTGAAGACCCCAACTTTGCTTATTGCAGCATCTGCTTAAAGCGCTTCATGTACGGACACTCGGAGATCAAGCGCAAGAACCACGAAAACTCTGAGAAGCATCTGGCAGCAGCTGCCGCCAATAGAGCGGCACTTGTTACAGTCACCAACAATGCGGTGGAGGGGGAGAATCAGGAGGAGCAGCAGCAGCAGCCCAGCGAGCCAGCACCATCGTTGGCACTCACCGAAAGCGAGCGCAGCTATGGGCAGTCCCAAATTGATGAAGATGATGATGATAATTGGTCCGAAGCGCCTAATCGGTGAGTTTTGCGCCATCAATAACACCAAAAGCGTCTCTGTCTAACCCTTTTGGTGTACCCTCAGACACGATGCAGAGCCATCGCACCCGTGGAAGCACACAACCACCAGACCCGCGCCTCGATTTTATTCGTGGCTGCGCCTCTCCAAAGATCGCAAGACACAGCTGTGCCGTTACTGTCGCGTGCGCTTCCATAACGAGTCGGGCAAGGCGCGACACGAGCTCAGTGCGCGCCACAACAGGCTGGTTATGCAGCAAAAGCTGAGCCAGGGAATGCTGCGGGAGGCGAAAAAGCAGCAGCACCGACTGCAGCAGGCCGAAGGCTCCGAGGAGCAGAGCAACACGGACTCTGGCACCGTGGCGGAAAAGTCAGCGGAACCAGCTATTAGGAGTGTCAGCGCCATTCCGGCCACAATGAAGGGCAAGGTGATGGTGTGGAAGGAGCGTTATCCCTGGCTCTCGTACAAGCGCAGCGAGAAGCGCAGAAACTACGGATGGTGCAAGCTCTGCGAAGTGTCCGTCTTCCTGCCCACCTCCAAGTACGCATCGAAACATCAGCGCTCCACGCGCCACGTGCGGCTGCGCATTGAGAGGAAACGAACGGGTGGCAAACCGCCAGCCGCAGCGGTCATGTCCGCGGCAGTCTCTGCGGCAGCGCTGACGAGTGCCGAGGCCAGGCAGAAGGCTGCCATGACCGAGCTGCAGGCGAAGTACGATTGGTTGGATCCCGATGGCACCGATGAGAATCACTGCCACTGCCGCATCTGCGACACGCGGCTGCCCATCAAAGTGTTCTTTCTGCGCCAGCACGACGGCTCGCGCAAGCATGCCGATAATCTCGAGAAATACAAAATCAGCGATGCGGCCGCGAGCCTCTCCTCCAGCGGGCCTGTGGCCGAGGTGCAGGCGGATGCCTTGGATCTGGACAGCGATGGGGCGTTGAGCGTCAAGTAAGTGAATTGAAAATGCTACAAAGGAAAACCTCACTCATCGGTTGGCTCTCTTCTTCCCAGATCTGAGGGCAGCACAACGGGTGAGCCACCGTCTAAGCGTTCACGCCGCTCGACGGAGATGCGGCACATCTTGCGCGCCCTGCGCGACTCCGTGGGCAAACGTTCGGACGAGCGCAGACAAATGGACATGGCCAAGGACATGATCTGCTCCTCCTTCGACATTGTGACGCGCCTGCGCAACCTCGAGCGTGGTGCGGGACAGCCGCAGCAGGATTCCACGGCGCTGGCGCCGGTTTCGCCCAATGTTTCGATAACCTCCGTGCCACCTGGGCCACGGCATGTAATGGATCTTTTCTTTGACAGTATTTCGCCGACAATGAAAGCGCTGCCTGCCGATCTGGCTGCGGAAGGCAAAGCTAAAATCATGCAGCTCGTCTGTGGGCTGGAAGTGCGCGCCATGCAGCGCATTGTGGGTCCTCCAGCTCCTGCGGCAGCCAACGGTGTCGCCAGCAACACGGAGACAGTGAGCTCTGATGCTTCGCCCAACAGCGGGGCTGACTCTTCGTCGCCAGCGCACTCCAACTCCACCACCATAACCATAAGCGATCAAATCGATGAGCACACTGCACAGCAGAACAGCAACGAAGTGGAGAAGGCTAGCCAGCAGGCCAGCCCCATGGCGTGTCAGACGACAGTCAGTGTCAATGGATCCACCAAGGAACTGTTGAGCAATGTGCGCCGCTTTTTGCCCAACTCGCTGCAGGTGTCCACCCGCCCCGAAGACGCCGACGCTTTGCGCTGTGTGCCACTCAACAAGCTGACCACAACGAACAGCCTCAATGGCGGCGCAGAGACCACCTGCACGTACACGCCAGTGAGGTCAAACTCTCCACACCAAACGGATGTCAATCCCCTGGCTATGATGCGTCAGATACGTGTGAACAATGGCAATCAGTCCAAGATGATAACCATTTCAAAGACACCGACACCACTAGTGCGACATTCCGCAGCCAACAGCAGCAGCATCATCAATGGTGGGGCGCCGATACAGTACTACAAGGCGGTCCACAGCGGCAGCAGCAGCACCAGCAGCAGCAATAGCAACCATAATCGGAAGAGTCAGCCGCTGGCAATGAGTAGACCATCGCAGTAGGACATCACACACACTCCTTAGTGTACTCCCCCCATTCATCATAGTCTTAGCTTACTGTGTACTACCCCCCCACGACTAGATGTTGCCTTCATTGGTCACGTCTCCTCCCCCACGTATTTCATATTCATGTATAATTATTGCAGTTTAAAGAACTTATGTGTTAAAGTTTTAATGCTGATGCCGAGAGTGAGCCTTCACCCAGGCATGATTATGATTAGTTTATTTCAAATGCAGTGAGTTGATACCAGTTACATCCCCTTTAAAGTGAATGAATGTCAGCTGAGACAGAATTTACAGAACATTATTTAAGCACTTCAAAATCATTTCTTTTTATTTCTCCAAGATTACAGTTCAGCAGAGCCACTTCGTGGTTGTTGTTTCATCTTAATTAAGTTCTTGTTCAGTCGATGGGTTGCTCCTTTCAGCGCAGATCATTGATTGGGGTGTGGTGATGCGGCTGCTGCGGCTCGGCCGCTGGCAAACCATTCTGGACAACTGCACCCGGCTTCTCGTCGCTCGTTATCGTTGACAACTCAATTTCGCGCAATTCACCCAACAGACGACGCATCGAGCTGTGCATGAACGCATTCTCGGGCATCTCATAGCCACTGGAGACGGCTGCCGCAGGCGTGGGAGTGTATGAGGGCGATGGCGTTACTCTGTTTACTTCCTGTTTTGCCTTGGTTCCACTCCTGTTTAGTTGCTTTTGCTCGTTAGCCTCCAGTGCCTCATCGATGGGCGCCGAGCGCGTGTGCAGCGGAAACATGAACTTCACGTCGAGGAAACTGCACAGCTCCTCAATGCCATCCAGCGTGCGGCTGAGCTCCTCATTGCACTGCCTGGGCGCCACATGCTGACGCACAGTTTGCAGGTAATTGTGCAGCTTGCTGCGGGCGATTTTGATGACAGTTTGGGCATTCTTCAGCTCCAGGCGCAGCAGCTCGGGGCTCTGTAAAAAACATCAAGCAGCGTTAGATGGAAACGATGGGGATTTATTTACATTTTCCAGATAGCCATCCATGGCAACACGATGGGCATCCTGCAGCTTGGCCAGAGCAGAGGAATCAGCAGCATTGCGCTCCTGCATGTAGGTGATTTGTCGATCGATTTGACTGCCACTCGATGACGTTTCTGAGTTGGTGCGTAGGCGTTGCGGCGGGGCTGTCGCAGACGTTGAGGATGAGGCTGGAAGATTGTTGGCAAAGGAGACACACGTGAAGGCATTCGCTGGGTAATCAAACTGTTTGGGGTTGAGCATGAAGAGCGCATGGCGCAGCACCAAATTAACGTCAACGTTGCCCGGGTATCGCATGAGATAAGTCAGCGTCGTTGTGTAGTCACTGAGCAGCACTGCAATCGAAGAGGGTGAATTACAAAGAGAAGCAGACGCTGGGGAAATACCCACGCTTATCTCGTATGTGCACCAGCATGGCCACCAGAATGTAGTTGGGCAAGTCAAATCGATCGCTGTCCGCGAAAATGGCATCCCAAAGCAGCAGCAGATCCAGCAGCATGAACTCACGTCCAAACAGAAGGCGTAGCCAGCGACTGCAAAGCGAAATATTAAAATTTCTATAGATGGAAATGACTCGCGCACGTACATGCCAAATATGTGCAGCGGGATCTCCATTTTGAGCAGATAATGGTGCAAGTGTTGATCCTGCTTGGCCAGTATTTTGTCCCGTATGCGATTCAGCTGGCTGATAACCTCCACCTCAGTTTGCTGCTCCGTATCGCTGCAGGCCTGAAAAGGGAGAGACACAGCGATAAGATTCTTTGTCTGCTGTCTTTTGTCGCTTGCAGACTGCACCTCGTTTAGCTGCTCGATGTGGCCGCCAGGAGTGGAGACAAGATTCGATACGCGATAGTACGACTCCACGGAGGCCATGAGACGCGAGAAAATGGAGCTGCAACATGGAAACAGATTAAAACGAATAGTGGGCGGGCAATAGATGGACCTACTATGTGTCCGCCTCCAGATAGGCGGGATCGAGCACGTTCAACAGAGTCTCGTTTATGTCAGTCTTGGCAATCTCGCTGAAGTGCAGCAGCGACTGATGATCGCTGTAGATCACAAAGATAATGGGCGCCAATATCTCGTGCATGCCCTGGCGATAGCACATGTAGGGATGCTCCCTGGCGTAGTAGAACAAAATGTTGACCATTGCATTCTGAATCAGCTCCTTGCGGAAGAAGTCAACGCCGGGAAAGGTGCGCACCACGTCCTGCCGTATGACAGCGAACAGCTCCTGGTCACTGAAGTACTGATTCCACACGCTCTTCGTGGACTGCGACAGGGGATCGTCGTCGGGCACTGCCAGCTCGTGGGGATTGCGCACATAGTCCAAGCGGAATTTGTCGTATCTGCTGCGCTGCTGCTGCCGCTGGGTGTGCCAGCTCCTGTGCTCCGCATTGAGAACGCGCAACAAGAGCGCCCAGTAGACGCTGCGGAACTTGGACATCTTCAGGTCGCCATTGAAGGCGGCCAGTCGCAGTGACTCCGGATTCTCATCCAGATTGGACAGCAGCTGCGTCCACTCCAGTCTATAACGCTCCACGGACGTCATTGTGCTGCCACTTGCTGCTGCGTGGGGTCCAGGTTCAATGGCTTGACCCCGCTCCTCACGAATGTTTGTTTTGATCTCTGATGCGTCGCCCTTTGCCTTTGGCATATACAATTTGATTGCCTCTATGCCGCGCACTGTCATCGCTTGTTGCTTCTCTCTGACACTAAATTGATGTGCACGCCCTTCTGGTTGCCATATCAACGCCACCAACACATGCGAACTTCAAAATAAACTTATTAAATCAAAAAATTATTTATTTAATAATTGTTCTACGCGGTAATTACACATTGGCGACGTATCAACTACATATTTACGTAATTAGCAACAGAGCCATCTGGCGAGGAAATGTGTACAGTTGTTTGTTGTCAAGTTTGTCCGTTATATTTTCATACAACGCTGGTGAAAGCGCCAGATAACATCCGTTATTCACTTTCGACATATTCTTTGTACTGAAATTGTTTAAATAATAGAGATGTTGATGGCAAACAATCAGACACTAATTTGTATTCGATGTGGCTCTAAATGGCATTTCCACACGTTTTCTACATTGCTGCATTGGCCCAGCGGTGGTGCATAACGCGTCTTTTAAAATACTGCAATAAGAAAATACTTTAAAATACTTCGAAAATATTTGTTGATCATGAAAAGTACACGGTCACCCTGAATCTAGTAGGAAAAAAATACTGTAACTCGCACTCAAACGGTACCACCAAAAGGGGCTTGCATATTTTTTGCAGATGTGGCAGCCACAAATCAACAGCCGGCCAAATGGCCTTTGCACAGTGGGGCAGATGTCAGAAAGCTGCCATTAAATTCATTATTAATATTTTACTGGAAAACCTTTAACACTGAGATATTTGTGTGCATAAAAATAGATGAAGGGACATGCACAAATCAATGCTTTAAACTTCCGCACCGCAGATTCTAATTGAATGTATGTAAATATGTACGCACTTCCTTGCATGCCGAGCCTTGCTCATGAATTGTTCACAATTGTCATAATTTCTGATTTCACCAAACACATTTCAAAGGATCTGTTGGCGGAAAACGAAAAAGTTTAATTCATTTGATTTCACATTTAGCTGCGGGAAAAACTGAATCTTGCGATCCCCTCCCTCTTACACATACTGACATGTTACGATTTTTTGAACTTGTGAGATTTTCGTAACACATTTTTATAAATTTCATACAATTAGATTTAGGAGTTGAAAAGATTACTTGGAAGTACTGACTGATAACGAACTGGAAAAAGTCGGGTGGGAATCGCTGGGAATGTGAAATTAATCAAATGAACAAATTCACCAGGAAAAAATTACGCCAAGTTTTAAATATGGTTATAAAGAGGCTGTACTTCCCTGGATCCATGTGGTACTTAATTATGCATTCACTTCATACAGAAATAAGTATAAAAAGTTCTGCAAACATTGATGTTTTGTTCTGAAAATAAATTTCTCCGCGTTGCTCGATATGTGCTCTGCTTCACGTAGTTTCCGAAATATCAATATTTTGTGGGTCTCGATAAACCCATTATACAGTCGCGCACACACACACTGTCTTATTGAGGTCAAGTCGCTGAGTATAATATGCAACAATTAATTCATGATAATGCCAAATCAACCCCAACCAGGAAGTAGAAGACAAAACGACAAACAAAACGAGAAGACGCGTTGCCGCATTAGCTCCATCCGATCCAATCCGCTCTGTCCGTCTGATTCGGTTTGGTGTCGGGCCGGGCCGGGCCGGGCCGACACTGAGTGGCGCTCTGCTATCAGCGGCAGAAGTTTTGACCCTATGCTATGCTAAAAATTGCAAATAAACCAACCGACTTTTTGCTAATGGCTATAAAGTTTTCTATTTTGATTGTGTTTATGCCTTGGTAATGCCATGACATGCCGGTCAATGCCGTTTTTTGATCTAGTCTTGAGTAATTTTTCTAATATTCGGCATTTTGCCATTTCTGTTTTTGAACTTGAGCGCGCTCTTTGGCTTTGACCCAATGACTGAGCTACAGCCAGTCGAATGTCGAGTTTCGAATGCCGATCGTCGACTTTGGTGGGTGGCGGTGACCAATCGTGTGTGTCCAGCGTAATAATTGCAGCAGCATTCGGTCAGCCATCCATCCATCCATCCATCATCCATGATGTATTGTCGCCAGAGTTTGCTCAATGCATTCCGCATAAAACCATATAAATTCGATAAACAGCAATTGCACTTTCTTGCATGCAAATGCTGGAACCCGGTGCAGTCCCTACAGCAAACACACGTAAACATTTCCCCCCATTCTGCACCAATGTCCCAGTACAAGGTGAATTNGGTTATAAAGAGGCTGTACTTCCCTGGATCCATGTGGTACTTAATTATGCATTCACTTCATACAGAAATAAGTATAAAAAGTTCTGCAAACATTGATGTTTTGTTCTGAAAATAAATTTCTCCGCGTTGCTCGATATGTGCTCTGCTTCACGTAGTTTCCGAAATATCAATATTTTGTGGGTCTCGATAAACCCATTATACAGTCGCGCACACACACACTGTCTTATTGAGGTCAAGTCGCTGAGTATAATATGCAACAATTAATTCATGATAATGCCAAATCAACCCCAACCAGGAAGTAGAAGACAAAACGACAAACAAAACGAGAAGACGCGTTGCCGCATTAGCTCCATCCGATCCAATCCGCTCTGTCCGTCTGATTCGGTTTGGTGTCGGGCCGGGCCGGGCCGGGCCGACACTGAGTGGCGCTCTGCTATCAGCGGCAGAAGTTTTGACCCTATGCTATGCTAAAAATTGCAAATAAACCAACCGACTTTTTGCTAATGGCTATAAAGTTTTCTATTTTGATTGTGTTTATGCCTTGGTAATGCCATGACATGCCGGTCAATGCCGTTTTTTGATCTAGTCTTGAGTAATTTTTCTAATATTCGGCATTTTGCCATTTCTGTTTTTGAACTTGAGCGCGCTCTTTGGCTTTGACCCAATGACTGAGCTACAGCCAGTCGAATGTCGAGTTTCGAATGCCGATCGTCGACTTTGGTGGGTGGCGGTGACCAATCGTGTGTGTCCAGCGTAATAATTGCAGCAGCATTCGGTCAGCCATCCATCCATCCATCCATCATCCATGATGTATTGCATATTGCATAAAACCATATAAATTCGATAAACAGCAATTGCACTTTCTTGCATGCAAATGCTGGAACCCGCTGCAGTCCCTACAGCAAACACACGTAAACATTTCCGCCCTTCTGCACCAATGTCCCAGTACAAGGTGAATTTACTTACAAGGTTCTGTTTTGCTCTGTGGGGAGTACCAACAACATATTCACCACAAAGCGCTAGAAAGGGATAGAGATGGAGAAACAGATTTCCCTGTAGTGAAGACGTCACCTTGTAAGTAAAGTACCGTACTAGCGTACAGTGTGTCGAATAAGTGTTTTTACATGGTTACAGTTCGCCCAAGCGAAGAAGCCATTTCGTCACGAAAAAAACCCTAAAGAGTTAGTGGCGCATTTTACACGTGCTGAATAGCTTTCAGGAAATCTGACGGTAGTTTCGTTACACAGTCAAATCTTTCAAAATTTCTGCTGGTACATAAAACTTACATAAATGTGTACATATGTGTACTGCAATTTGGCAAAGTTACATCCAGAGTGTTTATCCCTTATCCCACCTTAGAGTGATACGACCCACCCGCTGACAAGCCTTGAAATTTTGTGTCAATCGCCTCCACCGATGTTTACAAGTAAAACACTTCTTTGACATACTGTATACACGCAATCGCCTGCATGCATGTATAATACACACGTTGTATGTACGTGTATGCGTCACGTTGGCTTCGATTTATAATTTCTCGGTCAAAGTCAATGTCAATGCAAATGGCAAAAACCAGCGGGCAGGCAGGCAGGCAGCGTCCGTATTCGCAATCGTTGCGCTGCGTCGCCAGCCAGCCAGCCAGCCAGCCAGCATCGCATTATTAACGATAATCAGTCAATGGGGCTATCTGGCCCAGTACCAGCGTCCCGCAGACTGGGCAGCCATGGGCCGTGCAACGGTTCGAATGCGAACAAGTTTTGGCCACACTCGGAACGCTTATCAATATGCGTCTGCCTGCCTTTGGGACAAGAACTCGTTTGCTGGTGGGGCCCTGTTACAAATTTGCTTTTGGGCTGCTTAGCATTTTGTATTTCCTGAAATTCAATCAGCCAGCCGAGACAGCAACTTGTTTTCGGGGTTCCCTTTTTTTTCGTACCCTACACGGAGGGTACCACGATTGCGGTGCAAGCTCTGGAACATATCAAGATGCCAAAAGAATCAGGAACCATTAGAATAAAATTAGTATGCGGATGCAACAAACTCGTTCAGCAAAGCTTAAGCTTTGTTTATTCGTAATTAATTATACTTTTTGGCCACAAGGGTGTTTGCAGCTTCGCAGAGTTCCTTTCCTTCGAGCTACACTTTGGCTTTTGGTTTTGATTTTAATTTTGGTTTTGGTTTTGGTTATGGTTTCGGTTTCTTCTGCCACTCGAGGTTAGGCTTGGAGTTTGGGTGGTGTTGTCTTTGTTTGGCGTTTTCTTTTTTTCGCGCAACATTGGCCTTTTTTTGTGTTTGTGTTTTTGTTTGACTTTGTTTTCCATTTACATATTTTAATTGAGTCGGCTGGTCGGAACTGGTTTACTGTTACATCTATGCGGAAGTCTGACAAGCGGAAGTCCAAAAATCACTGACCAGACAGTCTGCAATGAGCCGTGATAAATTAAATATCCAATTTTAATTACATTGGCATCTAACTTCAAAGTCAAAGGTCGAGAGGTTAAATGTAAATGGAAGTTTGGTTTAGCTCTCCCAATATTTCATGTTTGCTGGGTCCGACCGCGTGTATTAATACAGTCTGAGCTCAGATTGGGCCAGTCTCGTGTTGGCCAAAAACTTGTTCTCCACCCAAAAGAATTTATTCTAAAGAATTATCTTATGCTATAAATAAATTGAATTTGTATTAAAAGCCTTCTTCTATCATGCCGCTAGCTAGTATTAGAAGTTCTACGTGTGGCGTGTGGGGACAGGAAAATATATATTTACATTTTCCCTTTTAAAATTACCAAAATTTAATGTGCATTTTCGCTGTTGATCTCTTAAACGAGCTCAGGTTATAGCGCCTAGGCCTAGATCTATCTCTCGTGTTAGCCTTGACTGATTATCATAGCCCTCATGAAGTTTATGAAGCTGACCAACTGGTTTTCAATCGGTAAGGGCTGCCCCCCCCCCCCTCGAGAATCTATTTTCAGACTGGGAATGAATTCAAAATTAGCGTGTACATTGAAGACCGATCTGTGGCTGGACCAATAGAAATATGTACATGCATATTTATGCAAATTTCTTACACACAGTAACAGAAAGCTGAAGAATAGAAAACCAAAAAAAAAAAAAACAAAAAAGATTTATATAAAAACTTACAATATATCTGCGACCTGGTCGAAGGCATTTTTTAAAACGCGAAGCAGGTTTGTGATCCCCACACGGAATTCTAAGCAGGCTGCTCTCGGTTCTTATCGATGCCGATCATGATCGAGTTGTTAATGAAAAAATGAAGCGAGCATTTTGGTGACGAGTTCTTAGTCCAGCCAACTTCCCCGGGGACACGCCGAGAATCTGCCAGAAATCGAACTTCTCCCCAGGCATACGGAAATGCCAAAATAGAAAATCTGAAAAATTTCGGGTGTGGGCGTACAGAGAAAACAAGTGACTGTGAGGCACGTGAGCAATTTTGCTAATTTCTACAGCAACAATTTGGTTCCATTTCGGTTCCATTTCGGCTTATGGCTTATCAATGTTTTTGCATTGTTTTACAGAATGATAAGTTACCCGACTTGGGCTAACGAATGGGTAATGCTCTGTAGGTTCCTGCCACTAATTTCGTTACTTTGTCGTTTTCGTTTTGCAATTGGGCAACTTCGTTGGTGTGCTAACTAGTTGTAATGGGCCATAAACTTTGTGTTTATGTGCAGGCAGCAACATAAGTCATTCTAAGGCTGGACAACACTCAACCTTCAACGTTCAGACAGTAGTACGTTTTGTTTTCTTTTTGGTAATTATAATATTTACATAATATACATAATATTAAATATTTAAATGAAGAGATTTGAACACGCTTCCTCTTCTCCTCAGCAACGCCTCTTATTAATCACCTAAAAAGTTAACTAAATGAATCTCCAACAGCTTCAATTACCCAAGTAAATATGCTTAAAATATGCTTTAAATAATTATGCTATTAAATGCCACAAAGATCAGCAATAAACACAAACATTTGCCCCCAAAGCTCCCGCCAAATAGTCGCCAACCCATTGAGTTAGTTTGAATGCCGCAAGAATTGTTAATAAATAGCTGTACAGTTTTATTATCTTGCGTTGAGCACTAATGGATTTGGGTTGTACGAGTACTCGGATACTGGCCAACAAGCACCTCAAAGTCGTAAAAGCAATGTTTGATGAATTGGACAAAACGAACGGCCTGAGAATCGCAAAGAGCGGCCAATGGCCAGAGCTACAAAAAAAAAAGAACATAAAAAAAGAACAAAACAAAAGAGAAGAACAAAACTCCAATGGACGCGTGTGCTGGAGTGAAATGTGGATTTGAAAACAGATTTATACGATTATATTTTATGCCGATTCTCGTTGTTGGGGTTTTGTGACAAGTGACAATGAGATTGCCGATAGCTTTGGGTATTCCAAAGTCTATATATCTGCCCTGAGAATCCATTTAGGCCGTGCTCCTTATCCGTACAGCAATCTTTATCGGTGTGCCAGTTGCTGTATCTGTATCTGAGACCGTGTACGCTTTAACGGACATGTAATGAGGCTTTTGTTTGTGTTTATTTTTCTATTTTTTTCATGGCACATTTGATGCGAATGTTGACTTGACATTGCCTTCTTCCTGTGGCATGTTTGCATAAATATTTGGTTAAAGCTGTGTGGAGACCGCACCTGGAGGAGCGTAGCCACGAAATGTTTCCATTTTTCACGCACTTTGCACTTGAAATCTTTTGACTTTGCCTCCGCCTCAGCCAGCCTGTCACTTGACTTGAGTTACTTCGACAACAAAATGTCGAAAGACTCGCCAGGCATGCATTTCAATTAGCTGCAATTAGTTCGGGCATCACATATCACATCACAACAGCGCAGAGTGAGAAATTTTATTTAAGTTAGTTGAGGCAAAAGTTTCGTTAACCACGGGCCAAAAGGTTGGGGCCGAAAGGCTGGGCCATGCTCGGTTAGTCAGTGAGCCAACAAAACTGCTCGAGACCCTGGCACTTAATTGTGTAATTTGTGGTTACTCAAGATTCTGCCAAGAACACGGCATGGCCTTGACTGCAGCACGACACACAATCCCTGTGTCATTCCGAGATGCCACTGCCTGTCTGCCACTTTGCAAGTCATGTGTGTCATTTTAGTCTCAATGCAGAAACCCCTCAATGACAATCATTTAGCCACAATGTTTTTATTTTTCCCACAATTACACAGAAGAGATTTTCGATTACAGGTAACTTATCGTTCTGCATTCTGACACTTGGCTGTCCACATTTGAAAACTGCAGTGCACAGTGGGCCAAGAACATGGGGAATTCCTCTAGCTGAATCAGAAGAAATACCTCTGATTCAGTATGCAAATAAATATCAATAATGTCACACTAGGTGCACTTCGCCGGATGTTACTTTTGCAGTAAAGGAAATGTTTATAAGTTCCGAGAAAATTGCATGTTTTTATTTTTTTTGCACTATTATCTTGCCTTCCCATAAACAAACCTAAATTTACTTTGCTAAATTCTGTCTCAAAGCTAAATCTTTTCAGCATTATCCATAAAATATTTATGGTATTTCTATTGCATAAACATCACGTACACTTGAGGCGTTTCGTCAAAATGCCATTCATGATTTTTGCAGCTAAATCGTACTCGGAAATGAGTAAAATTCATTTTGAAATTATAACAATTAATCGTGTTGAGTTCTCGCGCTGAATGGCACATTTGGGGGTGTGTGTAGCCTGTGATTAAAATGTTCCCATTCAGCAAATGGCTCGACAGATATTGCAATTTTACGACCATTTAGTGGGGCACGTGTTGAAAATAAACTCTCGGGTTATGTTGATTTATATTGAAAGCAATCAAATCATCACATTCACGTAGTATGCGAAGTCTAGTGCTAGTGCAAGTGGACTTGGATTTGGATTTGTCTTCAGGCAAAACGTGATACAAATCGAATTGAAAAATCATCTTTGAATCGTATTTCAGTGCGGAAACTTCTTAAAATCTCTGTTAAAACTCCCAGCCAAAGAGATCCACAGTTCCATTAGCATTACATTCAAATATAATTATATTTTCACTGCTACTTTCCATATGACTGGAAAAACCTGACTTTGGGCCCGCTATCATTAAATATTTATATCCAAAATCCTATTACATCAAAAGGTTGAAAAATATTCTAATAGTATAGGAAATTCCGACCTATCCTAAACATGTTTGACCTTTGCTGACATTGAGGTAATTTTTAGTAATTTTTAACACAACAAATTATAGAATTTTAATAATTAATCAGAATTTCTGGTTCTGGCGTTCAAGGCAACTGAGTCCGTTTGCTTATGGAACCTTTGTGCAGCGATATGGGAATATTTCGAGCTAGTAATTCTTACTTAGCGATGGTAGTTTTTCGATACATTGTAGCCACAACACTTGTCACTTTGTGGTTAGCTGATTCAACCACAAAGCAATGATGCATGATGGCCCGGTTTGACCTTCAGGCCATGTTGCCACAAGTGGCCAAGATATGAAGCCTTCGCTGCGAGGTTTTTGACATCGCAACGCCGAGTTGTCTGTCGGCCAAAAGATGGCAAACAATTTTAGTTGCCGCCACTAAAAACGAAACAAGAAATTAGACACAACTCATTTCAACTTTACGTTGGGTGTGAACATCCAATAACAGCAACAGCAACAGCAACAACAAAAACGCAAAACTGTAAACATATTTTCGGGTTGCTGGGCCACACAGGTCTTGGTCGGTATGCGGTAATTGCTGTTTGTCCACAAACCTCTGAGAACTGAGGGCGACTAAGCCAATTATTGGCCTATTTTTAATCGTGTGTGTCACTTCGCTAGCCAAATATTGGTGCGGACTAAACAGCAATTAAAAGTTTGTAGGAAAAATAAGCCATTTAGAATCTGTTTATGATGGTGATGAGGCATGACGCTTTGAACGTCAGGGTGGATGGAATATGCATGGAGCATGGCAAGGTCAAAGTGTGCAAAAACTGGTTAAACTTTTGCTTTTGGCATCTGACACACATCGGAGTTATATATGGCCCAGATACGGAGCGAATTAAGAACATTATATAATGCGGATAATGCGACTGATAACATGTTTTCATAGAAACAGTAGTATGCAGTGGATAACTTCATTAGTAAGCAGCACGAACAAAAAAAGAAATCACCGCCGAAATGCGCAAGACGTGCTCGCTTGACCGACAGTTTGATCTGCTTGACCCGAGCGACTGTCTGCGTTGAGCAAGTACGAAGAAGCGCACGAAAAGCAGGCCAAAAAGTTGCAGGGCAAGTTCAGTTCGCGAAAGAGAGGGAGAGGGAGAGGTAGAGGGAGAGAGAACGGTCTACGTGAACTTGTGCGCGGCTCCCTGTTGGTATTTCCCCTTTCCTCTTGGTGAAAAGTGTAAGTGATCTGAAAACGGCAACTAGATTATTCTCGGACAGAGCCACGCGCCGCTCATCGCCAAAAAATTACACAAACACACACACACACACACAGCCGCAGCCGCAGCCGCAGAAGCACATGCTGCAGCAAAGGCGACCCCGTCTTAACGAAACGAACCGAACCGAACGTCACAGCAAAAGAATCGCAAGCGACGAGAGACAGAGAGAGACGGCTTTAAATTTCGGTGTTGGTAAACTTTGGAGACACTGTACAACCAGCCGAGTGCTCTCTCATCTCAGCTCAGCTCAGCTCAGCGGCGGCGCGTCTAACAACTCGGCTGTGGCCTGTGTGCGAATTCTTTGAACTAGGCGCTTAAAAAGCACTGCCACTCGATCCGTACCCTCATACGCCGTGCATTCATCGCGCCTCGTGGACGTGCCGTGTGCGTGTGGCCGAAAGCAGACTTAAACTTGACTAATTATAAAGAACCCCCCAAGACACCCTCTCTAACCAAACCGAACGAGCCTGAGTATCCTTAGTGACTGGATACGGAACGAACTCTTGTGTGCCCCCACCCCGTGTGCATTTCGGTGTAGTGCCAAAAACGAACCCAAAAGTGCGTCAATTTTTTCATTCGCTTCATCTTGGATTTCCCCCAGTTGTTGCTACACAATCCTTAAAGGTGAGTGTGAGGTGTGAGAGTACTCCCAACTAATGTAGGAGGTCGTCTCTGCGTTCACTTTGCGGAAGTCAATCGAGTCAGGAAACCAAAATCGAAACTATCGTAAAAGTTTGAGCCGAAATTCAACAGAAAACCCGCTCAAAACCACTTCAAACAAACAGACAATTAATCCGAGGGGGTCTTTGTGATTCATCTATAGTATAGGAATAAGTATTTATGAAAGAACCATTTTGGTTGGGTGCTTACGCAAATCCAAATCCAAATCGAAACTCAAGCAGAAGCACGTACTCCTCATAATACAATAATTATGCTATCCTTAAAAAGTTCGAGTGGAATTTGCTGGATAAATACTTAGAATGGTCCAAGGCGAGTAGGCATTGTGTTTCTATGGGGGAGAATTCCCCGGAGAATCTCTCTTTTTGCCGCACGCGCTAATTGCGAATGCGGCAGAAGTAACCAAGAATGAATATGGATGCCACGCATAATGCGAACTGCTATTGCCATGAGCGTATTGAAGCTCCCAACCGCATATAGAACAGTAACCACCAGGCCAAAGTCACGTTCCCAATCCCAATACCCCCAGTCTAAGTCTGACTCCGAGCACAGATTCTGAGTCCCAATGATTGGGGTTTTTGTTATGCGACAGGCGTCGCGGGTTGCGTGCGCAGAACGAATCGATCAATGGAAGCTTTCTCGGTATCGAATCACTACAGAGCCACCGTAGCGAGTCACAGTAGACGGCATTAGATTTGAGTCAGGTTCCATAACAATTCAATTTTTGTATTATATTTATTACTATTGGTTATCGTCTCCGGCTACGGCTCAGTCTCCCTCGATGTCTGCGTTTTGTCCGCCTATGACGTGGTTCGTGTCGCACAGCCAAAGTTCGTCACAAGATATGTTGGAGTCAGAACAGCAAACCCTGAAAAGATTGCTCAGAGAATCTAGAACCGCAAAAACCAAAACCAAAACCAAAAGCAACACCCAAAACCCCCCAGAACTTGTTGTAGAAACCTTGGCCGTCGGAGACGTCGGAGAACCCGAAACAAAAGCAGTTCTATACATAAATTTATCGTGGTTACTTAACTATGCTAATATTCCGGTAAGGATGATTAGACGTCGTGCCTGATCCGAGCAAAAGTTAAATACAATACGAATAGGTTCTTCTGCCTCTCGTGGGGCCCGTGGCGAAACAAGTTTGCTTATGGCAGCGCGTGGCTGCTGCATGAAATTATCCATGGCTCGACTTGAACTAAGGCCACTACGTATTCCTCAATGGATGACGATGCTGAATTCAGTACCTCCTTCCCGTCGATCGAACTGTAATCAGCAGTTTATTCTAATTCTAATAAGCTGGAAAAATTATTCAATGGTATAGCTGGATGCACAGCCACAGCCTATTCACGAATCTTGAATTGAACGGCGGCCCCAGCCAGTGCCGTCAGCGAATAAATTCAAGGCACGCTACTTGACATTGAACCATGGCAACAAGTTATTGGCTCGAAATCTATGCGCAAAGCTTGACGAACAGCCACAACCACAGCCAATAAGAATACTTTTGTTTGGTTCAATAAAAACATGCACAGGCAGAGAGGTCAACCGGTTGTCTATTCTAGAGATTCTAGAGATTCTAGAGATTCTAGAGGAGGTGAAGATCAGCCATTTAGGCAGCTGGCAACTGAAACTGGCTTCTCGCAAAGTCGGTTATTTATGTTGCACTCGCAAAAAGATACAAAATTGCATGGCATGGAGACAAATGACAAATGCAGAGGCAGCAACTTAAGTGGCTGCTGGTGTGTTGCCTTTCAAAGTGCGCAAAGGGCGCATGAGGCCCGAGGTGCAAGTATCACAGGTATTAACGAAACCTCAAGGGTATAGCTGTATAGCTTGAACCCTGTGGCATGAGTCCATTCCTGAATTAATTCACCGTCTCATTAACTTCAAAGAAATTCAAATGTGTGTTTATCAGACTACACCAATGGCTTATGTTTTGAGCACGCTTTCCGTAAATGTTTAATCCATTTTTGCACTTTGATTTCGATTCGTACTTCCATTATTTTCCACTTGTCTTTCCTTTGTTCTTGCGAGGCGCTTTCTAGATCTTTTCGAAACAGACCAAACGGACTCATAGAGGAAGACGATCGTAGAAGAATGGTTATGCAAATACAAGTTCAAGCGAATTATTGATGGTTTTTTTGGGGGGGATTTTGTTTTTGACTTTTCGTATTTTTCGGCATTCTCTTTGCGCTTCCGGCTTGTTATCTTTGTATCAGCTTCAAGTATCATTGAAGCTGGCTGGCTAACGGCGAAGGTCGCGCTGATGAGGCAGCCGTCACCTCAATATGGTCCATAATTAGTCGTGTGCTATGCGATGCGGTGTGGTGCAGCTGGGGATGCCTTTTACGTATCTGTGGAAAGCCAAAGGAACCTGCCTCGCATACCAAATGAGTTTGGTGCTGAGTTGTAGCAACACCCATACGTTCGACACAATGATTTGCATCTCTAAGGTGCCCAGATTGAGACGACAAAGGCGGCAGCCGGCGGTGACAGGCCATAAATCAGGAAGCAACCTCTGGGAATGTCAATACTAATGGGTGCGTGCTTTCCGATTGCTTTGCAGATGACGCCCAACATAATAGGCAGCACCTTCATACTGGCCGAAACGGCCATTGCTGATGGCAACAACAACAAGAGGGCCGCCGCGCCCGCTGCCTCAGCCACGAAGACGACAACCCCAAAGGCGCCCGTCAAACAGGCGCTGGCCAAGAAGGCGGCGGCCGAGGCTGGTGCCACCAAGCCCTTCCAAATGGAGATTGTCTGGCGCAACGTGGGACTCTTCGTTGTCCTGCACTCGATGGCGCTTTATGGTCTCTATCTGGTCTTTGCCGAGAACGCCTACCTGGAGCTCCTGCCCGGTGAGTACAGCCAGAATTGTGGTAGAAATTGTGTGACTTTTACTGATTTCTGGCGATGTCTTCTTTGCAGTGTACGCGACTATGTTCCTGGGCGGTCTGGGCATCACGGCCGGTGTGCATCGTCTGTGGTCCCACAAGGCCTACAAGGCTAAGCTGCCGCTGCGCATCTTCTTGATGCTGTGCCAGTCGCTGGCCTTCCAGAACAGCATCTGGGAGTGGACCCGTGACCATCGTGTGCACCACAAGTTCACGGACACACACGCCGATCCCCACAACTCGCGACGTGGCTTCTTCTTCGCCCACATGGGCTGGCTGATGTGCAAGAAGCATCCCGATGTGACCAGCAAGGGCAAGCAGATCTCGATGGGCGATATTGAACAGGATCCCGTGGTGATGTTCCAGAAGAAGTAAGTTCAGGAACTTTACACCGATCCTTCATAAATCCTTGCTAAGCTTACGATCCTTTTTACCATTGCAGATTCTACTTTGTGGTTATGCCCATCTGCTGCTTCGTTGTGCCCATGCTCTTCCCCTACTATTTTATGGGCAGCTCTCTGCGCGTTTGCTTCTTCACGTGTTCGATGCTCCGATTCTGTCTGTCGCTGCACTTCACCTGGCTGGTGAACAGCGCCGCCCACTTCTACGGCATGAAGGCCTACGACGTGAATTTTAGTGCGCGAAACAACAAGCTGGTGTCGACTCTGACCATCGGCGAGGGTTGGCACAACTATCACCACGTCTTCCCCTGGGACTACAAAGCAGCCGAGCTGGGCACCTACAGCTTCAACTGGACCACTGCCTTCATTGATGTGATGGCCAGAATCGGTACGTACTCGCCAATCTCCCCCTCAAATCAGGGGTCGGCACGCAGGTAGTCAAATTTCGCAATGCACGAACAGAAACGAAGTTACAAATAGTTTCTTGCTTCTCTGTCGCTGCAGCAGCCGATCAATTGTGAATAGGCTACATACGAAGTGGCTTCTCTGCCGCTGCGGCTGTTCGCTTTTACGCTGCGCGTGTGCTGACTGCGCTGCCCGTGACCTTTTCGCATGCACATTGCACAGGAACAGTAAACAGAAACAGTTATTTTAATGTTGTCCCTCTCTTCTCACTGCTTTCAACAGGTCAAGCATATGATCTGAAGTTCGTCTCGCAGGAGATGGTGTACAAGCGTGCGCTGCGCACTGGCGATGGCTCTCATATTGCCGCTCTGTTGGATGCCAACAACAACAATGCCATACCCACCAGCGAGCTGGTGGCCCATTTGGATCACGAGAAGGAGGAGCACGCCATCTGGGGCTGGGACGACAACGACATTAGCGAGGAGGATCGCAAGGGCGCCACCGTTGTGAACAAGGAGTCCGACCTCAAGCGAGACTAGGCGAGGGCGCAGCGGTCGACCCATCGAGTGGGTTACCCAATTACCAAGCAGTTACCAGTCCTAACTAAGCGAGCGAACGAACGAAATTTCTTATTTCACAATCGGGTAATAGTAGCAATTAATGAATGCTCTGCCCATGCTGCCTACTCATAAGTGGTGTGTGTGTCAGTCTGTTAATACGAGTGTGTATGGGGAAAGTCCGAGCAGGGGAGCGACGGGAGACCCGATGGCCAAGCAGCGTCTTACAAATCAATGGCTTCAATTCCAAATACAAAAACAAACTACAAGAAGAAAACTATTCGAGATTAGTCAAAACAAAACAACACAAAAAGTGCACACACGAAATTGGTAACACAAAATCTGTTGCACATTTATTAATTCTTTACACAACCTTATCTCGCACTTGTCGTTCAAGGACGAACGCATCTGCCAACCCCCCCTTTCTCTCTATCACTATATCTACATATTTTTAATTGTATATTTACGCAAGAGGTTCTAGCATTAAGTGTACCCCCTAAGATCTACTCTAAGCATCGACTTTTATGCGTTTGTACATTGTGTTAGTCATATAGGTCCAAACTGTACATTCCAGTCCAACGAATTCAGTTGCGAAACTCTCTTCCAACAACAATATATAAAAACTTACAAAAACCCACCCAATTGTGTTGTATTTCTTTTGTATAAATTATAAATTTCGCAGGTAAATCATTTTAAAAAATTAACAAATAGAACTGAAATGTACAGCACTCAGAAGCAACAATATATTTTGAAAATCTTTCAATCAACAAGTGTTTCCGATGGAACCTTCAACTGGTATTCGTATTCCATAATTTGCATTGTGTATTCAGAAAGTTAATGTTCGAAAGTTACCAAAACTCGCAGAAGTAACAGATGCAGAAGGATAACTTTGAAGAAATCGATTAAATGACCCAAGCTTAGGCCACTTTTAGATGCTTTAGGAAAGAACAAAACATTATTAAAATATGTAGCACTCAGCAACATATTTATCTCTGCTAAGTCCATCAATCATCAAGTGTTTTTGGGGGAGACAGTAACTGGTATTCGTTTTCAATAATTTGTATTGTGCATATAGGAAGTATTTCTCTCGCCAACAACTCAACCTTCTAATTGTTCCAAAAATACCATCAAAAAGAGTCAAATAGAGGTCATGTATTCCTTTCCCTTTCTCGTAGAAAGCCACCCACATAATTTAAGTTTCTAAGTTTTTCTTTAATCATTTTCTAATCTATAAAAATCTATAAAGATCTATAAAAATGAAACCATAACACAAGAGACAGTCTTTATTGCAGGAAAGTGAGAAGAACAGTGAAAAGAGATGGAGTGAATAAGTGAAAAAGTGCATGAAGTTTCTTCCACATCTGTTCATAGCTAACTGTAGCTAATGTGCTGCTGCTGTTCCTCATGTGTGTTGAACTGTGTGCGTGCGGCGTAGAGCAGGGCGGCCATGAAGGCGCCATTGTTCATCAGCAGCGACATAATGGTGGCCATCTTTAGGGCGGGCAGTATAAAGGGCAGCAGGCTGCCCAGCAGTACAACGGGCAGGATCAGCATGGGCACGGCCACCTGCATGATGGTCAGCTTGTTGGAGCTGTGCTTCTTCTTGCGACGCCTCAAGAGTCCACCGACGCCGATGCCGCCGCCACCATCCTCCGAAGCACCACCACCACCACCACCGAGAAGACCCTGCTTGGAGTCACCCTCCGCCTCGGGTTCATAGTTCTCCACGCTGCCGCTGTTGCCGCCCACACCGCCCATCGCAGGGATGTTCATCAGATTTAGCTCCAGGTCCTCCGTTTCGCGGCGTCTGGCACGGCCCACGCGAGACTTGCCAGCTGCAAGGGGTGAAGCATCAATCATCAATCGGTGCTGGGCAGGACAGGGCTCACTACTTACCCTTCTTGAGGGAGAACCTCAGCTTGTTGTCCTTGCTGGGCACAATCTTCAACAGCATTCCTGACAGAAAGTGCAGCTTGAGATCGCGATGCTTGAAGAATCTTTGAAAGTTCACGACCAGCCGCTGATTCAGCTCCTTCTCGGACATTTGCTGATACTTCTGTGAGATGAGGCTGCCCATTTGGGTCTCCTCGCCGAAGAACTGATCGAGAAAGTCTCTGGTCAGGTTGCCCGAGCTGGCCATGTGGCGGCGTTCCTCCATTTTTTGCAGCACATACAACTTGGTGCAGTGCAGCATGCTGGACTCGCGCAGGCACTCGTAGATACGCATTGGAATCGACGCCCTAAAGTATGACACACTATTCGCCGAGTGCCCACGGGGCTGCTGCTCCGATGGGTTCGTGTCTTCGCTAGCCGCTGCCTGAAGCTGCGCTGAGGCCCGATTGAGGCTCAGGCAGAGGCAAAGTCCGAGCAGGACACTCAAGGCTCTGTTGCTCGTGGAGTTGGCATGCATTTTCCTGCAGTTTATTTTTCACGGCTTAACAACACAACTGCACCTGAGCAGTGACAGTGCAGAACTGAATTCAATGCCAAGATCGTACCAGCAGCAATCCTTAGCCAGTGGATTTCTTGGCCGCTTTCCTCTGGCCAACTGGTTTCGACCAACTCGCCAACGCTCGCACAGACATTCGAGATTTAGTTTAGCGGGTCAAGTTGCAGTTTTGCTTTTGCTTTTGCTTTTGCCGCATGTCGCTCGCCGCCTTGCCCCATTTGCCTGACTTATGGCCAGCCAATCCGTTTGTTTACCGCCGTAGTCAAAACATTTATCCATTTACACCTGGCTACAGCATCCATTTCATTGGATCGCTAATCCCATTTGTTCTGGGAGCAATTCGGCGGTGCATCAAGCCGGGTTAACTGTGTCACCAGCAAGTAAGAGTAAACCGCTTCTCTTTCTAAACATTAGAAATTTGTGTACACTATCTAAGAGAGGAATATTTGCGGGAGTGGATATGAAGGGAACCCCTTTTAGAACACAATTTCCATTAACACAATTTTAATTTTACACTTAAACTTCAGTTTTCAATACAGCAAAAAATGTTTAAGAACCATTTTTAATTGGTTTTAAAAACTTAAATTTTTCCCCTTAAACTTATTTTTCTTATTGCAGCTGACAATCCCAATTGGAATTTACTTCTGAGGTGCCGTTGTCCGCTGTGGTGAGGAGCTAGCACTAATTCACCACGCTCTCTCGATGCACAGAGAGACAAGCGCTAGAAAGAGAGACAGCAGCTTTCGTTTGTTGTTGTTTGCATGTGCACTGAGGGATGAACCCCGAAAGCGCCTTGTCTGCTTTGTCTCTCTGCTTTGACACTTATTCCAGCTCTCTCGATAATTACTAAGAGTATCCAATAGTCTGTGCAGGATCACCGTCCCGCTATTCTTCGCTGACAGCGCACAAAGTTGTTCAATTGGCGCACAAAGTGGAACAATTGAAGCCGGATTCGAGATGATTGAGTGGCTAGAAAAGTGATGTGTCTGTCTCTTTTCAATTAAGTGACTGTCGCACTGATTAAGTGAGAGTCTAATTAATTAGTCTTTAACCATAATGAGACAAAAGTGATATTCATCACATCAGCAAGGAGAGAAATTCAATCCAATCCCAGCTAGATGACCCATTTCCACAGCGCTGGAGGAACTCTTTACTTTGCCTTGCTTTCTATGCCTGAGTGTGGGTGCGCACGTCCAAGTCGGGGGAACTGGCACTGCGGAAGGGCAGTTAAAAGAACCGTAAATCAGCGACGCCCTCAGCTGCATAGGCAATGAGGCGCAGGTTTCACTTTCTATGGGCACAGTGACAGAAATCAATGCTTTCCATTCTTTACTTTGTAATAAATAAATAAATAATTTAAACTAAACTTAAATTATTATTTGGTTGCATGCTCGCTGAGGTTGTGGTATTATAACATGGCCTGCTATCAGCTAGCTCTCTCGCCCCGAACTCTGATCCACTTCTACCACTCCTTCTCCAGCCACACGGGCTGCTGGGTGTGCGAATGCGAGTAGACGACGGGCACGGGAGCTGCCACGGGTGCGGCGGCATAAGCAGCTGCCTGCACTGGCAGCGCACGCGACAGCATTTGTCCGATGGCCAGCACCAGCAGAATGACGCCCACGCCCAGTCCCTTCATGGAGACGACAGTCAAAGCTGCCAGCAGCGTGGTGATGACGCCCACCACGAAGGCTCCAGGCACCAGAGCGAAGCTTATGCGGCGCAGAAAATGATGCCCAAAGGTGCGACTCTCTGCAAAAGAACAAAGAGCTGATTAGCTGCTGAAGATTCTTTGTGTTCCTTTTCTTCCGTACTAACCAGCTACATCCGTGGCGTTGTCCGAGCTATTGGCGGGCTGCTGCTGGCCCAAGACCACATTGAAGCCCAGACACAGGCAGACGAGGGCGAAGACAATTTTCTGATTGGCGGCCATTTCGAGTTGGTTCGTTTTTAGTCCTTTTGGTAATCCGTTGGGCACTGCTCTGCTCTGCTCAGCTCAGCTCTGGCACCGATCGACAATTGAATGCTTGGCCCACACAGACATTGGCTTTTATCGAAGTGATACGTGGGCCAGCCCTCTCTGGGGCGGCTACTTGACATGCGACAGTCGGACAGACAACGGCACGAACGTGCGCCAAAACAAGCAAATCGTGCCACAGTCTGTGGCTGGCTGACTGATGCCGAATCTGATGGGGCACTGCCGACATGTCGTTGGCCCTTTTTTGGGAGCGCAACGCAAACGCAAACGCATTTGGTGGCACATAGGAACACTCGCAGCTGGACTTGGACTTGGACTTGGGACATGGGACATGGGACTTGGGCATTCTTTCACGACGCGTGTCTATATTGAGGGCAGGCCAGCCCAGCCGATCGAAACGCTTTCATTTTTCGTCGATAATGATTTATCAGCTAATTAATAAACAGGCAATGCATTTTAATTTTTAATCTACGCCTGTGCCTAAAGAAAGAGACAACGGAAAATGCTTTACTCCACGGCATAGTAACGGTCGTCCATTGATGAGTGTCCGGCAACTCAACCTGACGATTCACTTTCATTCACGGCCTAGCCAAAAATGATAATAGTACGAGTTCATTTCTGGCTTTCAGGTTTACGCTGCACAGCAGAAGGTTCTTTATCTGATAGGCAATAAATAATGGCAGTGCAGAGATAAAGGAAATAAGTTTTCACTTTAGAAGAGAGTGAAAAATTAGCCAGGAATGCAGTGGAAGTGATTACAATTCTGCTTAGAACTTGTTGCATCTTTGGGTCATATTATATCATAGATAGAACTATCGTGGAACTTCCTTTAACGCCGATGAATCATTCTCTGTGTTTAAGTTTGTAGCTCCCAGTAGTTCCCCGATGGATCCAATATTTATTGTTGATTATCTGCACTTTTTACGGATAAGATTGGGCTGAAAACGTTGTGTTTATAGGAACATAAATAAATTTGTAACTTTGTTTCTTTTATTGTATTTGCTAATTGGCTGCTAATTGTGCGAAAGTAAATGAAGCTGCCTAATATGTGTTGCGGATTTTTCAAGGCGACCAGCGATAGAATTTACTTTCTACTCTGGATTTTCAGTCGCCAGAAGATCAGCTCTCTGTGCGCCAGTTTTGTCAACAACTTTCTCATGCAATTGCCGTCAGAGTTAATTGAAGGCGTCTCTGTCTCTGTCTCTGGCAGTGTCTCCTCCGCTGTCCCTGTGTCCAGAACCAAGTCATGAACCGTTAGCAGGCTACTTAAAGATTCGGTATTATTTATGGCTAATGCTGGCGATGCTCTGGTGTTGGCGGTGGGGCCAGCAGCGGCAATTACAGCTAAAAGAAATCAATGAGCGAGATCAGTGAGAAATTGCGGGCCAGGCCTACTCTAGATATTTTCCTCTTTCGAACTAACACTCGCAGCGGTTCAAGACACAGACTAAGACATCGACATCGACGTGGACATGGACTGGCAATTTAATTGAAGAGGATTCTGTTGTGCAAAATCCAGCACAAGAATCGTGTTCTATCGGTGGTTGGGGGCAGGCAACCTGTTGGCAGCTGTGTCCCCGGCTGGCTGGCTGCTTGTTGTTGCTGCCGTTTCTTGGCTTGGCTGTGCTCAATTCCAATGCCAATTCCAGCAAACAGAATGCACACTCGTCTGGCAGCCACCAGGCTCCGTCCGCTGCTCCAGCCGCTGCTCTTTCTGCTTTCTTCTTAGTTGATAAAACGCTTGGCCACCGCTGTTCGTGCCACATTTTGTGGCTGTCCAGTGCAGCGTGCACACATCGAGCGGAGCAGCAAAATCAACACAGCAGCAGCAGCCGAGATGAGCAGCCTAGTGAGATTCCTTTTGTTGAGTGTACTCTGCACCGCTCTGAGCTGGGCGCAGGAGACCAGCAGCGAGGCGGGGCCTGGCACGGAAGCGGCTCGTGGGCTGGCCAGCAGCTACGAGCCAGAGGATAAGCAGCAGTCACTGCGGAAGAACTCGCACATCTTCATGGGCATCTACAAGAACTACAAGAGCACCTATCTGGGCAACAAGACGACCAGTGAGTACAAGAAGCGACTGAGGGATCGCGTGAGTGCTTCGCAGTTGCCCAACAATGAGGCTGGGGCCGAGGGCCAACAGGAGCAACTGGAGGCTGCAGATGTTCTCGCACAGGAGCTGCGCCAGGAGGCCAATGCGGAGGCCTTGCTGGAGGCACAAACTGGAACGCCCATCTATGATGACAATGAGACGGCGGCGGGCAAGAAGCGACGCAAACGCAAGCGCAAGGATCGCAACAAGAGGCGCGAGGACACGGGCTCAGCAGAGGCGGCAACAGAGAGAGAAAGAGAGACAGAGACGGGGACGGGGACGGGGACAGAGCAGCCAGAGCTGCAGTCGGCGAATGAGAATGAGACCATCAAACGGTACTTTGTGGGACCCGGCCTCAATGTCAGCCTGGACATGAGCAACGACATTATACACGTGAAGCTGGATGGCGAGAATCTCAAGGAGATTATGGCAGCTCGTTGGATGAACACGGATGACAGCGAAGAGGGTGAGTCCGCTGCTAGTCTGGGAGCCAAAGCTCAACCCACTTAAAACCCAATTGACACCTTCTAGGTCGCGGCAAGAAGTACGATATGATTACCAAAGTGCTGCCCCTCTTCATACTGCCGTTCCTCATTCAGTCCGCCATTGTGCCGTTTCTGGTGACGAAGCTTAAGCTGTTGCTGGTCAAGTCAATTTTGGTGGGCAAGCTGGCCATTTTCCTGCTCATTATCTCGGCCATCAAGAACGGCAACAAGATGGTGCAGAGCTACGAGGTTCCATCGTACTGGGCCGGCGAGCCGAGCCGAAGATCCGAGCTGGCAGCTGCCGCCTCCTCAGCAGCGGCCGCCTACAATGGATATCGGGTGGAGGGCAAGCCAGCCGCTTGGATTAGCTAAAAAAGCACAGCTGCTCAGTTAGTACAACCAACTCAAAATGCATTAAGTTTCAGTTATAGGTTCTAAGTCCATTGGAATAAACATATAGACATCGGGGTTGATTGCGTGTTTTTTGCGTTGATTGATTGGTGCGTGGGGGTTTAAAGCAGTGCAAGAAAACAATTCCGGGCAGCGCAGTCGGCGTAAGCACAGCGTAAAAGCTTCGTGTGGTAGTCAAATATTTTAGTGCGTTTGCATGCACACACAACAGACACGAAGTCAAAAACATTTCTTGCTGCTCTGCCGCTGCGGCAGCAGTGCAATTGTGAATGGGCCACATGCGCAGTTGTTTTTGTGCAGCTGCGTCGGTTCGCTGTACATGTGCCGAAAGTACACGAAGTTTTTAAGCTGCGCTGCGCTGCACGACTGCGCTGACTGAAAACTTTTTCTATGCACGCGCAAATTTGCTGCTTAGCTCAGATGAAAGCTCTGCCAGCGCTCAAGCATGCTTGTTTTTGTCAACAAGCTTTGAGCTAGTAAATCGTAATCGAAACCCAGTGGGTGATTCTATTTCTTTCGGAGTCCATGAAATATTCTAATTTATGGCGTCGCAAGTGCTTCTTTCTTTAGTTTTTAGAAAGGCACAAATAGTTTTCAAATTTAAATCTTCTTCGTGTACAGGCACTTTGGCAATCAGCTGAAATGACTTTCACGTGCAGCAAATCAGAAACCATTACAAATGCTCCTATCTGACTAAATAAATCATTCCGACTGACTGTAAAAAGTTTTGTCAAAGAAGTGGTAAATGCAGTTGCACAGTTTCAAGTATGTTTAAATCGTAAATTATGTATTTTTATTGTTGGTATTTTAGGTGGAAATAAATAAACGTTGCAAACAAATAAATTAATTTAAATCTAAGTTTTTCGTGAGGCTTGACCAGCGCCCCAGTCCACAGTCTGCTGCTTGGCTCTAGTAGCAGGTGTACTGACGTTCCAGCTGGACACAAACTTCGCACTGGAGACGGAATCCCCAGACCAGTTTGCAGTTGCAGCGACGCTCGCTGCGCACGTGCTGGGTGCGCACGCGGTAGCCGCAGACGCGGCAGAGCTGCTGGCAGGAGAGGCGCTCCTCCACGGATCCGCTGCCATCCCTAGAGCACTGGCGGCCTCGTGTGCCTGTCCAGCGGCCGCTGGCCTCGGGCTCGCAGTAGTTCGGCGAGTCCTGCATGAAGACGAGCGAGTCGAGGGGAATGTTCTGCCACATGATCTTCAGATTGCTGGCAGTGCTGTCCAGCTGAATGGCATCGTCGTACATCTGCAGCAGATCCTGGGCCACCGCTTCGAATGGTTTCAGCACCTTGACGCACTCCTCCTCGAGGCACTTGCCCTGCGGTCCGGGTTGCTTGCAGCGGCACTCCTGCACCAGGGACTGCTGCAGTAGCGAGCCAATCACCCGCTGATTGTGTGCAGCGGCATCCGAGCCGGCACCAAAGCGCTTCTCATACAGCTCCACGGACTTAGCTGGCTCATGGGCACAGGGCACATTGAGAGCGTTTCCCGTGCAGCCGCAGCCAGCGATGATTCCATTGGCGCAATCTTTGGTCAGCTTGTGCACGATGGAGGCCATGGAGATGGCTGCCACATAGACATCCTCTCGCTCCGGCGTTTCCGTAGCCGGTGCCGTGTGCCGCTTGACAAAGTCCGTGCTGGGGCAGTTCCAACGCTGCCACTTGAAGCTATCCTGGCAGCTGGAGAGCGCCTGCTTCAGTCCCGCACCGGTGATGGCCTCCCACGAGAGCGGCGCCTGGAACTGTGTGTACTGGTAGTAGTTCATGTTCATGGGCTCAATGACACCCGCCGAGGAGCCGGCAATGGCCAGGAATAAATTCAGTATGAAGAACATTTTTTGTGTAGATTCTGTGTTCTGTGTGTGATTTTGTGTGTTGTCTCCGTTGTGTCTCTGGATTGACTGAATGGTTGAGGTTCATGGCTGTTCGCATTTATACCAGGAGCCAATGACAATCCTGGGCCGTACCCGTGGGAAATTCGGGCCTGGCCGAAAAACCGGAAATTTGTCTTGGGTTGGGATTTTGTGGAGAGACAAAAAGTCCCAGCGGCCGGCGCGCACACAAATAACCCACTGGTGGTCCCAAATTGCGGAGCAGCCCAACAGCTCTCATCCGGACAGCTAGCTACCTGCTGCGCTTTGGATCTTTGCTCTCTCGCTCTCTTTGCGACGCTCTCTCAACTTTCCCACGCTTAAGCAGGTAGACGTCATGTGGCGCCCTGACGTGCGCTCATGAATGAAATGTGCCCGAACTCATTCAGTCCGTTCGGTAATTCCCGTTACCCACTGGACAATATCAATGCCCCGATGCGCGCTGCTCGTTGCGCGCTGCCCTGATGATTCGTTAGATCGGGTTTGTTTGGGTTTTGTTTCGGGGATATTTGATCGCACGTTGTTGATCCTGGCCAAGCCAATTATATAACAAAACATATGACAAATAGTTTTTAGTGCTGCTGCTGCTGCTGCTGCTGCTCTCGAGCATATACATATAATTTGGGAAATTAATTGCGCTTTGTGGTAAGCTGTTTTGGGCAGAAGAATACCCCAGGGAAAGGGACAGTACAGAAAAGGACTGTGGCTGTGTTTGGTTTGGTTTGGTTTGGTTTGGTATTTACGCGCAAAAGTTAATACGCACGGATTAGGCCAAATGGCGCTTAATGCCAAAGATAAGAAGTGAAGCGAGATAAGAGGAAAAATAAGATAATTCTGTGAGATAAGAAATGTACTTTGAGGCATGTACCAGCAAAAGCAATGAATAATGAATGGAATTATAATGTAATAAAAATCAATCGAAACCTATCAATTCACTTGTCATATTCGCGGCACTCTAAAGATAATTGCGATAATTATGTTAAAGGAGACAACAACTTTGAGCGTCGATTGCGATGTACTTAGCAGGGAACTGTGCACAGGCAAAGTCATTATAAATATAGTTCCATGAGGTACTTGGGCCAGGCGTTTACGTTTTGCAACAAAATGTGTTGCGGAAATTTGCTTGATTGGGTTTTAACACAATGAAAATACCGTTTGCGCGTCTCTAATTAGGTCGAAAATCGTTTGCGGCACCGGAAAAGGGTTTTTTAGGCCTAAGCGCCGGATAATACAGGGAGAAACAGCACCGCGTAGGTAGGTAGGCTTCAAAATTGCTCAATTGGTCTTCACACATGGACGGGCATTTGTTGGAAACTTTCGGAGCTGAGCACTGGGACTTTCTGGTCTCGGCTCGTCTCGGCTCGGCTCGGCTCAGTAGCCCAGATTGGAAATTCGACTGGAAGCAGGAAAAACGCAACCGATCTTTTTTGGCATTTCTAACTTTAATCAAAGCGATGCCCAGCGCCATGACAGGCCCATAAATTTGTTAACGATCCTCAGCCGACTAATACCCAGTCGATGAGCCGTGCCCGCGATTAGATTAGCAATCAGCAACACACGCGGTATCACACATCACACATGTCCAATTAAGATATAGTGGAGCCACTTGAGGCTCGCCTGCCTGCCAGTTTACCTCGCTCCCAGCCCCATGGGACAAGGCTTAGTAGCGCATTGGATGCGGCCCGTGTTGGATTAGCTTTAGAAAGATCGAGCATGATTGTCACCGCCAAATTGGTGGCCATTGGGCTGAGCCTTGCCCTGACCGCGTTTACCGTTTCCACCATTGTGCTGGCCGTGCAAAAGTCCAGTTTGACGAATGATTTGCGCGAGGCACAGGAGAAACTTGATATGCTGGAGGCGGGTCTGCAAACGACGAGCACGAGCACGGTAGCGCCGCCTGCGAGCCCTACAGCAGCGCCAGGCACCACAGCAGAACCAGAACCCTCAGCAGCGCCAGGCACCACGGCAGCTCCTGCCACCACGGCAGCTCCTGAGCAAAAGATTGACTATCGTCTGCCCAGCCACCTGGAGCCCACACACTACGATTTGTACCTCTTTCCAAACGTGGAGACGGGCGTGTTTGATGGCCAGGAAACGATTAAACTGAACGTGCACGAGGCCACCGATACGATTGTGCTGCACTCGCTCAACCTCAACATTTCCGGCGTGTCCGTGCTGAAGCCGGACTCTTCCAGCGTGGAGGTCTCCGAGATCAGCTTCGATGCGGTGCGAGAGTTTCTGGTGCTGCAGCTGGCCGAGCAGCTGACAGCGGGCACTGAGGTGGAGCTCCATTTGGGCTTCGGTGGCTCCATGGCCAACAAGATTGTGGGCCTGTACAGTTCGTCGTATGTGAAGGCGGATGAGAGTCGCAAGTGGATTGCCACCTCCAAATTCGAGCCCACCTATGCCCGCCAGGCCTTTCCCTGCTTCGATGAGCCAGCGCTGAAGGCCACCTTCCAGATAACCCTCGTGCATCCCGTGGATGGGGATTACCATGCGCTGTCCAACATGAACATCGAGTCGCAGGCCAATCAGGGCGCCTACACGGAGGTCACCTTCGCCAAGAGTGTGCCCATGAGCACGTATCTGGCCTGCTTCATTGTCTCTGACTTTACGGCAAAGTTTGTGGAGGTGGACACCAGGGGCATTGGCGAGACCTTCACCATGGGCGTCTATGCCACGCCCGAGCAGATTGGCAAAGTGGACTTCGCCGTGGAGGTGGGCAAGGGTGTGATTGAGTACTACATCGATTACTTCCAAATTGAGTATCCGCTGCCCAAGCTGGACATGGCAGCCATACCCGACTTTGTCTCCGGCGCCATGGAGCACTGGGGTTTGGTCACCTACCGCGAGACCAGTCTGCTCTACGATGCAGAGACAAGTTCGGCCGCGAACAAGCAGCGCATTGCCTCGGTCATTGCTCACGAGTTTGCTCACATGTGGTTCGGCAATTTGGGTGAGTAAAGTTCAAACTTTGACCCCAACCACAAGCTCATCAGCTTTCGACTCTTTCCAGTAACCATGAATTGGTGGAACGATTTGTGGCTAAACGAGGGCTTTGCCAGCTTTATCGAGTACCTGGGCGTGGACTCTGTCTTTCCCGAGTGGAAAATGGCAAGTTGGCAGGGGAACAACTGGGGGAGTTCCAGTCCAGCTAATGTTTTACCTTTACCTTTCCACAGCGCGATCAATTCATTGTGAGCACTTTGCATGGCGTGTTAACCTTAGACGGCACCTTGGGCTCCCATCCCATCATCCAGACCGTGGAGAATCCAGATCAGATTACGGAAATCTTTGACACCATCACCTACTCGAAGGGTTCCTCGCTGGTGCGCATGGTGGAGGATTTTCTGGGCGAGGCCCTCTTCCGGGAAGCGGTGACCAATTACTTGAATGAATACAAATACACGACGGCGGAGACTTCCAATTTCTTTACGGAAATTGATAAGCTGGGACTGGACCACAATGTGACGGCCATTATGCTGACATGGACAGTGCAGGTGAAGAGCTCAAGGCGCTGCCCAAGGCAAAAATATTTCTAAATATTTGCATGAAACTCACTTTCCAGATGGGTCTGCCAGTTGTCACGGTGGAGCAGCTATCCGACACTGAATACAAATTGACGCAAAAGCGCTTCTTGTCCAATCCCAACGACTATGACGCAGAGCACGAGAGTTCGGAATACAAGTGAGTGCCAGCATAATGAACTTCCAACTGGTATCTGATTGAATTATTTCGCACATACATTACCCACAGCTACCGCTGGACAATACCCATCACATACACCACCAGCGCGGAGTCCAGTGTGCAGCGGGTTTGGTTTTACCATGACCAAAGCGAAGGTAAGTCGAGGCATCTGTATGCGCGGCAGACAGTGCTCCATTTAACGATCTTCTATTCCGTTTGCAGTCATCATAACTCTGCCCGCTGCTGTGCAGTGGATCAAATTGAACGCGGAGCAAGTGGGCTACTATCGGGTCAACTATGCTGCGGCGTTGTGGGAATCGCTGGCCACGCAGCTGGTGGCCACGCCGGGCACCTTCAGCTCGGGCGACCGCGCCTCCCTGCTCAACGATGCCTTTGCGCTGGCTGACTCCACGCAGCTGCCGTACGAGATTGCCTTTGACATGACCAAGTATCTGGACAAGGAGCAGGACTATGTGCCCTGGAGTGTGGCTGCCTCAAAGCTGACATCGCTGAAGCGCACGCTCTACTACACGTCCAGCTACGTGAAGTACAAGAAGTATGCCACGGCGCTGATCGAGCCCATCTACACGGCACTCACGTGGACAGTGGGCGAGGATCACTTGGACAAGTGAGTGGCAAGGGACGATCCCTCTCTGGTGCCTCCATTTACATTCCTCCTTTCTTTTCAGTCGCCTGCGTGTCACTGCCCTGAGTGCCGCCTGTTCGTTGGGCCTCGAGTCCTGCCTCAGCGAGGTGGGCGCACAGTTCAACAGTTGGCTGGCCCAGCCCAATGAGCGACCCAAGCCGGATGTCCGCGAAACCATCTACTACTACGGCATGTTGTCCGTGGGCGATCAGCAGATCTGGGAGCAGGTCTGGCAGCTGTTCGTCGACGAGGCGGATGCCAGCGAGAAGTCCAAGCTGATGTACGGCCTGTCCGCTGTGCAGGAGCCGTGGATACTCCAGCGCTACATTGACCTCGCCTGGAATGAGGATTACGTGCGCGGTCAGGATTACTTCACGTGCCTGACTTACATTGCCTCGAATCCCGTGGGTGAGCCGCTGGTCTGGGAATATGTGCGCGAGAACTGGCAGAAGCTGGTCGACCGCTTCGGACTGAATGAACGTTATTTGGGCAATCTGATACCCTCGATCACGGCTCGCTTCAACACCCAAACGAAGCTCGAGGAGATGGAGTACTTCTTTGAGAAGTATCCCGAGGCAGGAGCTGGCACTGCGGCACGTGTACGTGCCCTCGAAACGGTGAAGAACAATATTGTGTGGCTGGCCGAGAATCTCGAGAGCGTCGACGCCTGGCTGGACGAGCAGCAACTGTAGCTGGCCATTCCCTTGGGTTTTTTTCCTTATGTTTATTAAGTTTTTGGCCATAAAGAACGACCAATGGGAATAAAGATAAGCTCAACATTACAGCTCCATAAATGAGCGCAATTATCCATTTGCCACGATAAGGTGGGGTTTTGTGTGGGGATACGATTTGATTTAATGGCAAAAGTACGAATGCAGATCCACTGACGTGCCCCGTCATGTGGTGGCCATAATCGAACTTATTTTGCCAATTATCGCTGCCTGTACTGAACATAAACTTTGAGGGCAAACCACAATCGGCATTAGTTTTTATAACAGCTAATCGCTGAAGTTGGCGTTGGCGTTGGCTCGGACCGGGGCCGGGGCCGGTATTCTTGGCTGGTAGTTTCAGTCGCTAACGATTGTTGGCATTGCGAGGATGTTCTGGACGCATAATTTGCTGCAAGTGGCACTGGCCTGGGCGGTGGCGGCTTTTGCCACAGCCACTGTGGTGGTGGCCGTGCAAAACGCAAAGTTGGAGGCAAATCTGAGGGATGTGCAGGAAAAGATTGACATATACAAGGAGGTAGATGGGGAGCAGATCAACCAAAGGCACAGACGCGACGATGAGGTGAGTCATCAGAGATATTTCACACAATTTTCAACTACATTTTTATCTCTAGCTTAATTATCGCCTGCCCACGGCACTGCGGCCTGTGCACTACGAACTCTACTGGCATCCGGACCTCGACACAGGCACCTTTACGGGGCAGGAACGAATCACCATTAGTGTGTTGGAGGCCACCAATCAAATAGTTTTGCACGCTTACCTGCTGGATGTGACAAATGTTTATGTTTTGAACCAAGACGCTGTGGAATGGGAACTGGAACTGGAGCGACAGCTGCTGATTATCACGTTAAACACTGAACTGACAGTCGGTTCCAGCATCACTTTGGGTGTGCTCTTCAATGGCAAGATGACCGATAAGCTGGTGGGTTTGTATAGCAGCACCTACAAGTCGGAGGCGGGTGATCAACGGTAAGTCACGTTTTGAGTTTTGCACGCAGCAGACACTGCACGACAGCAGTTACAAGACATTCGCTACATGACAGAAGCTGTAAGACATCTACAAGGGACATCTGCATCTCAAGCAGAGAGCTTTAGACAGAGACCTCTGGCGATGGAAATGTTTACCATTGGCGCCACTGTTTTCCGCTTATGCTTTTTATTTTTTGAATGTAATTTTATTTGAAGAATTTTTATTTTTCCAGTAACATTTCCTCCACACAATTCGAGCCAGTTTATGCCCGTCAGGCCTTCCCCTGCTTCGATGAGCCAGCAATGAAGGCCACCTTTGCCATCACTGTGGTACATCCCACGGGTTCATATCATGCAGTTTCCAACATGAAGCAAACGGTAGGTCCAGCCTTAAGTTAAATACTCTCCAGCTATTAAAACCCTTCCATCAGGACTCCACCTACTTGGGCGAGTACACGGAGGCGGTGTTCGAAACCACCGTATCCATGAGCACCTACCTCGTGTGCATTATTGTTTCCGATTTTGCCTCCGAGTCCACGACTGTCCAAGCCAATGGCATTGGCGAGGACTTTAGCATGGAGGCTTTTGCCACGCCCCATCAGCTGAGCAAGGTGGCATTCGCCTTGGAGTTTGGAGCTGCCGTCACCGAGTATTACATTCAGTACTACAAAGTGCCGTATCCACTGACCAAGCTTGATATGGCTGCCATTCCGGATTTCTCTTCCAATGCCATGGAGCACTGGGGTCTGGTCACATACCGCGAGACTGCACTGCTTTACGACGAGAACTACAGTTCGACGCTCAACAAGCAGTCGATTGCTGCCGTCTTGGCCCACGAGATTGCCCATCAATGGTTCGGTAATCTGGTGACCATGCAATGGTGGAATGACATTTGGCTGAATGAGGGCTTCGCACGCTACATGCAGTATAAGGGAGTGAATGCTGTGTATCCCGATTGGGGAATGGTAGGTGATTCATGGGAAAGCTTTTCGAGACTTATCTACATCTCTAGTCTTCCCTTTAGCTGGAGCAATTCCAAATAATTGCACTGCATCCAGTCATGGTCTATGATGGCAAACTCTCCTCGCACCCTATTGTCCAACAGGTGGAGACACCCGCGGAGATTTCTGCCATTTTCGATACAATCAGCTATGAGAAGGGAGGATCGGTTATCCGCATGCTGGAGACGCTCGTGGGCGCTGATACCTTTGAGCAGGCTGTGACCAATTATTTGGTCAAGTATCAGTACCAAAACACCGTCACGGATGACTTCCTCAGCGAGGTGGCCGCTCTGGTCACTGCCTACGATGTGAAGCTGCTGATGCGCACTTGGACGGAGCAGATGGGCTACCCGGTGCTCAATGTGTCCCGTGCAGAAGCTGGTTTCCGCATCACTCAGCAGCGCTTCCTCTCAAACCAAGCCAGCTATGAGGAGGCGCCGCAGGACAGCGAATTCCAGTACAAATGGAGCGTGCCCATCACCTACACCCTGGACTCTTGGGCGGATAGAGAGACCGGTAGCTTGGTCTTTCCCTATGACCAACCTGCAGCGGACATAGATCTGGTCAGTAAATCCACGGTGCAGTGGATTAAGTTGAATGTCCATCAATTGGGTTACTATCGGGTCAACTATGAGGAGAGTCTGTGGACTGCACTCATCCAGCAATTGATCGCCGATCCATCCCGCTTGGATGTCGCCGATCGTGCGCATCTGTTGAACGATGCCTTTGCCCTGGCCGATGCCAGTCAACTGTCCTACAAGGTGCCACTGGAGATGACCGCCTATCTGGGGCAGGAGCGTGACTTTGTGCCCTGGTATGTGGCAGCGCAGAAGCTCAAGGCGCTGCAACGCAGTCTGATGTTCAACGAGGGCTACGTGTCCTACTTGACCTATGCGAGGACTCTAGTTGAGAGCGTCTACCAGGAAGTGGGCTGGACTGTGGATGCCAACAATCATTTGAATAAGTAGGCATTGTCCCTCAACCTTTTCCTAGGCCAAAAATTCCTCTCTGATGACTAATTTCTCTTCCCTCAGTCGCCTTCGCGTGTCCCTGCTCTCTGCCGCCTGTTCCCTCGGCCTGCCCGACTGCCTGAACCAGGCTGCTCTCCGTTTCAACACCTGGCTGCAGAACCCTACAGCTGCCAACCGGCCAGCGCCCGATCTGCGCGAGATTGTCTACTACTACGGCATGCAGCAGTCGACCAGCGAGTCCAACTGGCAGAAGCTCTTCGAGCTCTTCCTGGCGGAGACGGATGCCAGCGAGAAGCTGAAGCTGATGTACGGTTTGGCGGGTGTGCAGGATGCACAGCTGCTGTTTAGCTTCCTGGAACTGGCCGGAGACGAGAGCATTGTGCGCTCCCAGGATTATTTCACGCTCGTGCAGAACATTGCAGGGAATCCCGTGGGCGAGCCCGTCGTCTGGGATTACTACCGGGAGCAGTGGCCACAGCTGAGCGCTCGCTTTGGGCTGACTAATCGCAACTTTGGGCGATTGATTGCGCAGATTACAAAGAACTTTGCCAGCCAGGTGAAGCTGGAGGAAGTGCAGCAATTCTTTGCCAAATATCCCGAGTCTGGTGCCGGGGCAAACTCGCGCCTGGAGGCGGTGGAGACCATCAAGTACAACATCGAATGGCTGAAGCAGAACACCAATGACATCAGCGACTGGCTGGATGGCACCTCCGTTCCCTTGACCAAGTAAAAACCCATTGTAAACGCGGTCTTTAGAGTACAATAAATAATCATACGTATGTCCAAGTTCATGTTTTAGAGCCAATTGGCAGGCAATTAGCTGGCGAAAAATTGCATAAGAAACGTAACAAAATTTCCGCTCAAGTTCAATAAAATAAAGTTCCAAAATCAAACCATAAATAAAACCAAGAATTTCCTTTATTTGTTTATCCAAGAAATGTGACCAAGCAAATGCTGATGGTCATGCAGGCAATCTAGTGAGCAATCATCCTGGTTCTGTGACTGTCCGGCCATAAACTCCGATGTACAACCGCTGCGAAAATAAAAACATAAATGTCCGTCCGTCTTATGGCCCAGGCATAAACCTAAACCTAAAGACTATTTATCTGGCCATCGTTGGAGCTATATGGCTGTGGCATGTCTAGATATCGTATCGTCCAGCAATCTGGACAAGTTTATCAAGTCCAACTTGTTTGGTCAGATTCGAAGTTTGCATTTAGTTTCCAATTTGGCGCACAGCGCAGTGGAAGCATAATTCGAAAGTTCTCCGCAAAAGTGCAAGGATAAACGACCACAAAAATGGTTGCCTGTGAGTAGTCCAAAGTTTGATAGTTGGTGCGGAGATTATACAACCCAAAAACCCTTTCAGGGCTGACTGTCAAGTTTGTGGCCATCTTTCTGGGTCTGGCTACCACAGCCTTTTGCATTTCCACCATTGTGCTGGCCGTGCAGAACACCGATCTGGAGAATGATCTGCAGGATGCGCTGAACAAGATTGATGCGCTTACAGCGGACACCACTTCCACCTCGACGACTACTACAACAGCCATTCCTGGTGGCACTACGCCCAATCCTGGAGGCACTACACCCAGTGGCGGTGCGACAACGCCTGGCAGCGGTTCGGGTACCACTCCTGGGGGACAGACAAGTCCTGGAGGTGGAACCACTCCTGGAAGTGGCGGAACCACTCCTGGAGGCGGCACAACCCCTGCACCTGGAGTTGATCCTATTTACCCCACACTGCCCACAGGACTTCCCGATCCCGAAGCGGTAAGTAAAGCAACAAAACCCAAGCCCAAACCCAATTGGGAAAGTACAAATTGTGCCCTCCATAAAGTCGGCATTGCCACCAATTCACGTTTTATCATGTGTCCGAACTGGTCAATTGGTCATTTCAAGTGCTTATCGCTGGGGCTAAATGATTGTGCCTTGTTTTTGTTTTATCACATTGAAACACGGTCTTTGGGCGCAGTCAGAATCTCGAGTGTTGGTTCAGTTGAGGCAGTTTAATTGAGTTGTCAAGATCAGAAATGGGCAACTGGTGGCAGAATATAAAGGGTATGCATTGGCAGTAGATGTCACCTAATGGTCAGAAATCATCAATTCTTGTGTGTGTCTTAGACTGGATCACAGCGGAGCGTGTGGCCATATTCTTTGGCCTGCTGTCCACCTGTCTGATTGTGGCTCTTGTGGTGGTGCTGGTGCACCGCGACAATTTGTGGCTGCAGCTGGACGAGGCGCAGCGGAAATTGAATGTGCTCGAGGACTACATACAGAACCATTTAAGGACTGCCTCTGCCGACCAACTATTGAACTCAAGCGAATTCTTAGGTTTATCTTAGTTTAGTTTTCTTTTCGATGGCGTCAATAAACAAATCATTTCACAAGTAAACGAGCTCACAAATGCACTCAAAATCGTATAATGACCGATCAAGCCCATTTATTTTACGATCTGACCAATCAATCCGTATCGTCTGGCCTTATCAGTCATTCGTTTCCTTTATGAAAAATGCTTATTATCGTTGCTGGATATTGAATAATCTTTACAACACCCCCGCTCCCCAGATTCAATGGCGTCTGCCCACCGAGCTGCGGCCCATCAAGTACAAAATCTACATTCATCCCGATCTGCAGACTGGCGGCTGCGAGGGCACCGTCTCCATTCAGTTCCAGCTGAATGCGGTGACCAATCTGATTGTGTTGCATGCCAAGGATCTGAATGTGCACAGCATCAGCATACTCAATATGATGGCTCGCATGCGCATTGCCATTGAGGAGTACTACCTGGATGACACGCGGGAGCTGCTCATGATTAAGCTGAAGGAGGTGCTCAGCATGAACAAGGCGTACACGCTGTCCGCCAGCTTTGACTGCAATCTGGAGAGTCTCACGGGCAGCTATAGAAGCAGCTACACAGATGCGGCAGGAAATCAAAAGTGAGTAGTGAATACCCCTAGTGCATGCTCTTGGAGTTGGGTTGTTGCTTTGCAGCTTTTGTTTCAAGCCGGTCTCAGCTGTTACGGCAAGCTTTCACGCAGTGCGAGCTTTCGCCGCGTGCCCGGCCACAGCTTTGGTCACTGTTGGAAGTTTCAAGCTGAGCGCGACGGTTGTGAATGCGCGTCGCGTCTGTTATTCCCGATCTCATCTCTCGTCGTGCGCGCGCGCGCTGCTCTTTGCCGATTTGAATCACGAGTACGAGTACGATATGGCTGCAGGCAGTAGAGCCAAATGAATAGCTGGACATTAAATTAACAATTAACTCCGACCGCACTGAGATCTCGCGCTGTCACTGTCACAGAAGCTGTAACTGCCGTTGTAACTGTAAATGAAGCGCAGCTGCCGAAAGAGCAGGTGCCAATAAAGCAGGCGACATAGTGCAAAATGTGAAAATAATACGCGTATTTGGAGGGGATTATAACATATACCGTTGGAAGCTACAACGGACCGCTATCATTGTCATTGAACTGTTCCGTTATGTGGCTCTCCGTGTGTTTGCGCTTTGCGTTCTAATTGGGCGCATTGAGGCGGCAACTAATTTTAATATTCGCGCCCGTAATACGAGTATTTTGTATCGTCCATTGAAATGCGGCCACGGAACTCCAATGGAATTCTATGCCAACTTTGACTTTCAACAATGAACACGATAAACAAGAGCCGCCGATAAATAACAACGGGCAGCAGCAGCAGCGGCAGAACACCGCATGGGCATGGGAAAACAGGTTGCAACAGCGCATGCGTCCCATCACCACGGCACCTCCACTACACGTCCTCCTATTCCTCCTCTGTTGCAAACTGGCTTGGAGTCAGTCCCCAGCCTCGTGCATACACATAGTTCACTTGCCGCACAAGTTCTTGGCCTTAAATCGGCCAATACACTCTTGGAGCCAAGATGTTCCGTCCGCCTCAATGGCTGAAGAGTCTTTGGCTCTGTCTCTGCCCGATGGCCGCCTGAGAAATTACTTTCTTCCAAAAGGCAAAACGAAATGGGTCGACATCATTGACTGCCAGCGACTTGTCGTAGTATTTCTCTTCGTCTGCTCTGTCTCTGTCTCTTTCTCATTTCTGGTTTTTGTTTTGTTCTTCCGAACGCGCGGCACACTGGTCAAATATTTTTAATATTTTTTGCTTTTTCATTTTCATTGACACTGATTTCTTTTTTGTTTTGGGCGAAATTTCTAGTTTGTGTTTAATGTGGGAAAAGAACCACCGAAGAATGGTTAGAAAAGTTTGCTTGAATGGGATTTAAGTGCTAATAAGCGGAATCAATGGATATTTAACACCTTTTGAAGTGCGAAATTATTCAAATGTTCATTCAACTTTTAGGAGTTCCAGAAAGCTTTCCTAATTCATTTTCTGATATTTCTTTAGTAATAGCCCATTCAAAATTGATGGATGTAGCTTATGCAACATCCTTGATTGATAAAATTGCGATATTTTGCATTTCAAACCATACAAACTGTGGCAATCATTTTGTTGTCTTTGCCCACTATCTCTCTTTGTGATATTTATTGTCGCTTTTGTTTGATTTTTGTTTAAATATCAGACATTTCAAGCACGTAGACCCGACCTTTGTCATGTGTCACTCCCCATCTCCCATTTGCGGGAGTTGCGGGTTGCTTTTTTTTTGGTTAATTTTTTATCTGGGTTGCACTTGTCACGTAAATGCCAAACGATTTGCATTTGTGCTGCCATCAGATGTGTAGGTGCCGTTTTTGTTTTGTTTCGTGAAAGTTATGACCTTAAAAAAGACGCAGGCACGCGTGTTTCATATAAACATTTTTCAAATTTATAAACACCAAACCATAAACCTAGAATGCTGCTCGAAGTGCATTCAACTGGTTGACTTAGTCATTAGAAGCGAAACTTTTTTGTTTGACAACTGCACGCGTTGGTGGGCGAGCGATCATCATGATGAACACACATACAAGATGCCTATGCATTCTGGTTGATGCGATGAGGCGTGTCAGATTATGCAGCCAGAGATACGAGTACTGGTAATACTCCGCAGCTGCCATTGTCTTTTGATGCTCATAAGGTAGAGTCTCATGAAATTGCTGCGGCGGCGGCGGTGGCTTCGGCTTTGGCTTTGTGTGCGCCTTAATTGAGTCAGCGGCAGAGTCGCTGCATTGCATCATCGTCACCATCATCATCATGGCAGGGCAAGAGACAATTGCCTGGCAGCTGCTACAAATTAGCATATTCTACAGTCTTGAATTCCTCATTTCGCACACAATTTGGTGCAATCTGAAACGAATACTCTGCATAAATAACGAGCACACCTACGAGTAAATGTTTCTCTCGGTTGCATCCCGACATAATTGTCAGTGGAGCTGCATGGGTTTATGGCCAATTCAATTCATCTGCAACTGCTTCCCATGCCACAAATCGGAGTATAGAGACTGCCATAGAGATGATGCCAATAACCTTTGGCATGCATCCGTCAATCAATCGCAACACCAACGCCCCTATAGAAAGTGGCCTGTGGTGGACTCGACGGATCATTGCAACAAACCTGGAGGGGGATTTTTGTAATGCGACTTTGCGGTTAACCAGCTCCAACTCTGAGCTGTGGAATCGTGTTGCTCCAACTATTTGAAGTAACAATTTTCTTGAAATGACCAACTTCATTACGTGACCATGCGAGGGGGCAGAAGTGGCGGCCAGCCTGCCATCTGATTGATCTGCAGCGAGACAAGCTCCAATGCGGAGAGGAATAAGTTGTAACTGATGGACTCTCTCTCTCTCTCTCTCTCTCTCTATCCCCCCCTGTACCGCACCATAAAAAGCTATGAAAATAAACCCGAGTTTGTTTATAAGTAGCTCAGAGATCATAAAAAAAAGTGATGATGGTAACGGCGAGGCATGTAATTCGGTTTCTGCTGTTTATTGCGCTCTCGAATTACCTCCCTGTCGATGACACAATGGGATCGGAGTGCTGGGAGATAAAAATACAGTTAAAAATGTGATTTAAAGCAGAGCAATGCCAGTGACAGCTTCTGACAGTGACAATTTGCGATAGTGCGGGCTTAACATAAAATAAAACCAAGTTCAAAAGTAACATCCACAGCTTTTCGCTTTTCGTAGCTCGTCGTCGCGTCATTCGTCATTCAGTGTGAACGAGTCTTAGAGTTGAAAGCTTAAATTTAATCACCAGAACAAACAGTCAACCGTTGGCATGTATGCAACAAAAAACGTGCGCCCACGCAGCAGCCTCTCCACAGACGACAATCACCGCATCAAGGACACCAATCGGCCGCACAAGGCACCAGGGAACACCATCCTCACTCTGGTCGCCTTCTGTGTGTTCCTGCTGGTGCTGTGCGGCTTCCTGCTGGGCGCACTCGTCTATGTGGGCAAGAATATAGCCGATGAGCACCAGCGACAGCAGGCGGCAAACAGCACGCAGGCGGCACTGAATGGGACCATACGCACTGTCTATGTGGATCGTGATCAGTTGTTGTCCACCAAACCGATTCTGAGTGTTTTTTCAGGTTGGTTCAACATAAAGTCTTGATATACGAGTCGCGAGAAGTTTTTACTAGAATGACGGATATATTTTGTATGGGATATAATGGGTTAACAACAACTATTACAGCCAAAGAACAGCTATTCCAGTGGGAAGCAAAAAGCAGATGAAACAGAGTTAAATACAGAAATAATATCAATTTATTAGATATTATTTGAAGTCAGTTTAGACAACATAATTGTAGCAATATTTAACGAAAATAGAGCACACATCTTCAGCTGTATAAATAAAGGGGTTCGAAGTGGGTTAAGTTCAGTCAGTATATTCGGTATATTTCCGCAAGTCTGGCATGACAAATACCGTATTTCAACGATTGCTCCGCGGTCACACTAATGCTAAAATAAACTAAAACGAATTTTTATAAATTAAATTGCATATTATCGCTAGATAATCGTGCACCCACCACCACTCAAGTGCCTTCCAATACCAAATCACGAGCCATGTCCACCGTCGCGCCCGCCATTAGAGCAGCCAGCAAGGTGTTGCAGAAACTCGGCTACCGGCTGCCAAAGGAAATGAAGCCGAGCAAATACAAGCTGCAACTGCGTCCAGATCTCAACCAGAAGAACTACACAGGCAATATAAGCATCAGCCTGGAGGTACTCGAGCCGATAGCCTTCATACCCGTACACGTGAAGCAGCTGAATGTGAGCACCGTCGATGTGCAGCACTTGGACGAGTCGGGTGCGCCGCTGAAGAGCGTAACGCCAACACTGACGTTCTCCTATCCCGAATTTGAGTACTGGGTCACCGAGTTCGAGAAGCCGCTGGATGTGGGCAACTATACGCTGCGCCTGAACTTTAACGGTTCGCTGACGGATCGCATTACAGGCCTCTATCAGAGCTCCTACTGGGACAAGCTGAAGAATCGCAACAGGTAGCAAAGCTACTAACAACCGACATACCCCCTGCCCCTTGCATGCAACCAATTTAATTAACATAAAATGAGTCTTTTGCCATGTAGTAATTCCTTCCTTGTTGCCTTACAGATGGATTGCCAGCACCAAATTCGAGCCTACGTATGCCCGCTGGGCCTTCCCCTGCTTCGATGAGCCTGCCCTGAAGGCACAGTTCACCATAACCATTGCCCGTCCCAGCGGCGATGAGTATCATGTGCTGTCGAACATGCCCGTGGCCGCGGAGTACATTGATGGAGATCTGACTGAAGTGACGTTCCAGGAGACTGTGCCCATGAGCACATATCTGGCTGCCTTTGTCGTCTCAGACTTTGCCCACAAGACGACAACATCGTCAGTCAATCCTTCCATTGAAGTGCGCACTTTCGCGCCAGCAGCACAAGTGGAGAAGACCCAATATGCTTTGGACATCGGTGTGGGCGTGCTCGACTATTACATTAACTACTTCAACATCTCCTACCCGCTGCCCAAGCTGGATTTGGTTGCCATTCCTGATTTTGTGTCCGGCGCCATGGAGAACTGGGGTCTGGTGACCTTCCGCGAAACGGCACTGCTGTACGATGAGGCCACCAGCTCGAGCGTGAACAAGCAGCGTGTGGCTGTTGTTGTGGCGCATGAACTGGCGCATCAGTGGTTCGGCAATCTCGTCACCATGAACTGGTGGAGTGATCTCTGGCTGAATGAGGGCTTTGCCTCGTTCATTGAGTACAAGGGCACGAAGCACATGCATGCGGACTGGGATATGGACAATCAGTTTGTCATCGAGGAGCTCCATCCAGTGCTGATCATCGACGCCACTTTGGCCTCCCATCCCATTGTTAAATCAATTGAAAGTCCCGCTGAGATTACCGAATATTTCGATACAATTACCTACTCGAAGGGCGCCGCTTTGGTGCGCATGCTGGAGAACCTTGTGGGCGAGGCCAAGTTCAAGAATGGCACAACTCGCTATCTGAAGAATAACATTTACTCCACTGCCACCACGGAGGATTATCTCACAGCCATTGAGGAGGAGGAGGGACTCGAATTTGATGTCAAGTGAGTGTCCGATAGCTGCTGATGCTTTTGCACCCACTAATTGGTTTCCAAACTCACAGACAAATCATGCAAACGTGGACAGAGCAAATGGGTTTGCCAGTTGTCGAGGTGGAGAAGAATGGCAACAGCTACAAGCTCACGCAGAAACGATTCCTGGCCAATGCGGACGATTACGAGGCCAGCGCTGAGGCCTCTTCTTTCAAGTAAGTTTCGGAATAACTCTCTCAGCTTTGCCTCATTGACTCAACGTTTTGTTCTTTGCAGTTACCGCTGGTCCATTCCCATCACCTACACGAGCAGCATCAACAGCGAGGTGCAGTCGCTGATCTTCAATCACAACGACAATGAGGCCAGCATCACGCTGACTGGCGATGCCAGCTGGATCAAGTTCAACAAGGATCAGGTTGGCTACTATCGCGTCAACTATGCGGCCGAGCAGTGGGCTGCACTGACCGCAGCGCTCAAGGCATCGCGGGAGGACTTCAGCACCGCTGATCGTGCACATTTGCTGAACGATGCCAACACCCTGGCCGCTGCTGGACAGTTGAACTATGCCGTGGCCCTCGATCTGAGCACGTATTTGGAGAGCGAACAGGACTATGTGCCCTGGAGTGTTGGCACCTCGTCGCTGGCCTCGCTGCGCAATCGCGTTTACTACACCGATTTGTACAGCAACTTTACCACCTACGCCCGCAAGCTGCTCACGCCCATTGTGGAGAAGGTTACGTTCACCGTTGGCACCAATCATTTGGAGAAGTAAGACAACACGGACAAGACCCCCTGCTACAATTAGAGATTAACTTTTGTGCATTTTGCAGCCGCCTGCGCATCAAGGTTCTGAGCTCCGCCTGCGCCGTGGGACACGTGGCCTCGCTGCAGCAGGCTGTCACGCTGTTCAATCAGTGGTTGGTCGCACCTGAAACACGTCCCAGTCCTGACATTCGGGACGTCGTCTACTACTACGGTCTGCAGCAGGTCAACACGGAAGCCGCCTGGGACCAGGTCTGGCAGCTGTATCTGGCCGAGGCCGATGCACAGGAGAAGGTGCGGCTTATGAACGCCTTGGCTGCCGTCAAGGTGCCATGGCTGTTGCAGCGCTACATCAATCTGGCTGCGGATGAGAGCAACGTGCGTCGCCAGGACTACTTCACGCTGCTGGGCTATGTGTCGGTCAATCCTGTGGGCCAGAGCCTTGTCTGGGATTATGTGCGCGAGCACTGGGAGCAGCTGGTCGAGCGCTTTGGCATCAACGAGCGTACACTGGGTCGTCTGATTCCCACGATCACATCGCGCTTCTACACACAAACGAAGGTCGAGGAGATGCAGCACTTCTTTGAGAAGTATCCCGAAGCAGGAGCTGGCACCGCAGCACGCCAACAGGCACTGGAAACGGTCAAGGCCAACATCAAGTGGCTGTCACTGAACAAGCAGCAAGTGGGCGAATGGTTGGCCAACTACGCGGAACAGTCCACCGTCACCAATAGCATCAAATGATTGAGCCACGGCCAATCCACACTGTAAAATATAATTATGTATAAAAAACAACAACAACCAATGGAATTGAACATAGTCTTACTTTGTAGCCAACCAAAAGCAGCCAGAATGCTTTTCCAAAATGTGAATGAAGAATTGTGAATACACGTATAGATATTTTGAAGAACTAAAAACTGGAGAATTGTGCTGATAATAAGGCAGAGCTACCTATGGCAGGGCAGCGTATATTTAGTTAACTTTCAGTCTGCCAGATGGTTAAACATTTGTGCCGGGCATTACTACGGTACAAGCGGTATGCCAGGGTATGTTGTGCTAGAAGCACAGTAGAACAGTTGTTAAATGGCAGAGGTTTGTTGGCATTAATGTACACAATTGCATAATTATTATTTGTGTAATTTGACAACGTGAACTTATGTTCCAAAATGTAGGCGATGCAACTGGAGATACTCTGCTGCATATACCCCAAAACTCTCTGTCAAAGGGTACAATTACACAATTAATAGCAGCTACTCTTCATTCCTAGTACAAATACTAATTACAACCTCACAACTATTGAGTCTCTCCCAGCCAAACGGGACCAGCTTTCAATTCGCTTCAGTTGACTTTAGATTCTGCAGCTGCACCATGCTCCCATCGGGCAAACTAAACTTAAATTCCGCATTTAAGTGGAAGCTAAACAAATGCCACAGAGCAACGCCAATCTATTTATGTCGTGCTTGCTTTTACATCCTGACAGCGCTCCTGCTGTACACGATGTATCACGTTTACCAGCTGAATAATTATCTTGAATTGCTCAAGCGAAATAGTACGGGACACACACCTATACACCTGCCATTGAAAGTGAATTAAGGGTTAACTTCTGCTCTTTTTAGCGCCACTTGCGGATTGGACTTTAAACACTTCCCGCAACCTGAGGGACTACATCTGGCCTTTGGAGGACACCGCGCTAATTGTGCCTCGAGACTTTTGTGGACAGAAAACTCTGCTGCTGATTGTCGTGGAGTCGCGCGTGATTGACTTCGCTCAGCGGCAGCTCATTCGAGAGACTTGGGGCAATACGACAAACTTTAATTATCCAGTTTTTGCCAAGCTGCATGGCCACCGCAAGGGATCTTATTTGCCGCCCCTGAAGAGCCGCTTGCGTCTCTACACGGATTACCTCAGTGGTGAGGGTGAGACGCTGATGGCCTCGGTGCAAGTTGTATTTATGCTTGGCCGCAGCAAATCTAACCTGCAGCCAGACCAGTCAACGCAACTGCAGCAGGAGGCACATCGATACAATGACATCATTCAGGAGGACTTTATCGACACCTACAACAATCTGACGCTCAAGTCCGTGCTGGCCCTGAAGCATGTCAGCAAAAGTTGCTCCAACAGCACCGCCTTTTTCTTCAAGTGTGACGACGACACCTTTGTTAATGTGCCCAATCTGCTGCACTTTATACTCGGCGGCACTGTGCCCCTATACAATGACACCATTAATTATACGTCCAGTTGGCAGTCACGCATGGGCGGCACCACGGAAGTGATGCGTGGTTACAAGTTCAGCAAATCCAAACCCATAATAGACACAATTAGCAAGTGGTACATGCCCCACTACATGTATCCCCGCAGCACATATCCAGAGTACCTTTCGGGTGGCGGCTATTTGCTCTCCATTGATGTGGTGCAGCGCCTGTACGATGCTGCCTGGTCCACCAAAATGGTTTACTTGGAGGACCTCTATGTCACGGGGCTCTGCGCGAAGCGCGCACATCTGAAACCCCTTCACAGTTCACTTTTCTACATTAAATACTCCATTAAGTTATGCGCGTACAAAGCGATGATCACGCTGCATAATGCCAAGGGACGCAGATTAAAGAGAGTGTGGAAATTTCTCACTGACCATAGCAGTAAACAGTGCGCAGCGCCAGATATTATTGTTAGTTAGAAATGTGCCTAAAATTATGCATACATATGGGACAAATAATACGAAAGTTCTAAGAGTTACGAAGAGTTTTATACAAATAGAAATATGCTTAACTAGTGCAAATATTTCACTGCCCCTAGCATTGCTAGCGCACGGTGGCAGCTCCTAGAATAAGGTTGGAAATTCATAGGATATCATATATAAATATTAACTAAATAAAACATATATTTTATGACACTTCAAATGGAATTTTTACACATTATTTCCACCCAAATATGTCCAAATTAATTCCTAATAATAATATTTCTAGGCAACAAATTAAAAATACTTTCTATAAATTTCAAAGTGATTTATGGACGTTTTTTATAGATTAACATAATCTAAATAAATAAATCCAATTGATCGTAATATTTAACCAACATTTTCCAATTCTATCAGCATAGACTCCAAATATTGTCATACATTGTAGATCTTTCTCACATTTACTCTCGTCATTTAGGAGTTCATTCTTCTGTGCAAGCAATTAGTTAAATATCAACTATAGAATAATAAATGCTCATAATGATAACTACAACCCAATCGCGGACCACACAAACAATATTTTGTTGCCTAAGCAAGTTGCACCTAAGCAAACATTTTCCCACAAATAGCTTACAATTGTTTTGTCATTACATAACACTGACCAATGCGTCAAAAGTGTCTGGTGGCAGCTCGTATAAATAGCAGGAACTTCGCATCGTTAATTAGTTCTGAGTTAAGCAGCGTAAAGTAGCAATACAAGCATCATGCAGTCCACAACCTTCCTGATGGCCATCCTGGTGGTGGCTTTGCTCATGCTATTGAGTGCCCCAGCCACTGAGGCCACCTTCCTGCTCATCGCCTGCATGATGAGGTCGTCACTGTGCCCATGGAACACAGTTGCCAGCACTGCCACAACATAGAACAACATTGACAACTCGCATGAAAACTCGATAACAGACATCCTTGGCATACAATCAATTGGAAATCGCATATATGTATAATAAATGAAAGGCTGCTTTTTTTTTGCATTGAACTGGAAGTATGATTTAATAAAATGTTATGGAAATATTGCGAAAAAAGGCAAAGAAATCATTAACAAACATTAATGAATGAAATGTAAAATGTGCATTGGCCAAAAATTTCCAAAAATGAGTATAAACTCCTTCCGGCATAACATCACATCAAATAATTTCTGTTGCACATTTTTGTAGTTGTGTTATTAAGTTCAAAGTGTAACCCAACCCAAGGTAGTGGCGTAGTGTGCAGCTCAAAAGAACTTTTACCAAACTTTAGCTAAAGTGTAACCACGTTAAAATATACTCAAACTATGTGTGCACTCAGGCAGCTATCTAAGTTTGTCACGTTGCCGTGCTCAACATATTTTTGAGCAGAGTTTGAGTCCAGCTCTGATGCCACTAAACCGATTGAAATAAAGCTGCAAACTATTTGGAACTCAATTATTGAGCGGCTCAATGCCATAAATAGAACTTTGAGATGCTCCGAAAAAAAGTTGAACCTGAACCTTACTGCAATTTTTGTCATAGAAACAGGAATCAGCATCAGAATCAGGAAAGCTAACATTGGCAAAGGAATCTTTCTCTGATTCCGAACTTCTTTGAGGATGATTTTGTAGTTAGATACAGCAAAAAAGTCATACAATAAGTTTGCATTAATATGTATGAACATATCTACTACGTACATCTTTTGTAATTCAAATATAACTCCTTTTTGTTATGCTCTCAGAACTACCACGATCCAGCAAAAAACTTCCACAAAACATTAAACAGCCGCTATGAGCGCCTAATGGTGCGTAAAGTCGACCCGGTCCTGGTCTCTTCTCATGGACATTGATTGTATTTCTTAATCATTCCACAGATTGATTGGTTCCACAGGGAACTATGTATGTAGATACTCCTATAACTCCTGATTAATGTGCAACCTTGAACAACAACTTGGCCAATTTCTACATGTTTTTGTTTATTCTTCCAAACATAGAAAGTGCTGAAAGTAAGCTACGATTCCACTGAAATTGCGGAAACGGAAACAACTAAGAACAGGCCAGCCAGCCAGTGTTTCGCTTAATTCCCATTTGCTGTACGATTTTATGGACACGATTTTATGAGGCCTAAAAGTGTTTGCGGACCACAGGCCTAAGCAATGACGTAAACAGGACATTGTCAGAAATTGTTTACGGCTGGCATTGATAACATTGAGCAGCGATCAGATGGCTCAGCTGGGAGATGGGCGCTCGAAAGTCAATCAGAATCACTCAAATGGCGCGTATCCAATAGGCAAAAATGATGACGACAATTCCGATTTGCCAACGCTGAGTTATCGCCCAGCATTTCGCACAACAAATGACAGAGTTTCTTCTCATTTTTTTTTGGCAGCATTCGTGGCAGCAATAATCCATGTGCTGCCATGGCAACGATTTATCTTTATGTTCGAGTGTTTCCGATTTGATTTGGCTCCTCAATTTCGGTATAGTTGAAGTACAGGCGGAGCGCAACCACAATTTAAGGTGAAGTCTCTTTAAGCGGAGGGACTCCGGCTGAGCCCAAGGTCAGTCGAATTGAGTCGTCTCCACTATTAGTGCAATTGAGACAAGATAATGAACATTAGGCCACATCAAGCAGACGAGCAGAACAACCTCTAGAGCTGTAACAGCTGCAGGCGTTTCAATTGGCAACCAGGCAGGGACCGTGCCTTTGTCTCTATGCCCCCTGTGTGCCATAAAGTTTACCATTTGTGCCGCAGATACGAGTGCGCTCCGAGTATCCCGCACGATTAGTTGGCCCTGGGCCAGGCCAGACACAAACGAACGCAAAACGAGAGCCATTTGTAATCAGAATAAAAGCAACTTTAAGCTAAAACTCTTTCTAATTTATAATGCAAAATATTTATGCGCACAATTTCACTTGGCAACATTTAGACTTATTTTTCGTTGAGCTTTTTTTGTGTAGAGTTTTCCATTTTGTGGCAGCAACGAGCAAGCGGTCTGACTGCTGGCTTATTTCTGCTGCTGATTTGCCACTCAATGCGTCTGTTTGGTCAATAAAACATAATTGTGATGCTGCCGAAATGTCATAAAATCTTAGTGTCATGAGGCTGCCGCAAAATCTCAGCACGCAGGAGTCGTCCTGACCGGCACGTTGTCGTCAAGTGTTGATGTCTCTGCCCTCGGCGCTGGCTGCGTGGGAATTTTGTATCTGCTGCAGTGACATTTTTCATGACCACAAAACCTGTTGAGGCTTGAGCCGTGTAATGGCTTGAGAATAAAATAAATTAATTGGCGACCTGATGAAATTACTTCATTAGCTGCTAATTGAATTGAGTGAGTCCCGTGGAGTGTGCCAGGGAATTGTGGCAGGGAGTTTGGGCTCTCGACATGATTTATATTGCCTTTTGGCAGCGCCTTAACAACAAAGGAGCTCCGACTTCGAACAAGGGACAAGACAACAGAGTTGTAGCACCACCGGCATCCATCGTTCATTGTATTTGAAGGAAAGCTTCTGTTTTCCGGTCCGGCAGCTCCCACCCACGCGCGGCATTAATCTCAATTTGTAGGGCAAACATTCAATCAACCCAGCTAGAGGCGGCCTTACTAATTAAAGACACATTAAGGGCTCGTTAAAATTAAAGTGGCACTTAAAGGGATCCCGCTGTCATGGCTGCCAATACTAAGAGGATATGCACACTCAGTGTGCACCTCGGAAACTATTTATAATGCACAGCCAGGGTGCACCTGAAGCGTGAAAACAGTTTAATGATGCATACCAATGGCAAGAATGCAGCCATGTGCACGTGACTAAAGGCGATTGCAATAATATCTGTTGGCCAATTAAGCCACTCGAAGAATGTTTATTCGAATTTTGGCAACATAACAAAACAAAGAACCAAAAATAGAAAATCAATAGAAAAACTCATGTGTAGAAATTGTGCACAACAGAAAACGTTGTTTATCCACAAACATTTTTCTTCATTTTGGTCGGTATTTCTTTCTCTCTCTCTGTGATTTTTTTATGTATATTGTTGAGGAATTTTCCATTGAGTCTCTGTGGCAAGCGCAAAGCAAAAAGAATTCACAAATCTCAATTGAAAAACCATTAAGGCATTACCAAATGGACTTGAAATGCACACACAAAAAATAGAGAGAAAAAGTCAATCGAAAACGACAGAGACAGAGACAGAAAGAAGTTCTACGAATTTTAAATATTTTAAGTAGCAATTTGCAATGTCACTTCGGGCAACGTTTGGCTCTGGTCACAGGCAGATTAATTCAACGGGTAGCGAGCGACCGAGCGATTCTGCTATCTGTCTGATCCTGGTTGGTGCATGAAATTTCTCTGGCAGTTAAATTGTTGCTGAAGAAGTGCCATAAAAATGCGTTTAATGGCGCGACGGATTGTAATTAAAAACCCACACGCGCCGCCGCATCCCGCCACTGGCTCTACCCACACACACACATGTCGTATGCGTAATGTGAGTGAACTCTAAGCCACAACTTCAAGTTGCACATCAAGTCTTTTACTTAAATGGTTACCATTTGCATTGCCTTTATTGGATTTACCCTTTAATACGTTGCTAAACCTGCCCTTCTGCCACTTTTTTGTGGCCTTTTTTGTTAGTTTGTCCACCGCTTTTACATGGTGGAACATTGTCTGTGGCCGGAATATGACACTTGATTTATGGCCATTTGTTTTTCGCTTTCAAAAACAGGCTCATAAATACAACAGAAATGGCAAACAAATGGCAAATAGTGAGTAACAAATGGGAAATGGCGCGAGCCAAATAAAAGTGGAAAAAAGGAGTCGAGTGCCGCTGTTATGCAACGCTCTCAGTGCAGTGGCTGTCAAACGGTTGGCTAATTTTAGCTGCGCTCTACGCGTATACTTAATATTGTCTGTGGTAAATAATGGCAAAGAGATTTTGGTCGCTGCATATTTGGGGAGTGCCGAGAGCGTAAGCAATATCCGTTAACACGTTTTCCATCGCAAACAGTTCGCTTCTCTGTTGTTTCTCTTGCCGAGTTACGGGTCCATGTCCGGTGCTCCAGGTAAGCCGCTTTTATTGGAAAACTTTAGCTCAAGGCACCCCACGGCGTTCGGCACTGATTTAAATTTATATCCGCACAAATTGTGCTGGGGCCTGGGCTGTAGCTGCGCTTGTTGCATTTTAATTAGAAGCATCGATGCAGCGGAAAATCGCTGTTCAAAGTAGAAGCGGGCGTATAAATAACGCTCATAAATCCCAGATCCGAAGCTGCTGCGGCCACAATTTGACAACTTGTGGTCACGCCTGTCGGGGCTCTGACAACTGCGGGTGGTGTTTCATTCACGGGAAAATTCATTAACGTTTACAAACGTTTCATTTTTAATGAACTGACAAATCTGGGCGGGCGGCTGCCCTGACCTCTCGCCAGCCCATAAATAAATCCGCACTCGCGCACAGACCCCAAGCCGTCGCATAAATCTTGTTTAAAAATTACACAGAATTTTCTCATGCGTATTTATATGCAAATTAAGATGTTTACAATACTCCCGATTTTGTACACTTTGATCCGGGCCAAAAATGCGACGGCACTCGCTATTGCACGGGCAACCGCGAGAGTGAGTCGCCGGGACACAATGAATCATAATTTTATTGACGGATGAGGTATTTGACTCTAGCGACAGAGACTGTGGTGCTGGCGGTGACGACGCCGGCAAAGTCTCCTCTTCCACGGAAAATGTCGCGAAAACATGCGAAGATATGTACGCACATACAGACGTAAATATGTATAGAAATGCATGCAAAATTTAACAACACAATTATGTTTGTTTGTATTTTGGAATGCGGCCAGTGAGTCAAGTGGAATTCGGAATTCTCTTTAATGGGTAAAGAGACGCGTGCTAGCATAGCAAGAGACACAAGCTAAAAGTTTTTAAAATATTTTTTGGGGGGGATTGTGTCTCAAAATGAATTATAGTTTGGACTCAAAATGTATTACAGTACTTAAGTTTCCGTATAATTAAAATTTGTTATATTTCTCCTTAAAAGAAAATCAAGTTTGTCGTGTGTTCCAGTGTTTCCCAAATGCATAAATTACATACAGCCCAATCAATACACCCCTAATCACTGTTCGCTATATTGCAATGCTCACTGTACATACGCATAGTTCTAGCATGTGCTTACGGGCGGCAGCGACCGTTTTTACGCCTCTCTCTATCTCGCCTTCTTCCTTGCTGCACTTTTCGGTCGCTCTAGATAAGTTTCGTGCTTTACTTAGCAGTCGCAGCTACCTGCTCCAGCGCTCTTTTTCGATCGCTTCTTCTCGCTCGACCGTTCTTTCGTCTCTCTATCCCCGCCGCCTTCTGTGTTGCTGCACTTCTCTCGCGCTCGAGGTAAGCTTTGTGCTCAGCTTAGCAGCCGCTGCTACCTGCGCTAACGCTCGCTTTATGTCGCTCTCTCTCGATCGCTTATGAATGGGGTGCGGCCAATTTTGTTTTTGCTTTTGTTTGCAAAATTAACTGTAAATTTACAGTTGCATCGAACCTCTTGAACATTTGCTGTAAATACAAAACCAACAACTACTAAAAACGCTTAATAGCTTTACACAATCACACACACAAATATCGGTTAATATCTCACTCCCAAAGATTTTCTCAATAAATAATTTATTAAAATAATTTCCCAAAGCACAAACGGCATGCCGTAATAGTCATTGCCGACAATTCGACTAAACGTTTCTGGAATCGGCTTGACTTAACAGCTTGTTTTCCGTGTCGACGTAAATCAAATGCCACTTTGTTGAACTGCCAAGACTCTGCGAACTTTCAGTCAGCCCTTCTCCTCTTTTAACGGCACCCGATGTGGGGAAAATTCAATCAAAATATTATTGCTCGTGGTACAAATGGGAAGTGTCGACGAAGTCGTCACTCTTGGCTCCCTCACACGCACGCAGACATCCGACCAGCACAGTGCAGTGGGAAGGGTGGCTATGCCTTCGGTACGGTACCCACCGTCCCGTCCGACGCCCCTCCCCCTACGACATGACGTGAATGTGCTCGTAGATGAACTGTACTGCGTCGGGGTTTTCATGGCTTGTTTACAATTAATTAGGATTGTTATGTCGCCGTTTGATTCAATCATTTCTTTGTGCTTTACGCTACTTTTTAACAGCCAGTCATAAATTTGCGGTCTGTTTTGGTAGCGAGGAATTATGGGCAGGCGGAACCGCCTGCATTTATAGCCCACGTCACGCCCACGCAGATACTTCGCATTCGCATTGGTTTCCCATTCGATACACAATCCCACAAGTTGAATGCGCCAGCGTTTCCATTAATTAGCAATTTTGATTTCAAAAGAAACTTTTGTTTCTGAACTTTGAGCTAAACTTTGCTTTGCTTCGTATTCCCCAGAATATGCTTCAGGTGTTTTTGCACAACGAAATCATTGATAATTTCTCAGCATTCCTTAGATTACGAGACTGAAACAAAGCCTTCCCACCTTAACTGCAAAAAGTGACAGTTTAATGCCTTAAGCTTCTTGTATATGTTCCATGAATCATAACATTTCTGGCTGTCAGCAATTTTTGCCTGGTCTACTAATAAACATATTTTGAAGCTATTAGTCGGTGTCACTGCACGAGCATCTGTGCAAAACTTGATTGGATATATTAAAACCGAATGAAAACAAAATATACTTCAACATTTGTATGTTAATAATCAATAACACGTGCCATTTGATGAGCTGTCTTGATTTTTGTTTGGTCTTTTTTGTTTGAATTGACTTGCCCCACCCTCGATTTTGTTGTGTATACTTTTTGTACACAATTTCAATAACTAAATTAAAAATTCATCGCACGATTTGTGTCAGAGAATAAGTTTTTATAGTTTTTTAAGCCGTTATTTATTTGTTGGCACATTTTTTGTTGTTTAATTTTTGGTTATCAATTTGCAAGGCAATACAAATATTTCGAGGTCTGAAAAAATATAATTTATAAAGGTGGCAAAGAAAATTAAATAAAATGTACAACTGGTTCAAGAACGTGCGAAATTCAAATCTGACCTGACATCTGTGCACATATGGGACAAGGCAAACAGGTATTTCGGTAGCAAGCATAAGTAATTTAACCAAAATCACATACTAAACTCAGAACATTTTTCAGAAAATACTCTTGGCCACGTACTGGTGCTGTGGGCTTGCTGTTGTCAATGAAACCCATTGCGGACTAGGACTTGAAGCAAAGGAACGAAAAGTGAGTAAAAATATTCCGAAATATGTAGAAAGCTCTAATGAATTGATTCGTAAGCTATGCCTAATCCCTGGTGTATTTCACAGGAAGTAGCACTCCTTCCGACCATCTGCACTGTGGGAAAAATCAATTGCTCAATTTCTATCAAATATGTTCGATTTTGTATACCTCAATCGGAGCGGTGTTTATTTTTTTCCCAATACGGCCATCGACTGGTGGGGCACGAGTAGGCAATTGAATTTCGTTTAGTTGGTTCCTTGGCAATCTAAACGCATTGTACTCGATTTTTCCCTGTCAAACCCGATCAAATTTCCACATTTATGAGCCACACCCACGAGCTCTAACTACGTGCGAAATGCCGACAACAATGCCACTTCCCAACGCCAGGACACCGCCCACGGGTGTAGCAAGTCGGGAGAGCCAGACAGGGAACTGTATCGAGTAAATCTCAAATGGATGCACACTCCGAGCCCAGGCCAAAAAGTCAAACATATCAAATCGTAGCCACATGCCTCGCCTTAGCATAAGTCCCGAATGGCAGCAGCCAGCCGCACGTGCCAGGCGGAGAGGGAGGGAGCAACCCAGACATCAAGTTGGAACATCTTCACATAAAGTGTCATGGCAAACGCACTGCCTGACATGTTCGGCATCCCGAATATTCGTACGTGTAAAGTCATGTGTTGTCTTTTTCACGTTGCGACTTGTTTAAGTGGATATCGAACAAACTGCCAAGGACACAAGGAAATGGCAGCTTAATTGATAGAGTGTTATGCAAAGCCATCAGTGCCCCGTTAAGTGGTTCAGTTATTTTTTCAGCTACTCGCATACACATAAATTCTGTTTAATTTTCCCATCGATTGAGAGAGACCAAGGCCCTTGCAAGGGCCCGCGGGCTGGCCGCGAAAAGTAGGCAACGATATTTTACGGCTTAATTGCCGCCGACACAGCACCACGCCCACCTCATAACGGCCACATGTGTGTGTAAAGGTTTAGTGTAGTGTATCGCACATCGTCCATTTGAATTGCAAACATGGCTCATACATATAAATGAAATTGAGAGTTTATGGCATAGTCACGGGCTTATTCGGCTGCCAACGCATCCCGTCCCCAGAATTGCTTATTTATATCGTATTTATGCGTTATGAGGGTCTCTCGGCCATGTGTGTGTGTGTGTGTGTGGTAGCTCGTGAAACGAACAAAGACTTATTAGTGGGTTTAAAGTAAGAGGCAATGGCGTTTTAGGCCGGCGCGTAAATTGAATGCCTCAATTGCTTTCAGTCTGCAGTCTGCCAGTCTGCCAGTCTGCCAGTCTGGTGGTGCCATCGAGACAAGTGATAGTAAATTTGCACAAATGAAACGCACTCAAATTTATTGTGTGGTTTGCTCAGAAATGGATATCTATCCTGTATCTCTTTCGCTCTCACTCTCTGTCTGGGTGCTGTTTTTGGCCAGGCCATAAAAATGATGAAGTTCATCGAAACTATTTGACAGGGTTTGACTTTTATGTCGCACAAATGATGTCCACCCTAACCTACCGTTTGGTGGGGAAAAGGTCTTGGCCAAGGCAGCGACCTAGACCCCAATGAGGACCCCAACCACGAGTCGTTATCGTTGACGGCCATAAAAAAGTAGAGCGTATGGGCGGGCGTGTGTAGCCGATTAGCATCTTGTCTCTTTACAATATTGCCTAAACACCGAATTTCTGCTATCAAAGCAATTGGCTTGTTTATCAATTTAGCTATAAATAAACACAAGTCTATAGACTTACCTAATATTTAATATTAAAATAGTTTCGCTCCATGGAGCATAGAAGTTAGAGGATGACAAACTGCCAGACAAACTAATCTGTTGGCTGGGAGTAGGGAAAATCTGGCTACTAAAGTTGCTATTAAATGTTGTGGCAAAACTTTTGAAGTGCCTTTTACCACAACATGCTTACTACTAAAGAGATGAGAGAAGTTTGGCAACTGAAACATAATCAATGGAGTTGATGGAGTCAATGGAGAAAATATATTTAATTACAAGGAGCGGAAAACTCCACAAAATTTTGATGAAAAGTGATTTAAAAAAGCGAAAGGGAAATTAAAATAAAACCAACCTCCGATTTGTCAGCACAACCTGTGCAATGTGTTACACCATATTCCACCCACTAGTTAGCCCCTGAAGTGCAGCTGTAACATGCACATTAATTACCAAAAATGAGTGTAAATTACGTGAGCTTTGTGTGGTTACAGTTATTCATGGACGTCACATCCTGCCCGGCGTATGCTGCCTGCAGTTTATGAATGAAATGTCATTTATATCTTTTAGCTGCTGTCTGGGGCTAATTAATTGCATTTGCTGAAATTAAAAACAAATGCGACGCTATGCTAATTAGTCAGACACTCACTCACTCACCCACCCACACACACATACACACAGTCGTAACCGTACTCATACTCATTCCTTGCGTGAACATGCACTCAGCAGTTTTTTGTGTCGTTTTGGGCGTCTAGACTGCAGAATCCGGAGCATAGAGCTTACTTGTGCGCTTGATAGACATCTTAATTGCTCATCGGGATTATGATGCGGAGAGAGCATCCCACTCTCCCTCTCTGCACGCTTTTTTAAGTGCAGCACGCGCTCGCCTTCGTCCGAGTGGGACACATTAGTCAGAGAGGCGTGCGTTGAACTTGCTCTTTGATAATCCAAATGCAAACCCCACAGCTCCACCGCCAAAGGCAAACAAGAAGTAAAAGACAAAGCTGGAGGAAAATTTAACAGGCTACTTTATTGAGACTTGCAGTGGTCTGACTATCTATAGCAGCGATCGGCACGCAGCCACTCATATGATTGTGTGCATGCACGGACATGCACAGAAGCCAAAAACGTTTCTTGCTTCGCTGCCGCTGCAGCAGCAGATCAGCTTGTTGTTGTTTCTCTGTCACTGCGGCGGCCGAAGCCACACGAAGCTTTTGCGCTGTGCAGAAGCCGAGGCCACACGAACTTTCTACGCTGCGCGTGTGCCGACTGCGCTGCACTAGAGCTTTTTCAATGCACAAAGCATGTGACGCTGCCGATCGCTGTTCTATGAATGTACATTTATGTTTCTACTATTTGCGTAAATTATGACTATGGGCAACTAATTGACCGAACTTGGAATATTTTTCTAGCCACTCTCATAGCAAGCTGAAGAGTACTTGCTGCTCTTATCACAGTTGTGTGCCACTCACGAGCGGTCTCAGGAATCTACTTTAAGCGGCTGCTCTTAGTAAGCGGCTCTCTCACTTGGGACCTCGCTGGCGCCCGTCCTGGCGCGTGGCTTGTGGCTGCCTTTGCGTCTGGCACGCCAATTGAATTTGGCCCTGAGAGTCTTGAGGGCACTGGAGCTCTTCAGCGCTTTCGCCTTTGCCTTTCGCACTTTGCCATTTGCCTCGTGTGCCGCAACGCCCACAGCCACGCCCCCAGCCCCAGCCCCAGGCCCGCCCCGCGTAATGCGCGTCAGTTTGAGGCGTGAGCGGGAGACTCCCCCCACATCGTCTGGCCCCGACGACTGACAGCTCAGCTCATCAATGGAGCACATGGGGGGTTGCAGTTTCAGCTGCTGCTGCAGCGTTGAGTGTTGTTCCTCTGGCCATTGTATGTCCGCCTCCAGCAGCGAGTGCGCATCGCCCACTGATGACAACTGCGATATTTGCGATTGCAGAATGCGACGTGGAGGGGGATGAGATTGCTGTTCAAACAGATCCTGCCTGCTGCGGTTTTGACTCTGACTCTGACTCTGTGCGCTGTCCAGTGAGACGCGATTCAGGCGCAGCGAGGAGCGAGCCAAATTGGCAGCCACGGCCGCTGCCCCACCATTGTTGTTGCCGCTGCCATTTAGCACGGTTGTCGTGGTTGTCGTTGTGGATGTCATGGTTGTGCGAACGCTGTCCTGCAGGGGGAAAGGAAGAAGAAAAAACCTGCAATAGATATTCCCGTGGCAACTGCATTAATATTCACCGTTGTGTGCAGCCGCAGAGAACCCGTTTGATTGCGTCGCAGCGCGCTGTAGGTGTGCGGCAGTCCACGGTTGGGGTTCTTGCCCGAGAGTCCAAAGTGACGAGCCAAGGTTACCTGAGGGAGAGGGTGGAGTCACTCAGGGGGAAAGCAATCAAGTTGAAGCTCACCTTAAAGGCCTCACGGAACTTGTGGCTCATGATGTTGTACAGCAGCGGATTGATGCAGGTGGAGAGGAAGTAGAGCACACCGGATGTATAGTCGAGGACGCTGAATACATCGTTGAACCACTGCGACTCAATGCCCGAGGAGGAGCCATAAACCGCCATCAATCGCTGTGCATGAAAGGGAGCCCAGCAGATGAAGAACGCCACCGCAACCGCCACTGTCGAAGGCCCAAGGAGGAAGGAGGAAACAGAAAACCCATACATTACTTGGCCGTTTTGCCCGTTTGCCTCCACAAAGATGCCAACGGCAGCGCTTACCCAGCATACGGATGACGCGCGTCTGGGCGCTTATGCCGCGGTTAACGTCGAAGCAGCGCCGTGGCAGTGCCTGCAGCAGACGGCTCCGCTTGAGCTTCACCCCGATGAGGACATACAGCACACAGATGGCTGTCATGGGACCGCCAAAGAAGAGGAAGCCCGACACGGCAAACACATGGGCAAAGAAGTCGTTTTTCATCTGTCACAGAAACGCGAGAGTGTAACAAAAAAATATATATAAAATATTTCATGCAAAAACGATGTAAAAGACACACTCGAGATAGTGTTACAGCCAAGGCCCGTTGGCAAGCGTGGGCCATCAATTTTGTTTGCAGCTAATTGAGTCAACCCACATAAAATGAGGATTTAAAGCGAAGTGTGAAACGTCTGTGGGCACAGAGAAAGTGGAACTAAAACAATTAAATCTGAAATATATTTCAGCTGCACTACTTTTCAGCTACTTTTCTACTTTTCCCTCCACTACTTTTCAGCTCAAAGCTTTGAGTTTGAGAGTTCCTGATGTTTTCCCTCAATTTACAGTCTAAAGTAGTGTCAAATATTTTTCTGAAAATCACGACCTTTCCATGGCTACTTTTCAGCCCATCAATCATACCGTGCACGAGGAGCCCACGCCCTGCAGCACCACCGAGAATTGGATGGCTTGTGGCAGGGCCAGCAGCAGCGCTGCAATCCAGATGGCAAATATGAACTTTATGGCGCGCGACAGCTTGGACATTGTGTGTTGCCTGTGTGGGAGAATTTAAAAGCAATTAAACGTGCCGGAATGACGAGTGGCAGTGGATTGGGGTAATGAAGCTCACCTGAACGGATGACAAATGGCAATGTAGCGCTCCACGGTAAACGCGGTGATGGTGAGGACCGTGGCATTGGCTGCCGTTTCCGAGACAACGCTCTCCAGCACGCAGATAGTATCGCTGAAGGGGTAACTGTCAGGATGCCAGAGATTATACAGATCCTGGGGCATGCCTACAACAGAATTCAATAAGTGCCAGCCGGACCACAGGACTCTGTGCAGACCCACCTGAACACAGCAGGATCATGTCGGACACCGCCAAATTAAACAAATAAAAGTTCGTCGCAGTGTGCATGAAGTTATTTCGAGAGATCACAATGCAGGTGATGAGATTGCCCAACACCCCAGCGATGAAGATCAAGGCATAGCCCACACTCAGAGCAGCCAGCAGGGACATTGGAGGCAGCAGCTCCTGTGGCCCGAGGCCCTGCAGCAGACTCGACAGATTGTCCGCCGAAATGTTCAGCTCTTGTGTCAAATTAAAGAGGAACTTTTCGTTTTGAAAGATCTGAAAGTCGGAGGCTGCCAGGAGGCTGGGGGTTGTAGTGTTCATCGGCAACATCTTGACGACTGCCATGGACAAGAGTTTGTTTTTGATTTTGTTTTCCTTTTGTATTGCTTTAAATTCGAATTGGTGTGGGCTGCTGATTCTGCTTATGTCTTTCCGATTGAAGGTTAAGCGCAAACAATGTTTTCATTATGCCCCCACCAGAACTGGGGCTCATCAAATTCGTCTTAGGCCGGAGCAGAGCCACTGACAACCTGTTGTCATGGATGCGGGATTAGTAGCTTGAGAGGGGCGCGTGAGTGTCGTGAGTGTTCTCCTTGTGCTCCAGTCATCATCCTGGGGGTCAGTCAGGTGCCTCCCAGAGCTTCTGCCGGCTGTAAATTAATTTGAATTGCTAAGTGGCATTTAGTCAAAATATTTGTGCGCAACTTTGGGGAGTTTGGGGCAGGATTGTCTCTCCCAGGAGGTGTACTCCAGCAGGGAGTAAACAATTTAAGCTGCGCGGCACGCTGTCAAGGTCATTTGAGTGGAGGTGAAGCACAGCTAATGGGGCGACTAAAGCGACTAAAGCATTTACATAGTTTCCATTTAATTTCATTCCATTCCATTCCATTCCATTCATGATGAGTGACCGCTGTTGACCGTTTTTGGCGGTTTTTATTATCATTATCATACGAGCAGAGAGGCTGTGGCTGCCACACACAAAATATGCACAGTTCAAAAATGCTGTCGAATTTGGTTTTATTATTTTTGCATATTCAATCAAACTGGTTTTTTCGTTTTTTTTCACTGTTTTTTCTCTGGCTGTCTGTTTTGTGTTTTTGTGTGGCTCGTCTGTGGCGACTGTGTAGCATCTCAGCAACAAAAATTATGCACTGCCACCGCCCATAAAGTGTATGTTCTCGAATAGATTTGCACATGAAATACAATATTTAAAGCTCGTATGATTAGGCCTTGCACTGGAGACACGAGCTGTCATTACTGTCATGGTCATTGGGCTGCAGAGTCCGAATTTTCTTTCTGCATTTAAAACTCTCACACATCTCCGCTCCCCTGCTGGGGTTTTCACTCCACCTAATGACAATTAATTATGGCTTTTTGATGCCTTTTTATTTTTGTTTTTTTTTTTTTTTGTGGGCTATCGCTTGTGCATTTAAAACACGTTTAATTGAAATTTATCAAACGTTGACTGCCTGCCACATTTTTGCAAAATGCATTTATTTTTTATGGCCGTAAACTTTTTGGGTTTTTTTGTTATTTTTTGGTTAATTATTTTTGTTTTTGTTTTTGTTTTCTTGCACGTTCATTGCACTCCACTTGCTGCCTCTCCACCTCCCTGTGTCTTTTGTTTATTAAACTCTAATGCATTATTGCTAATCAATTGTTACCATGTGCTAAATTAATTACCACGCGCTTTGGGGTTTTGTTTACACGCACTTGCAATTATATTGGCCAACTAAATGATCGACGATCTTCTCCGGCGCACAATTAATCCACGGACAACACGCGCGTATCCACTACGCCGCAATTCGTACGGTTCTTTCCCTCTGTTTGGTAAAACGTAACAGCAACAGAAACTGGCCGCAGCATCCGAGAGACTGAATTTGTCCAAAAAAATCTTTGCCGGCACGGTACGGCACGCACGGTTCGGGCCAAGGCGTTAACAGCGGCGTAACAGAGATGTCGCTGCCGCAGTCGCAGTCGCTGTCACTGTTGACGCAGCAGCCAAGAACTACCGGTTGCTTTTCGGTTGCTTTTCGGCTCTCTGTGGCGTCGCTCTCTTCGCGTGGTGGGGGAGTGTTAAGACCGAGAGCGAAAGCGAAAGCGAAAGCGAGGGCGATGGTAACGGTAACGGCAATAAAAATGCAAATACTATCAGAGTGCCATGCACTTTATCTTATTTAGTGGCATATTAATTTGCACAAGGCGACAAATTGTTTGATTATAATGTAAACAAAAATCAAAAAGGACAATGCAAAAGGGCAACCCGAAGGGGGAAAGGTGAAATGGCAACACCTACAGGGCCTAAAGAATTAATTTCAGAGAATCCACTTGGACTGCTGGGGGCCATGTCCGTGGCTTCACTTCGTTTTATGATCAGTCAAAAAGAGAGATTTTATTAGGCCCTTGGGGTGCCTTGGCATGGCTTTTATGGCCATGTGCGATGAAATCTATCAGAGCTTTTGCGGCCCATAAAAGTCGTTGTTTGCCCTGTCAATGTCAGACCTACGGCTAGTGGTATCTATTTTTGTGCTGCGCGTATTCCATCTATAAAAGAGAAGAAAATAGCCAAACAAACAAACAAACAAACAAAATCAAATGAAATCAAATCCATTGCAGGCCATTCAATTTCTCAATTTTTCATGCAAATAATAAGAAACAATTTTTCTGGCACTTCATCAAAACAAAGACCTAAGCAAACAGAGTGGAGGGCGGGGCAAACATCGAGCACGTGCTGCAAAGGGCATTCCCAGTGGAAAGTTTGACTGCCGAGTGGAAGTCCTGAGTGGGCGGGGGGCAGTGCGTCTTTCACTTGTTTTCAGTTGAACTGTGGAATTTTGTTTGCTTTTGCTCTTTATGAACAAACGACATGACATCGGATTCAAGGCGCCGCTTCGAACTTTCTTTGGCATTTTTGAAGTTCTGGCCGGGAGACCCTGTCATCAGGCGGCGGCGGCGGCGGCGGCGGCATCCTCGTCAGCAGTTTGGCTGAATTCTCTTGCAAGTTTCCAATTCATTTAGTTTTTATTGCATGCCTCCCCCTCCCCAAAGGACAAGCCGAAAGTCATTCGCAGTTCGACCAACCCATGTAACCCGCTCGTACTGGTAGAGAGCGAGTAACATTATTTTCCCATGTTATTTGAGCTTAAAAAGTGGGCACATTAGGAGGGGGAAAGGCTGCTCAAACTCCGTTAGGTGCTTTCGACTTCGACCTCAATTTATTGAACTCTTGCACGCGCTCAACAAGTCGTTGACAAACACACAAAAAAAAATGTTCAGTTTCTACTCGCTAATTGTAGACATCGATTTTGGGGCACAACCTTTCAAATAATTGAATTCACTGGAAAAAGCAAGGGGTGTGCGTGTCCGGTTGGGTTTCATTTGCTTAAAAGCGTTGCCCCAGCCTCTGTGCCACTCGGGATGACCAATTTCGAACTTTTTCGGCACATAAACTACAATCCACGGGGTTTCGTATGAGTAATGATGGTGAAATAAACTTCCCACAACTATGAAAAGGGATACGTTGCTGCCGGTTCAATGTACGCCCAGAAACTCGAAAGGCCAAGGACACTCGCTCGCATTTAAGTTTAATTTAAGTTAATTAGCAGCAGCGTCAAATGACTTTGACGCATTCAAAGTCGCTCTAAATGACATTTGCAGGCATCGTTCATCAGGCTAAAGACGCAATCAGTAGCTGTGCTTGGAGCCTAGACCAACTGCTGTGCCCTCAAAGCCTGTGGTCGGACCCTTTTCGATTAGACCCCCATCATTTGTCTCTCACTCTCAGTCATGTGTGTGTGTCCTGGTACATTATGCTAATCAGCAGTTGCCACAATCTGCTGGCCAATAGAATTATCTCCACTGACAGACATGGCAACACGGCAGTGCGCAGCGAGAGGTCTGCCATTGTATCACTATTATTGATGGTGATTACGCTTTCAGTATTCACCCTGCATGCATTCAACCAGGAGCAACCCTCGACCAACAGATTATGAGCCTGAGATTACTTTGGGGGGCGCCCCGTTTAATCGTTTTTATGGCAGATCAAAGTGTGTGTGTCTCCATTGTGGTTCATTCATTTTTCGCTGCAAATTACTTTTAAGGGCACTCGTGTAAGCGGGATTTACTCAACGGACACTATGCGAGGGGTTTCCCTAATAGCTTAAGGAGCTTAAGGCTGCTCCAGGCATAAAGCAGAGAAGGGCGCAGAGAGAGGCCCCAGGCCAGACCCCGAGCCCATCCGTTTTGTGGTCACGCTTCAGTTACTGTGCATATTTACCGCGACCAGACAACCATGCTGAAATTACACCCAAAATTCTACGGCGCTTGAAGCTCTTGAAGCAAGCCACAAGAAGGCGTCAGCCAGCAGCTCCACCATTTTCCGCATTTCAATTGAATTCGAGGCACGAGTCGCGATGCCCCAAGGCAGTCAGGGAAAAATCAAAACAAATCCACAAATCTGCGAGCGATGGCCAAGGCCTGAATTGACATTAATATGCGGTTGTTTATCCTCTCCCTTACAATAAATACGAGCCGCATGCGGCTTCTCCTGCCTTCTTACAATAAACACGAGGGGCGGGAGCAGCGTCCGTATCCGGCAATGGCTCATGTACTGCAAAAACAAACACATTTGGCCCACGACTTTACGAGCGCTGAGGGGCCTGTCCGGACAATGGCTTAGATTTCGCGTTGCGTTGATTGCTTCACCTAAACAATGTCCAACCCGCCTGCAGGCCCACACTCCATCGATTGTCAAAGGTCAAGTTCAAATCTTGCCAGGGGCGGCGCCAACAACGATAAATGTTAAAAGTAAGTGCAAGTGGTTCGGGCCATTTGCACTTTCAATTAGCAAACTCGGCGCTCAGAAACTAGCCATTACAGTGTCATTTCAGACAATTCGATTGACTGGCCATTTATGGGCGCGCTCCGGGAGCAGCTGCCCCGGACATTACTCATGCGACAAGTAAAACACAAACTGCAGGGCAGGCGGACGAGTTCATCGTTGGTGCGGGCCACAAAGTGAAGGTACATGAATTTATGAATGAAATTAAATCGCAATGTTTGTGTACCTCCGACACAGCAGAGAGCGAGAGAGAGAGAGAGAGTGAGCGACAGTCGTAACAGTGGTGTAACAGTAACAGCGGCCGAGCTGGGTTTCGGCTGTTAGCTGTTAGTTAACAGAGCCCGCAGTGTTGCTAACAGCAAACGGCGAATGCTGCCGCCATGGCCGCAAGGCAACTCAGTCTTCAACCATACACCGGACGTGCGCGACGTGCCAGACGAAGGAGCAGTCAAAAGGAAGAACCGAAACAAAGATCGCAAATGTGAACAGAGAAAGTGAAAATAAATTAAGGAGAAAGAAAAAATAGGTGCAGAAAGTGTTGAAATTTATGCTGCAAAAAAACACAATTAATAAGGAAATTCAAATTAATGAATAATTATAATTATATATTCCAAAGTATTCCAAGAGTGCTTGCAGGAAATGCAAAAATATTTTAACAACAAAAATTAACAAAAAATTAAGAAATTAATTTAAATAAATTTAATTTATTTAACCAAAAAAAAAGCTTAAAAAGTGTATGTGATTAATTATAGTGCATTATATTTAAATAATGCAAATTTATCCATAAAAAGTACATAAATCTAGAAAAAGTTTTAAAAACAAAATTATCGAGCAAATGCAAACTGGAAAAAGTGTATTAAAATAATTACAATAACAATTAATACAAAATGTAATAAAATGCAATAAAATACAATTAACATTGCTTAAAACAAATGACAAATATAATCAACACAATCAACCAGAAATTTCCCCACAATTGATTGAAAAATAAATATGCCTTAAGCACACGAATAAATTAACATAAAATCGGAACGCAGCAAAAACATGAATGAATAAAACAACATATAAATAAATAAATAAAACAAATTGTTGTAAGGGCCCCAGGGAAATGGTGAAATAAATGCATCAATGAATGAATTAAGTGATTGATATTTGATGTAAAAAACATGTAATGAAAATTAAGATAAATGAAAAAAATGGAAAAGAAAAGTTAACATTTCATTGCTGAATTAAGTTAAAATAAATTTAAAGGAAAAGTTCATAAAGAGTGCAAATATTAAATACAGCAAAAAAGTGCAGTTTGCTGTTAACAATTCCAGCATTCAGTCCCAAGCGATTGACAACTGATTGAATCGCTCTTGCTGATTGCCCAGCAAAGTGCAAAACTAATTTTCCATTCAGTGACTCCATTATAACGAGAAAAGGGGCAACCAGCGAGTCACTTGAGCACACCTTTGTGGGTGTGTGCAAACTCCAACAAAAGCATATCCTGAACAAATAGCAAAGCAAACGCAGGTGAGCATCGTCAGCTCTGAATATGGGAACTTCCCTTGATTGAAATTTACTCAACAGCTGCATGCTCTCTGTTGTTGTCCAAAACATGCTCAATATTTTGGGTAGCCGCAAAGTTTAATTAAAAATTGTTAAAGCTGCGGCTTTACGTTGTCACCTGCTCATTCGCGTTCTGCGGCTTGGGGCTAACACGAGAACTAAAATGAGAATTGGCAGCAATAATATGGTGGGCCATTGGGATTGCTTTGGCTGATTGGCTAAGCATGCCGGTCCATGGCAAATCGCTGGGCAAATATTTGGCACGCCCGCTTCTCGTAATGCCGAATCATATCTAAATCAACTTTCACACCTCAGCTGGCAATTCAATTACTCTTTCCAATTAGTTGGCATCGGCAGGAAATGAGCAAAAGTGAGATAAAGTGAGCAAAAGTGACCGCTGCCGCAGCCTGAAGTTCTGTCCAAGTTCTGCTCAAAGCGTAGCATACTTTTCAGGGCACTTTAAATGCGGCTCAGCGAAGAAACACAACATAAGCAAGCAAGTAGATCCCCTGCAGAAACGGCAAATATAATTAATTAGTCGCATCAAGCAGCAAACATTCCAGGCTGGAAGCCAATAAGCCAGCCTGGCTTTGCGCCCAACATGCTGTTTCCTCTGTTTCCATTGACTCTTGACTCTTGACTGCCAACCCTGGGGCCTGGGCCCATTCAAAGCGTGTCGCTGACATAATGAGTGAAATATTAGCTCGTCGCCCGTTAGTCATTTCTCAAAGCATCTTTTAAAGCGTCGCACACTTGTGTGGGTGCGTAGGAAAGTTTCGCCATTTGGCAAAAGTTTTTTTGGCACACATGCAATCAGTTTTCACTTGAGTTCGAGTCCAAGCCCGAGTCCGAGTAAATGGAAAAAGTTTGAGAGCACGCAAAACGTATTGATTGCCAGAAATCTAGATAGACTTCGAGACGCAGTATTAATAGAGAAGAGGGTGGAAGTGGGTAGAAGGAAGTGCCCGACAGGCAGCCACCTGTCGCCTTTACTTGTAGGGTTATATGCCGCTCCGTTTCAATTTAAATTCATTCGCCAGTCTAATGACTTTTAATGTTGTTTGCTTCACAGGCGAGTGCACAATTTTTGGGCCTGCTTATCAGCCATGTGGCACCGCAGCAGGGGCACAAGCGCCGCCAGACGACAGCATTAATAACGCATTGACACAAGGGCGAAGGGAGTGCGAGTAGGAGTAGGAGTTGGAGTTGGAATTGGAGCTGCCACACCCCACAATTAATTGAGCAGCGACTCCGCTAGCATGTTGCAAGGCAACGACACCAACGATGATGGCCTCAATCAATCATTCATGGCTCATGTGTCCGCACCCCCCAGTCAGAGCCCTGCCGCCGCCGCCATGCTGCAGAATGACAAATTCCTAACACATGTCGCCCATCTGCTCAACATAACAACGGAGAATCTCTCGAATTTGCTCAGCTCCGACAAGGCCAGCAATGGCAGCGGCATCTCGGCCGACACGCCCGCGGACAATTCCCTGGCGCTGCTCACCATCCTCACCGTCTGCTATGCGCTCATCTTTGTCGCCGGAGTGCTGGGCAATCTCATCACCTGCATTGTGATCTCTCGCAATAACTTCATGCACACGGCTACGAATTTTTACTTGTTCAATTTGGCAGTGTCCGATCTGATTCTGTTGGTGTCAGGTAAGCGCTGGTCTGCCCTGGGCTGCTCTGGTCGCTGCGTATACGTAACATTCAATTTGTTCCCCTAGGCATTCCACAGGAGCTGTACAATTTGTGGTACCCCGACATGTATCCCTTCACCGATGTCATGTGCATCATGGAGAGCGTGCTCTCGGAGATGGCGGCCAATGCCACAGTCCTAACCATCACCGCCTTCACCGTGGAGCGCTACATTGCCATCTGTCATCCATTTCGGTGAGTTTTGCCCATGACATCAATTACACTCAACCAATCATACGTGCACCATTCATTAAGTTTTAGTTCATTAACAAAGGGAATCTAGAACATAAAAGAGATCGATAGCCCCGAATACATTTGCGATAAGGCTGGCATCAAAATGATGGCCATAATAATTATAATTATAACTATTTATTGTGTTCAACCGACAAGTTATGAAAGGATAATAAAAGGTCTATTATTAGGTGTCATTTTGGTATAGGAAAATTAACTAATAATATTGATAGACAGCGATAAGGTAAGCGACTAAGAGTCATATTTCTCCGTGTACTTTTCCAAGGGGCAGGATAATCACTTTTTCCATAATATTTACAACAATTTATAAAGTAAAAGCTTTAACATTACTCGAACATTTGTGAATTATTTAGAGCTCAGGCGGCCATTCAAAAAATAAAATCTGAAACCATTTCAAGTGTCATTCGGGGGAAATGACTTGGACTTCACTTTGAAAATATAAACACGAGTACAACGGGACTTGGGATTTTCCAGGAACATCCCAATGGCCATGAAAACGTTTCAAGGAATTCCTAAACTTGCCAAAGAGACTCGCATTTTGTGTGGGTTTCGGCGCGGGGCGATGGCTTTCAGTTGGTAACTCTGGGAAAAGGCCTTTAAGTTCATGTCTTCGCCTTACCATAAACATTTACATTCAATACACTTTTAATATTCTTTACATACACTCCATGAACATTTTGGGTTCTTGTTTTTTGCAGGCAGCACACCATGTCGAAGCTGTCGCGGGCCATTAAGTTTATATTTGCCATTTGGCTGGCGGCCTTTTTGCTGGCCCTGCCCCAGGCTATGCAATTTTCGGTGGTCTACCAGAACAATGGCTACTCCTGCACGGTGCGTGTACACAGAGGCAGACAGCGAGTCTCGGACTGAACTGACTTTATGTTTTTTGCACCTTCCCACCACAGATGGAAAACGACTTCTATGCCCACGTGTTTGCCGTGTCCGGCTTCATCTTCTTCTGTGGACCCATGACAGCCATTTGTGTGCTCTACGTACTCATTGGTGTCAAGCTGAAGCGAAGTCGCCTGCTGCAATCGCTGCCGAGACGCGCCTACGATGCCAATCGCGGCCTCAACGCCCAGGGACGAGTCATCAGAATGTTGGGTAGGTGAGTTGTGTGTTTGGAGGAGAGACGGGAGAGCCTGTCAAAACGTAAATTGAAAATTGACTGTCAACAATTTGCGTTGGCGACATCAAACAGGAGCAAGTCCCACACGCCTTTGCAGCTCTTTTCATTTAGCATTTGCGATGTGTGTGGGTGCCCCATGGTGGGTGGCAGCTCCTGCGGTGTCGTTAATTTTTGTAGGATGCATCCATTAAGCCGCCCCTCCGCTGACTGTGCACAAATTTCGGTGGTGCTAGGTGGGCAGGTGGCACCTCAAAGTAATCAGCTGAGGGCGCACTTAAAGCGAGTCTCAAGGGTCGTGAAGTCTATGCCAATAAATCTCGTTGGGGTGCCCTGGGCCTAGGCCTAATGGGTGTTAATAGAGCAGCTCGCAGGCACCTCTTTGCCAAATCAATCACGGGGGAGACACTTTGATAAGAGTAAAAAATGAGTACAAAAAAAGAAGTATGCAAGAATCATTTTGTGAGCATTTTGTGGTGGATTTTAGGCAACTTTTTCATACTTTTTGCAAGTGCAAAGTCATTTAATGCGACGCTTAGGCATAGAAAAATGTTTTAAAAATATAAAAGAGACTGAGTAATATTTATGTTTAATCTAAATCTAGATTGAAGCTTTGAAATGTGACTCAATTTAATGATTTTACTTCGCAACTTTTTGGCTTTTTTATTGAATTAAAATGTGAAGCAACTTTAAACAATTTGCATTGAAATCAATCGATAGACGTGCAGCAAACTCAACAGTCTAAAGGCTTTCTTTTAATTCAGTTAAATTGAAATAAATTAATTGAATTACCCACCAACTGGCGGCCTTGTGGCACGTCCAGAGAAACCAATTTTGGTCAGAAGTGGGGTGTTGCCACGAAGCTTGTCTCTGGTCTGCGTTAATTACTGTCATGCCAGGCAGGGATAAGTTCAGATTACCCAAATGGGAAAGGACTTCCTTCTGCCTTCTTTGGCATTTGGCAAGAGTATGTTTAATATTTGCTTACTTATATTTCTTTGCAGTAGCTGTAGCCGTCGCCTTCTTCCTCTGCTGGGCTCCTTTTCACGCGCAGCGTCTGATGGCCGTGTATGGCTTGTCGCTGATTAACATTGGGATCAGTCGGGATGCCTTTAACGATTACTTCCGCATACTTGATTACACGTCCGGCGTGCTCTACTTTCTCTCCACCTGCATCAATCCGCTGCTGTACAACATTATGAGCCACAAGTTTCGTGAGGCCTTCAAGGTGAGTGCCGTCATCCGCCGCCTGCTGGCCCCTAATTTCCCCTCAAATGTGTGTGGTTTAACGCAGATCACGCTGACGCGGCAGTTTGGGCTGGCCAGGAACCATCACCATCAGCAGAGCCAGCATCATCAGCACAACTACAGTGCGCTGCTACGGCAGAATGGTTCGATGCGGCTGCAGCCGGCTGCCAGTTGCAACAACAATGCCCTGGAGCCCTACGGCTCGTACCGCGTGGTGCAGTTTCGCTGCCGTGATGCCAGCCATCAGCTGTCGCTGCAGGACAGCATACGCACCACCACCACGACGACAACTATTAACAGCAGCAGCATGGGCGGAGGCACAGCCAATGGCCCGGGAAGACGCATCCGCAAACAGGATTTCTATGGCACAGGAAGTGCCGTGCCCCACCGCATGCTGGCGGCTCAGGTCTCGCAATTGTCCTCGCTGGGCGATGCCAACTCGCTGCTGGAGTCCGATGTGATGGATGTGGGTCGACACTATGCTTCGGGGCGTGCCAAGCGCGCCCTGCTGGCCACCAAAAGCGGTGCCATGCTCGTGACGCCCGCGACAACGGAGCAGCCCGAGAACAGCCAGCCGGCCACACGCCTCAAGCTATCGCGGGTAATCAGTCGTCGCGATGAGGCAGTGGCAGCAGCCACAGCTGCCACAGCGCCCTACAGCAGCGGTAGCCACAGCCTGCCCGATCCGGACACCCTGCAGGCTGGCGGCACGTTGCGCGAATCGCGAAAGTTCCCCTGGCGAAAGCGGCGACAAAAGCAGGACGATGCGCCCTCCTCCCAGTGAGAATGTCGACAGATAGCCCTGGCTATGCATAGTTTAGGCATTGTTTAGTTAGCACAATACAACTTTCTGATCTGAGCAAACTTTTTACGGCTCAAAAACGTGAGCTCCGGCGATTTGCATGCAAATTTCGCTGTATTTTTTTGTTTTGCCAATTGGCCATAAAAATAAAATCAACGACGAGGAAGGAGACGCCGGTGACTGGCCCAGACGATTTATGAGTGGGATTTATAAGCGCGGCTAATGAGGCAACAAAGTGACGTGGGGAGCGAAGTGGCGAGCCGCCCCTCGAGGCAAGCTTCGCCTCCTCCTCTAGTGCAGAGTCGTAAATTAAGTGTTAAGCGTTGAGCTGCGAGTAAATAACACGCATTAAAAAAAAAACTAAATAAAAAACTGAATAAAAACTTGTTGCAACAGAAAAAACAACTCTTTTCTTGACTGCAAACAATGCGTGCCAAAAACATGCGCAACATTCAAGAAAAAAGTAAGCAAAAGTAAGCAAAAGTAAGAACCATAACATGGGAGCAAAGGAGACTAAAGGTTACCCTAACAGTTCGTAGGAACTCTACAAGCAGGAAAAATATTGCTAAATTTGAAAGGAAAAACACTTGCTTGATGCATGAACCCCCTGCGAATATTATGCACCCACAAACGCAGCTCCTGCCGCGTATAAAAAACAACTTCCCACCTGTGTACTCCGGGCACTTTGTTGCCATTTGGCTGCTGCCATTGTGCCTGGCAGGGATTGGCAGGCGTTTTGCCTTGCGCCTTGAATTCTAAAGGCATGCTCGCATCCTTCGCAACCTGCAGCTGCCAGCTTTTTAGTCAGCTTCAGTCTGCACTCGACCCCATTACTCAAGAAGTGGGCTTACAGCAAAAAGTCTCTGTTGAGTGCAGTGTCAGGGAATGGGATGATAAGCCAAAGTATTGGCACGTGTTGGATGTGCCGGCCAAAATCAGTTAATAAATCAAGTTAAGTCTTGAACGAATGGCTGAGAATTATGGCCAGCAGACTTTTCAGGCGTTCAAGAGAAAGATTTTTGGATATTTAAATCGGTACAGGATGTTCCGAAAGTGATTTTCGAACCTGGAAATGTGCTCGTCCATGCTCGTCCATCAACGCAATGGAGTGCTGCTCTTTCATCAATAAATTGTGTGGCCTGCCGCCTAGTCAATCATAATCTGACACAATAAAGATATTAATCAGAGTCATAAATTTACTCCATGGTCTAGACAAGGCAGTTTAATGGCCAACAAGGCGGACAAGCACAAAGCGCCCTACTACGAAGATGAAGAGTTCTCTGTTTCCTTCAGGCAGGACTTTAATAAGCTCTGTAGTCCCTCCTCCATATTGTGCCGGTCATTACGCACAGACATTCCAGATTACTCTTCCAGTTTATGAGCGAACAAACTTTCACTTTTCCAAAGCGACAGATTCATTTTTTCTTTTGTGGTACAACAAATAACCATGACTCAGAGTGACAGTGGCAGTGGCAGACTGTCAAAAGACAAGTCCATGTCTATGTCCATGTCCATGTGGAGATTTTAAAGCCAGCTCCCGCTCGGTCCCGTCTGCACCTAACGAGCCCGCAAAGCCTTCGACCTTTCCTTACCCATTGTTAGCCAAGCCAAACACTGCTCAACTTATGCCAATGGCAAGCAAATTAGAAGCTCTACTCTCAACTCTCAACTAGCTCAACTTCAATTAAAAATTTACACTGCGGTCCAACAAGAATTCGCTTCAAATTTCTCCGTGTACAAGTGTTCGATTCAAGCAGTGCGAAACGGAACCCAGTCACCTCCTGGCACTGCTTGCTGCTTGTTCAAATATTTTGATGAACTCAATTGATTCTTTTGTTGTCGTTAGCCACGAGGTCAACTCTGATGTGTGTGTGTGTGTGTGTGTGTGTGTGTGTGGGAGGAGTTCTGATTTCGGGTTAGCCATTCGATTTCGAGTGTGTTGCTTTAGGGCATTTCGGCACTCGAGAGTGCCACATTCATATTGTCGGAATTCGATTTCGAATTTTAATTAAATCAAAAATGTGCATACCCGAAAGGCAACAACAATTGGCGGCAGCCCTGCGCAGTACAAATGGTAAATATCGAAGGGGCGTAGGAGGCCAGCGGCTGTCCATGGCCGCAGAACAATACTGCAAATTAAAATGAAACGTGGGCAAAGGGAGAACAAAATGTTTAAATCCGAGCAGCAGGCAGCAGGCAACAGCTGGCGCTGGCAGCCAAGAATTTGACAACAAATTAGACGGGCGGTGTCCTGCTCTGTGCTCTGTGCTCTGTGCGCTCTGCCCTCCGACCCGGTCACAGTTCAACAAACGAAAAGTGCTTGCTTTATGGCCTCGGCTTCGATGTACTCGACGACGCACTTGAGGGAAGGGCTTCCCGAGCCGAAACAAAAGTCGCAATTCCCCCCCGCCACGAAAAAGCAGACAACTCGAGATTAGCTGCAGCCCAGGACCAGGCCACAAGTCGAGAGCCAAAAATAACTCGGGAATACCAGTATTTGCCCCAATTGCAGCCAGCAAAACAATAAAGTGTCTTAGTACGGACGGTTCTTGGACATGGAGCATTGAGCATTGAGCAGCCACACAGATGCCCGCACACAGACTCAAAGACAGTCCCAGACTTGAGGTCTGTCTATGTTTTGTTTGCCGTTGCCCCGAGCGCACAACCAAACAATTTAAGGATTCGCCAGATATGTTGCCACAACTGCAGTTTAATCGCAATTGCCCTTGGATGTGTGCGAGTCCACTGCGTGCACGTACGTGTCCGGGCTAATTTGTTTGGGATTTAGCGGCATTGTCATCGTTCTGCTGGAGGTGCAGCTGACGTCAGTGGAACCTAAACTATAGTGATGGAAAAATGGCATTGTTAAATCAATTTGTTTTTAAATATTAGTTAATAGCAAAGCAGATCATTCTACAGCAGATCATTTACCAATAACATTCAATCGATTTGGGACAGATCCAACAAAGCAAATAACGGTAACTAACTAGCTGTTATTCTTTTGCGTTGTTTACGTGCATGCAAGGCGTGCAAGCGAAATGTGGATAACCGTTATCACCGAACATTCTATCCCGCTCGTACTCGTGTCGCAAAGCTGTGCAGGTGACGAATCGTCGCCTGAGAGAAAGCATAGTTGAAAAGAGAATGCAAAACTCATCAAATTGGCTGTGAGAGCAAGGCGAGCTATTGCTGTCCCGCTCGTACTCGACTCGTATACGGGCAAAGCTGTGCGAGTAGACGTCCGCAGTCGGAGACGAAGCATAGATGACAAGATAATGCAAAACACATCAAATTGGCTGCGAGTGCCTGTCGATCTGTTGCTCTGCGCTTCAGCTGCAATTGCAAGCCAGCGCACAGTGGGTCCTCAGCCGAAATACGTAGGCAAATATGCACCGAAATCTCAGCTCATGTTTGACAATATATTGTAAAGCTTCTAGATATCTTAGCACCGTGTAGCGGTATATCTAAATGTTGTAATATTTCCAATTCAAACTCACTTTATTTCACTATCGGATCATTATTATTATAGTCGAAATGAGCAATTGAAACGAAGCCAATTTGCATAGCGCAGCTCAGCGTCTCAGCGACAGTTGAGAATTCTCCGCAAGTTGGAAACAAAAACAAAGTTTATTAATTAGCAGTCGCCTGGGAACCAGACAAAGTGCGTCCTCTTCCCGGACACTTTCCAAATGGCCAACAAAAATGCTTTATGTAAAAGTGTTCTTGTCTGCCTATTGAATTAAATTATTGCAATGATTTTCAGTCGGTGGCGTTTTTTGCAATGATTTTTCACTTAGTGGCACTTTTTGCATTCAACTGGTTTGCCTTTTATTTTTTTGCAATTTTCCAATTGCATTTCCCATTGAAATTTGGTTTTATTTATAATTGAATGAATTGAATGAATCTGTCACTATAAATAAATTACTACCTCCACAAAAAAGGCAATTGGCATTTCACTAATTTAAAAATGAGCTTTGGAACTTATTTAATTTATTATTCCAATTATTGGCCATTGACCAGCAATCAGACTGTCAGCTGCAGTTAAAGAGTTTCCGGACCTCTGGTTAATATTCTACAGAAAGCCACTGAACTATTTATATATTGCAGTTTCTAATTAGTGAACAAGTTTTGGATTTGCTGGGGCATGCCACTATAATTGTCATGCATCAAGGATTAACACAAACTTTTATTTAATTCATGGGAAATGCTAAATTTCACAACAATTAATTGCCTTCAATATATATTTTTGTAAGGGGACTTGTATCATGGGATTAGTATAATCGTTTAAAATTAAAACGAAATTAGTCTGACTGCTGTATCCTTTTTTTCAATAAAAGAAAAAAAGGGAAAAATGTAGCATACACACAGCAGATAGATTAATGCAACAACTTTTATTTAAACCATAAGCCATTGGCTTTTTCCAAGGCCGTTGACTCTGAAATAGGAGTTCATCTTCGCATTCCACTCATTGCTTTTATTTCAACTGAATGCTTTGGCTAACCCCAAAAAGTAATAAGTGAAATGAGCAATAATTTCGACAAAACAAAATTAATTTAAAATGCTCAGCCAAAGTTAAACAAACAGAAACAAATGCGCAGAGTATCCTGGAACATATGTAAATGAAAAAGTATTTTTTTGTTCTTCTCACCATTTAACAAGTCTTTTTCATCGTGAACAAAAATATCTGGTAGCATGCAATGAAATTCGAGTAAAAGGCAACACCCACACTTCAATTTTCCTTGTTACTTTTCTTGGGAAAAATACACACAATCCCTTTCTGTAGGAATTTGCTATGCTGTTACTTTAAATGCAGCCATAAAACAGAATTTACTTTAATTAGCTCCCAGTTTAATCAATTGTATTTCATTTCAAACACCAAATTTGTTTGTCATGGATTGAAAGTATATTTGAAAAGGCCAGTAAAGTGTTTGGCTTATGTTTATTACATTTGCAATACCACATATTTGGTTTATGAAATTAATTATATCAACCACAATATTTCGAGGACCTGAACCGCATTGGTGGGATGCAAAGTAGTTCCCTCTTGACTTTCTACAAACTGTTTGCAACTGTAGTTGATGCTGCTCTTCAAAATAATATTTAAGCATAGTTTATAAATAATATTTCACATACACAGAAATCAATTTTATCATAAACTCTTAACTGTTCCTGGCATCTAATTTCACCTCTAGTCTTCTCCACAAATATTGTATGCAAGTGGCTTGGATAATTGTATAGAGTTCACACTCTTTTAAGTAATCAATGCTGTTTTATTCACTCGCAGGTAATTAAGGCAGCAGTATTCTCAGAAGCAGACAAGCAGCAACAGAAAATTCAATGGAATATATGCCCCAAACCAGCACTCCAGGCTTGCCACACACACAGAAGAGGAATATGCTGAAAGACGTCCAAAAATGGTATGGAAAATTCAAGATACAATAATCCTGAGATGGTGTTTAGTGTTGGTTTCGGCCTGAGCTCAAAATACTAATAGTTATAGCAATAAATATATGGAAATAAAACTAATTAAATGTTTCAAATAATTTTGAGTGCATGGAAAATAAGGGATAATTTTGCTTGATTTTAGTTAAAACATTGCTGTTGGAAGTCGAAGCTCTAAGCTAAATTTTATGTAAGGTGGAACCATCCAGCCCTTGCAACGATTCCCTCATCCTGTAACTATAAAGTAAATTGTTCTCTAACGCTGACAACACATATTCCAGCATCCATTATGTATGTGTGCTTGAGTGGTACATTTTTGTGGAATTTTAATGAATTCTGTCATTGGCCCCGCGCTCCACCCACATGTGTGAACCCCGAGCCAGAGATTCCCCTTGGATGCAGCAACTGGTGATGATTTCGAGTCACGTTCCCCTGAATCCCAGTATGAATAAATTACATTCCTTTTTGGGTGCATGCCCATGCAGGAGCCATTACCTAGGAATGATTCCATTTGCAATCTTACAGCAAGAAAATTGCAGTCGAAATGAATTCAATTACATCGTAAACTAAAACTTAAACTAAATGGCAAAGAGTTGCGACAGAGAGAAAAACAAAAGGAATTTCAACCACATATTTCGGAAGGAATTGAAAGGCTCGTTAGGAAGGAACTGCAGTGGGACATTTAGTGGGACATGTTGCCAACATCCGTTCCACAACAAATCACACAAAGGAGCCAAGTGGAGCCGAGCCAAGCCGCACACGCGACTGGATCACAGCTGGTGGTGCCGCCTCCATGTGGGAGCTACTGCGAGTCTCTGGGTTGGGTCATGGGAGCCTTTGTCTGGCACGTAGCTTACGGTCTGCTGGAGCAAACACGCGTCCACATGGCAGTGGCAATCTCGCTCCTCACTCGTCTCCAGCTGCTTGACATTGAGGCGATGTGTCTGTGCCGCTTTAAGCGGCATTAAATCGTTGATTTCTTACAGCCTGGCATGTGGTCCAGCCTGGACTTGGCCTAATTGAAATGGCTTACTGGACATTCTGTGAATCTAGGTTTTGGTGTGTGCAGATTAGACAAACGCCTCCCAAAGACACGGCCATTTGTTATGCTGATGAGAAAATCAGCAGCCAAGTGCAACAGCAAACACAAACACCAGCGGCAAAAACAGCAAACAGGGCTAAGGTACAGGACAACAAAGGAGCGCACAAATGAGCTGCAAATCTCATCAAATATATCACAAATTCCTTGGACACAAATCTGAGCTGGCATACAGACAGGAGAACCATAACATTCAGAGTGATTTTCTCACTGCTGACACAGCAGCCAGGGCCAGATATGCAAACTAGCCACAAGCCGAGAAGCTGGGGCAGCCCATCTATCAAGTGACCTTTCGTCAGGACACGAATTGTCTGGGGGGTACAGGCCACAAATCAAGTGCAGACTACAAAAAAAGAAAATAAAGAACGCACATCAGTCTGGACACATAAATAGCACGCCCACATTTAAAACACTCAATGCATAAATCAATGCTAAATAAACAGTAGAGCGGGACTCGGACTTGGAGTGGACTCTCGAGCAGTGAGTTGGGGGGTTGTACACTCTTTCCGCTTTCACCCATTATTGTGTAACATTCTGCAGTGCCGGGCAGGCACAGCGAAATAATAATGAGAATTTTTAAAGACAAACAGCGCTTCAGAGCGAAACAAAGGGCGACAACAAACAAGCCAACGAACTGAATTAAATGCGAATGAAAACAGCAATAAGTCAACAGTAAATCAATTGGAACGGCAGCATTTTAACGCGATTTCCGGCTGATTTGTGAGCAGTGAAGATAGAGAGAGTTGCCAGGCTAGGACTGAAGCAGTGCGAGACTCTCTACTATATATAGTAGTCCTTCAGCGGTTTGTCTGTCTATTTTCGTGCAGACAGCATATGCAGCAGACTCGTATATGATCGGCTTACAGCTTAATTATAAGCTCCACTGGCAGGCAAACCATCAGTTAACGGTTTTACAGGACAATACTTAAGAAATTTTCAAGCGAACAACAAAATATTAGCACGATAAGAATACTCTCAGCTGGAGTTAAAGCTGCATTTATAAAGATTTTTCAAGATTTTTATTTAAATTGTTTTGGGAATTAATATACACTTTTTTTCCGTAGAACTTCTGAAACTGGCAAGTGCCAGCCACCGAGTTAATTGCAAGTTTCAGAGAGGCGCCTCGAGTGGAAGTGGCCACAGACCGAAACTCTGGCATCTCTAAGATACAACTTGGCGCCATTTCGCAGCCATAGAGGTGGCTCACCAACCATTTTAACAGACGCAAAGCGCACCCAGGAAAGCGGAGAGATTTAATTGTTTCTTGGTCGGGGCTGAGCTGCTGCCGTTCGTTTGTCGTCTGTTCCGGAGTGCCACTTGCCGCACACGACAGTCGGAAAGACACAGCCAGGCCCCGGGCAAACAATGCATCATTTGTGCGCTGCACAATGCATCAATTAAGCGGCTAAGTAAGCGTAACGCGACAGCGCCACGCGCTCCATCAGGACAAAGCGAAGTGGGAAAGAGAGGGTCGCGCCCCCCACCCACAGGTGAATGCAGCAGCTGTGCGCTGAACGTGTCGCTAGCTTCATGCTTGCCCAAACGAATCTGCTCTACGAGCAGGAGTAATGTGTATGCTCAGGAATTTAACACTTCTGGTAACTAATGAGAGGACACCTAAATGCAATAAATTAAAAGAGAATACCACGAGGGATATTTATTTGATGAATTCATAATCTAACAAATCTAATTGTGTGCCAAATAGTCGTGTAAATTTGCAACAGGGGTCGGCCAGCAGGTACTCGCGTGTTGTTGTGCACAGACGACAGTCATAAAACGTTTTTTGCTTCATTCGTTTTAGTGCGTTTTTGTATGCACAGACGACAGCTTCTCTGCCGCTGCGGCAGCCGATGAATTGTGCATTGGTTAGTTGTTGCTGTTTCGCTGCCGCTGCGGCAACTGCACTGTGCATAGACCGAATCCACGCGAAGCTTTTGCGCGGCTGAAGCTCTGCGCTTGCTGACTGCGCTGCCCGTAACTGTTTCCTATTCACCTCTGTTTTACTTTACTTTCTTAAGCCCTCGCAGGCCTCAAATGTCAATCGCTGTAATTTATGACTATCAATTATAAAACACTGTCAAACTTAATCAACTTTGTCAGGCAATATTGATGGCCCATCAACAAGACCGCTACATAAGCGGTCACCTTCCCACGCGTTGCGGTAGGTCGTAATTCTTACAATATTTCGGCAGTGCCTTGGGCCACAACGCTAATGCCCCCCAAAAATCTATGCCAACGCCCTTTGTCTTATCTCTAGCTAAGCAACTCCTATGGCTCCGGCTTTGGCAGCCACTCAATTTGCATAATTTTGTGTTAATTGAAAAAGTTTTGCCGGCCAGCGAATTTATTGCCCAGCAGAGCCAGAACTTGAGTCAAGCTCTCTGCTGGAGGGGGGGAGCTGCAAACTGTTTAAAATAAGAACTGCGAGTGATGTGATTAATAATGTAATTGAAACACTGGAGACGGGGTAAGAAGGGAAGGCTGGCTAGGACGCCAGGCTATTTAGGCTAAGCATGACCAGAAGGCAGCCAAGGAGACACGCGCCTACATCGAGAGTACTCGCCATCAAAGTTATGGCTCTGACTTTGCACACAATTCGAGCAGAAGTGTCTCTCTTAGTGTGTGTGTGTGTGTGTGTTGCCACGTGTTTGGGTGGGGGGTCTTGTCATGCTGTGGTTTTGTATTTCATGGCAGCAGCAACAGCAGCAGCCTCAGCCACAGAACTGAAACAGCAACAAATTGCCTACACTTACACTTTTTGGGACGCACATTTTATTTAATTTGATGATTTCATTAAACAAATTGCCCAGCGACCGGTCTGTACTCCTCTTCTTTCAGTCTACTTCTTAATTTTAACCCTGACATCCTATATATGTGTGAGTGTGTGTTTGTCTCTGCTGTCTGTTCCCGGAGCAGGGACCGGCTCTGACAAAGAAATAATTAAAATTAGTCAAAGCTAATGTAGGGGTCGGGCCGACAGCAACTACAACTGATTGCAGTTGGACGTCGAGTGACCTTCATCTTCATCAGGCCCGCGACTGTCTACGCATACCAACGGGCAGAACCCACACCCATGACTGTGCTTGTAGTTCCGCGTGGAAGAAACAAAGCCATTCCCCAACCCATACACTAATTCGGCCTGGCTGTGTCTTTTGCCATTTTGGCTTTTCAAGTAATCTGCTTTAATGCCTTCCATTATCATTCGCTGTGGTTTCCCTTTTGCTTCCTTCTTACTCTCTCTCTCTCTCTCTCTCTCTCTGTGTGTTTGTGTGTGTGGGCGGGTTTAAGCGTGTGCTGTCTCTTGTTTGTTTTTGGCTTTGCTATTCTGTTTCCGTTTTGCCGACACATGAAAATTACAACACGCGACTCTCCTCCATTGCAGACAGTTCTTATTAAGACATTTTTCGGCCACCTGTGTGAGTGTGTATACACTGAGAAAAAAACACAAGTGAATCTACCTTAAGGGGTAGCTCGTGGTGCCAAACACTTGCTTAACTTTTCTCTCTCTGCACGTGAAAGTACCTCCGCGAGGGCGTAACATTCTGCGGTTTCCTTTATTTATGTTTATGTTTGTGTGTTGATATTCGCCCACTGTCGGCTGCCCTGCCCACTCCGTATTGTGCCCATTGTGCAAAGGGCCTGCAAAGTGTGTGCAAATTTACTGCAGCGCCAAAGTTTTCAGCAAAATTACGGCCATAAAGTAGGTGTCGGGGCGTCAGCACCGCAGGAACGAAACACAATTAAAGGTACAAACCAGCGAGTTGCCTGTTGTAGGATACATAATTCTGGCAGCATTCTGGCCAGACCAAAGTGCTTATCAAATGCAAGACTCGCTGCTCGGGTCCTTCGTGGCTCCATAAACCTTATATAAGTGGCTGTTTTATTAGGACGTCGACTCGGAACTTGGCTGTGTTTAGTATGCCACGCAGGAAGCGCACCGCGGACACAAGCTGCCCGATAAGAGCGGCATTTGTCAAATAAAGATCAGATCGAGGCCACTACGTGACGGTAACTCGTATTTTTGGGGGGGCAACTTTGGACAACCTTCGAGCTGTATTTAAGCTGGCATCAGGGTCAAGCTACTTATTGGCTAAGGGTAAGATATATTAATTAATTGATTGCCTACGAAATTGTGTAAATAAAAACCATAAATGTATAAAATATTTGTAGCGCCAGCATGGAGAAACTTCTGCGGGAAAAAGGCAAAAAGTGTAACCAAGAAATATCAAATATTAAACGATATAATTTACATCTTTATTCTATTTTTCTGCGCATCGAATTCCGCTTAAAGCTGTCTGATGCCAATCTGTGCTTAAATGTAAATTCCAATTCCAAGGAGGCACTCGAAATGCCCTTTGTTACAGCTGAATGGAGCGCCGCCTCGTTAGTTATCCGTTGCAACTGAGACACTGGCCACACGTGTTGCTGCTTCAGATATGCACACATATATAGTACATATTGTATGCCCGGGACAATGCTCAATGGTCAGACGAGCCCTGGTCATAGCCAAGGCCACGGCCGAAGGCATCTTTATGACAGCCGGCCAAGCCATAAAAAGTGTTTCTGCAAATAAAGCAAACGACCGAAGAGCGCAGCCAAGGGAATAGAAGATTTTTATACAATTTGCTGGTAACGAGCCATCAATATCGTATCTTTCTATGTTATCCTCGGACACTTTTATGGCCAGGAAACGTCCAAGTCTGACTGTGCATATCGAAATTGGTAATTGTTGGGGGCCCGTCCGCGTTCATGTTACCGCCTTCAGTTGAGTTTGCAGGCGCCCCCTAAAAGATTGTCACACCATTAGGTTGAGTTTTCAATTTGCTTTGTGATGCGTTGCGTAGGTGTGATTGGGAGCTCAGGAGCACTTAGCTGAAGCTTCAAGTCTGCCCACCCAAAAAAACCAACCAACCGCATAATCGTGGCACAGGCAACACATTTGAGTCGCGGCTCGAATAACCAAAAAGCCACACGCGAGGAAAGGATAACACCAGAAGAAGCAGCTGAAGCCTGTGCGCCAAATGTTGTGTATACGCCGCGTAATCAATTTGAATGCCTTTTGCTCTATATCCTGGTGGCAAGTCACAGTGCGTTTATTGCATCCATAAATTTGTTGGCGGCTAATGAAAGCAGCCGATTATCAGCCAGAAATTGCGGCAGCATTTCCACCGCCAAACGACAGATTTGAAATAAATCCGCTTAAAACGCGCCGCTCTATCCGCCAATAATTTGCGCACCAGTGCACCGGGCCAGCACGGCACAAGCCGGCATGCTGCGGCATTTGAGGGAACAAATTTTAAATTCGTTAGCGACCATTTTGCTAAAATGTATCTTTAATTGCTTTCCCGGAAGCGGAACGAGAAACGCAACCTAACGGGGCGGAAGCCAAGTCGAAAATGCCAAAGCCAGGAGGAAAAAGTTTTTTCGGGCAGCGGGTTGGGTTGTGTTGGGTTGGGCGCCAAACGAGCACAAAGGACAAACCTCTAAACAGTTGACAACAGTTTTCCTTTTTTCTTTTTGCGCGGCACACGACGAAAATGTTCGTTCATATTGAATTAGTGAAAATTGCATGCATTTTCCTTGTGTTTTCCCCCATCTCGCTCCGTCGAGTCAAATTAAATTTAACTAAACCGACAAAGCCGAACAGCGCATAAAAAGAACAGCACATTGCGACAAATTTTTGATAGCAAATATGTGAAGAATAAACGCTGAAGTTCCAGGAAAAAGTTTAAAAATATTTGAAACAATCAGAGTATAAAATATTTAGAAATTAGCCAAATTTCTGCACACCAAAAATCTACAAAAATGTCAACTTTTAGTTGAATTTTTATGAAATAATTTAATGTGTATTTTGTTGATGCACAACTAACAAAGGCAAACATGCACAACCAGCTTACAAATAATACTCGTGGCACAGTGAAGTGAACAAGTTTAAGTGGCAGGGAATGGGTTAGGCTTTTAGCCACTTATATATAGATTTATGCTGCTTATCTGGTCTCGGAAACAACTCGGGGAACAACTTGTCTTAGAGTTTTGACTGCCAGACATCCATGATGCCAAAGGATGTTGTTGAGCTTTAAAGCCCCGGGTAGCTGAAGTGTGTGCGGTAGTTAAATAAATATTACACACACGCCATGTGCGGCGTGGCAACAACAAAAAAGATGTGGGGACGCCACAAAAAAGATGATGGGCTGTCGATAACTCAGCGGCAACGACAAAGTGGCGATGAAAATCGAATGATATGGCGCCATATCAGCTGGCAAAGCCAAAGGAAAGGACCTTCAAAAATTGATGCCCCCTTTTTACAGTCGAGAAGGGTGAAGCTCCCAAGCAGAGAGTATCGTATGATGTCTGGGCTGACTAGGCTGAGGCTGAGGCTGAGGCTGAGGCTGCTCTGCCTGGTCATTGTACTCGTCGTAATGCTGGCACCCCCAATTTCCCAGGCCGGACCCCACTAATACGACGTTATTACCATTGATGAAAGGGACGGTGGTGCCGGCGAGCCGAGTTTATGTTTATGACGTTCCCTATGCGAATAAATTATGGGATGTGCACAATTTTTGCGCCCAGTCGCTGTTGCTATTGTCAGCATGGTAAGCCCCCAGATATCTACATATTCCTATACGAGTATGTGTGTCCCTGTCTCGTTTTTAGGCAGCTGCAAGCACTCCGGCTGTGGCCTGTTCATTTCCGGCGGTGCCCGTTCTGCAACCAAAAATTGTACGAAGAGAGCGAGGCGTGTCATAAGCCGGGGAAAGGCTCAAAGTAACATCCTTTCGTACAAGTATTTCATGTTCTGTTGCCCAGTCATTACCCTCACTTCCCGCATGTGGCTGCTGATGCGACTAAGGACAAACCGGCAATTGGATTTGGTCCCCCCCAACCAACCAACCAACCTGAACCACTGAATACTTCTGTGCTTCCGCTCCCACAGAAAGCAGACCTTCGGCAGCACACATTTTTCAACCATCTCGGTTTCGACAGCCCATTTTGCGATTGGTTGACACTATTGGTGGCGGTGTCCTCGCGGATAACTTCCAATAAGAAACCCTGAGCGCTCTGGTGCACAAAAGCATTTGCGTAATTAATGAATTCATCTGTGGGGTTTTGTTTAAAGGCAATATCTTCGCGTATGCCAAGTAGCAATGCAATTCCCGCTTTACGCATGGCCAAACCAGAATTCTTGGGGGGAACTTCGATACGAAATTAATGAAAACAAAATTGTGGCTCCAAGGAAGACATTGAAGGCCACAAGTAAGTGTTCCAAAATGCTGACATTTGCGCAGTTGCTTGAATGGGCAAAGTTCCCAAGACGATTTTGGGTGTTTCTAGAATCTCCTTAAAGAGTTTTTGTTTGCTTCCAGAACCTATCGCATGACCATTTAAATGAATTGCACATTAATCAAGTTCAAAAGATTAACTTTTAGTTTACTTTTTCAGACAACAAAAAAATATCAAATTTCTAGCGGATGGAATAACTTTTGACAATTAACAAGAGTGAAGGAACATTTGGGGCGGCGATGCTGGAAACTCAATCCACTACAAAAAATATTGCAGATAAAAATAAATCTTAGCCAGCGCGGAGTCGGTGCCATCCTTTTGTGCACATTCGAAGCGCAGTTAATCAACTTATTTTTTCTGCGTGGTTTGATGAAATTCAATTGCTCGTTTGCGTATTGTTTTTATGGCCGGCGACGTGCTTTACCATATTGGGCGGGCCTCGAAACTTTGCTGGCGCTGAACTTTACTTTTGGGGGGCGAATTGACGTTGGGTCCGGCTGCTGTAAAGTCATTTATACTCGTCCTTTATTGATCGTGACCAGACATAAATTCATCATTATTCCCTCATCAATGTGAGAGGCTGGTGACGTCAACAGATGCCACCAGATAGCACAAGGACAAAAGCAATTACAACCATCGAAGAGGAAAACAACTGACAGCCACACAGACATTGACGAGAGGGCGCATGCCGTTGGCTGATTGAAACTTTGTCTGCGGATCTCAGAATATACAAAAAAATGGCTTTATTAAAATTCATACAAATAATCATATCAAATGGGGAGCTTAGCGCGTACCACTTCTAGACTTTCACGCCAACCTCTCCGGGGGTGAACACCTTGACATTGCGATCGTTGACCTTGTAGAGCACCTCCTTGCGTGCCTCCTCGCACGCATAGCTGCCCTCGTCGAGGACCCGCTCAATCAGCAGCTTGCCATCGACCTCGCGGAACACGCCGCTCTTGAGTCGCACCACCTGAATGCGCAGCTGGCCCAGCTTGGCCACATTGTTGTCAGTGGGCTGGTAGATGTCGCTGTTGCTCAGCTTCGTGATGACCGTCAGATTGTCGCGCTCCTTGGCAAGGGAGGCGAGGTCCTGGCAGAACTGCTGCACCTGCAGCTTGCTCGCACCGAGATTGAACAGGATGGACAGATTGTCGATGAGTATGGTGTAGCTGTTGCGATTGGCATAGTTGCTCTCCACCTGGGCGCGAATGTCCTCCACCAGCTGCTCGGTGAGCGACAGTCCGTCCGGTGTGCGCAGCCACTTGCAGGCGAGTCCCTCGCTGGCCATATCGCTCAGCACATCGATCACGTTGAGTGTCTTGCCCTGGAAGATGTTCGTGTTGTAGCCAAGACGCATGCCTGCATTGAAGTAGTGCTGGTAGTGGTGCTGCAGGCAGACGAGCAGGGTGCCCGCGTTGGAGATGCGCAACCGCTGGCCCAGGATGCAGCTGATCAGGAAGCTGCCGTCCACATTCGACTCCTCGCTGATGTGCACGAATCCCGGCAGCTTCTGCTCGTTCAGGCCGCAAGCTAACAGCACTGAGGTGGCCATCACGTTGAAAGATCTGAAATGGAGAGAGTAAGAGAGAGAAAGTCACTTTATAAATGCCATCAAAAGAGTTCAATTAATTAAGCGGCGGCGGGTCACGTGTCTGTCTGGTCCAAGGAGGTTAAAACACTTGACCTGGCCGGAGCAACAGTAATTTATTGAGCAGGAGCAATAGAACAGGAGGGTAAATAGAGGAATCTACATTTTGTCACTTTATCATGGCTGTCAGCGGCACTTGTGGACAATTACTAACAGGTACAGTGGGGTGGGAAAATATATGTCAAGCTGCAACAATAAATTATTAAGCATTTATAACAGCAATAAAAGAACAAAAATATAAAAAGGAAGAAATACAACAAAAAAAAAGGTAAGTCTGGCCCATGAGGGGATCGAACCCGCGACCTTCGCGTTATTAGCACGACGCTCTAACCAACTGAGCTAATGGGCCGATGGACATGACAGCGACAAACTCAAACAAGAGACCGAAAGCTCCTGCAAGAAAGCTTTTGGCAGTGCTTTATTCTGGATTATATTATTCTTACAGCTAAGTTGTAAACACTTTGGTCAAAGCAGCTATTAAATAAATCCCCGCGCAAAGTTCTCCTTAAACAGAACTTAGCACTTGGTCAAACGTCGGCACCTACTAGAAGTGTTAATGGGACGACATGTACTGAAAACGTGCTAGCAAATATTTTTAAATTTGCTTTAAACATGCCCATAATAATAGCTGATGAAAACATTTGCCAATTCATTGGGGAAACAGATCTTATCTGAGTATAATTAGTATCTCCATATCTTAGGCTTAGTAGCAGATTTTGTGTGTTGGAAGCGCCGTGCCAGAAAGTCGCAGGCAAACAAGAACGTTCTAATTAAACCTTGACTCCGAAATGCATTAAAAATCCAGCCATGAGCTTTGCTGCTTATGCACATGCTCGAATTGCTACATTAGTGGACACAACTGTGGTCAATATTATAGAGCTGCTAGAGAAAACCTCTGCTTTTTTTGTAAATTTTTTAAAGGGAAATTCTCGCTTTGGCGGCCAGGGATTTTCCGTTTCAGATAGACGTTATTTGGCAAATTGAACTGCTCTAATTAATTACATTTTTCGAGCAATTGAGCTAATGTCCGTCACATGATTAATGCCCTTTACCTTGGGCGGTATTTTGGGATGGCACATGCCTGGATTTCCTCCGATGACGTAAAGCAGATGTACTCGCCACTGGGCGTGGAAAAGTTTATACATATATTTCCCCATAGCTTATGTATAACGAAGTGAGGATGTGGGTGGATTTGATAATGAATCGAATGGAACTCGAGATAATGGAACGCTCTGTTGGCACTGGAATGGCACTGGTTGGTGGCCATCAAAAAGTTTACACTTCTGAGCGTGAGGGAGGTGCAACAAATACGTTTCCATTCTTGAGCAATTACACAGAATGTCTGTCTATATGTTTATATTCTCTTATTGTACAATCATAATGCACGCACATACACACACACACACACACACACAAACACACGAAGCTTGGAGAGCAAGCAAGCGCGCCGTAATAAAAAGCTCTCACCAGTTCTTGTTTTCTTGCCTGACGCTCCCGCGCTCTCTGTTCTCACGTTCTCCACCGCTCGCTTAGCTTTCTCTCTGCCCAGCCGCGTCTCTATCTCGCTCACTCTCTATTTCTACGTGCCACTCTCTGTGTTGGCGTTTCCACTTCTGCTTCTGACTGGTGAACCAGCAGTCTGAAAACTAACTAACTAAGCTGATCACGATCCCGATCCCGAACCCCGATCCCAGCACACTTCCCAAGTGTCGCCGGCCATGACCGCGCTGCCACCTCGTCGTCGGGCGATAAAACCAAATCCAGAGTCGCTGCGAGAGCGCATGTGTAGGGTCTGGTCTGCTGGCACTGCCGGCTGATGTGTGTGGACTCCGCTGGCGATGATCAGTACGATTTCTGTGCTCGACCGTTACGTTACGTCCACGTCCGCGCCTAGCCTCCAGCAGCAGCAGCAGTCGGAGCAGTAGCAGCCCTCACCAACCCCAGAACCCAGACCCCAGACCCCAGACCAGTTTTCGTGGACAGCAATGACGTACTAAGGTCGTCGCTCGCTCCCTCCCGGTTCTCGCTCTCGCGCTGCGCTCTCTCTTCGGCGTGTACTCTTGTGTCGGTGTGGTGTTGCCAAAATATAAAACTTCGTAAAAAAGTCTTCTTAACGGAAAGCGGCAACAGCAGCAGCAAAAACAAGAACGCCAGTGAAACACACGGCAGCATTTTTCGTTCAAGGTAAATTTCTGATCAGCTGTGACCGGGGGAGAGACCCGACAACTGCAGTCGTTTTAAAATGCAAATTTTCGTCAGTTTATTATTCAATTTAGCGCTGCGGCTAGAGTGCAGGGCAAACAGAAGGCTCAAAAAGCAACAGACAAATAGATAATCTCCCGAGGAAAATCATTGAATTATCACGCGATGCTGCGTGCCCGATTCAATGATCTAATCTAGGCTAGGCGACGCGTGCGAGGCCCCCAAATCAGCTGTTTCCAAATGGAAGAAACTGTATCAACTGTTGGAATATTTTTGGGGGCTCGATTCGGGCAAAACAACAATTTATATATGGCAGCGGATCATGTGATACTTGCTGCTCGTTATTGATTCGACTTTGACCAGCATTCAGTTTTATATTCAGATAAAATTCAGCCAGCCAGAGACGAGAATAAACCCAAACGCACAAAAATAACAAAACAGTTTGGCGAAAAGTCTTCTGCTGTCGGCATCTAATGTATGTTATCCCCCATACATATTAATTGAATAAATAAATAGAGGGCCGGGAAAACAAACACATGCTAACAATAATGTTGCCGGCTGGGATTTCGAGCAATGGTAAACACGGTATCAATCCATAAACACGGCTACCCAACAACAAATCGAATGGTGATAAGTGCCGAAAGGTCTATAAAGATTTGGTGCCCGCGGACCCGCCTTCCAGTCCCGTGTCTATTTATGGCAACCAAGCAATCACCAAGAGAGCGGTCCGCCAAAGGCAAAAATCAAACATTATGGATGGATACCCCCAACTGTAGTCACATCGATTTATTGGCCAATTTCTTTTAGCTTATATACTCGAACCCAAGATAATTTCACTTAAGAATCTAAAGTGTAGATGCAAGCGGCAGTGGGGTTTATACTATGGGAATAGTTATGGAATTTAACGATAAAACTGCTGGTAAACTGCTGCCTATTTACAAAATTGTAAAACTAATAACCGATCGCACTTAGGCGTATAAGTTCAAACAAACCCTTTGGAAAATTGCCATATTTTGTGAAAAATGTATGGTAATAGGCAATTTTTAGACCTCTTTCCAGCACTAAAAACTTAGCCATATATTTCAAATACATATTTATTCATAACTATCCTACTCTTACAGCCAAAAAGCATTCGAACTGAGAGAAAAGTTATAGTTTCTGTTAAAACTTTACTCTGCACATTTAGCGCTTTCCAACATTTTCCGCTCTCCCATTTGATTTGGATTTTGATATTTCTGGTCGGGATTGACTCTGAGCACTAACTCTATACAGTATGGTATTAGCTCTGAGCCTAGCTGTATGAGATCATGTGAAAGAAACGTGTTTCAGTTTGGGTCAGCCGATCTTGTGTTATGAAGCAAATTCCAGACACTCTTCTACCAAAATCGAAATGTCTTGATCACTGATAAATCCATATATAAGTCAAGTATGCACCTTGTACACATATAAAAGAACGATAAACAATGCTATCATTGTTGTTCGATCTACTCGATAACATTACAGTTATTCTTCATATGTATGCATGTACTATGTACATACATATGTATAGGTCGAAAAACATTTAATGTACATAATCTGTACATAATCTTTGCACAAGTCTTTGCACGAGAGTAGCACAAACAGCATTAACAATGCGAAAACCTCTATCAGTCTCTCTCCATCTCGCTCTGTTGCTCTGCGCATATGAATTCTGCCGTGACTTTTCTTACGACCAACGTGCCCCGTATATAGGAGTTTCCTGTGGCAGCCAATGTTAGGGCCAACTGGGATGCAATTGCAAAAACAGCAGCGTAGACTTAAAACCGAAACTGGAGACGCTCGACCGAAAACCTTGCAGACTTTGTGGGAAAGGGCAGTGACGACCGGCAATGGCGACTTGTTGCGCAAGTTCACGGACAGCACACACTCGCTGCAGGCACTTACCAGTGGTATAGGCGGGCACGCGAAATTAGGGAAGAGTTCAAAGACTGGGAAGACGCACTTTTAATGTTTAGTTATTTGAAATATTGCAAAAAAAAAAACATGTTTATGAGCGTAGAGCAGTGTGACCGCGGATTTATCAATTAAATATACCGAAATGAGCGTGCTTAACCCACTTGGCCCCCTTATAATTAAATACATGAACAAGTTGCGTTAAGCCGGAAAAATCAAACATTTAGTTACGTATTCTTGCAAAGGAAGTATTTCCTCTTAATTTACAACAATAATGAGCACAGCATCTTTCACTACACTGCTCTACAAATTTCTATGTTTCCTTATTTTCTTTGCAATATTTAAATACCCTGCTGGTCAGCAACGGATTAATCGTTTCCGTTCGGAATTCCTATTCCTCGATTTTGATATTCGTTTAAATATTACTAGCAAGAAAAGACCTTCAGCCCTTACACTATAATTTTATAAGATTGATACATCAATTATCTGCACGATTGACTAGTTTTTGGGATTTCCTATTTACTAAATTGTTAAAAAAAATGCTTTAAAAAGGTCAACTAAGGCCTAAGGAGTGCAGCATGTTGCTAAATCTGCGCCCATGTTGCGCTGTTGAGCGCTAACAGTGTGCTGTTAAGCGCACAGCGGCATCCTCTTTGGCGGCATTTCAAAATGCGCGCGCGCACAATGCGGAAGCTTAAAGCTAAGCCTTCCAGTCGGTCGCCGCTGACATCACGGGTCAGCTGTTACCACTGAAGCCTGACTTCCAGTCAGTTCCTGCGTGTGCTCCGTGCTGTGCTTCATCATGACATAACATCTCCGCCGCTAAATGTAGTTAAAATGCCGTCCCGCAATAGGATATAGCCGCTCCTCATGCCATTAAGAATCGTTTTTAATAGGTAAAACGAGGCTCCACGACAATGGTGCGGCATTTAACGATTGGTTCTTTATGATTCCTCCATTCCAGCTAACACTCTTGACGTCCACACTCTGACGAAATGACCACCAAACAGAAGCAGTCGCGATGGTACTTCGGGGGATTGGCCAGCGCTGGCGCTGCCTGCTGCACCCACCCACTGGACCTCATCAAGGTCACGCTGCAGACGCAACAGGGCAAGCTCTCGGTGCTGCAGCTGGTGCCCAAAATCATCAAGGAGCAGGGCGTGCTCGCCTTCTACAGCGGTCTCTCCGCCTCCATGCTGCGGCAGCTGACGTACTCCACGACACGCTTCGGTGTGTACGAGGTGGGCAAGGAGTACATCAACACGGACACATTTGGCGGCAAGATTGCCCTTGCAGGTCTCTCAGGACTGGCTGGCGGCATTATTGGCACACCCGCCGACATGGTCAACGTGCGGATGCAGAACGATGTGAAGCTGCCAGCTGAACAGCGAAGAAAGTAAGTGAAGCTCTACGAGATTAGCTCGAGATAATCATCTATGATTTCTACTCCCAACAGCTACAAGAACGCCATCGATGGCCTGTTCAAGGTGTACCGACAGGAGGGTTTCGCACGGCTCTTCTCGGGCGCCACCACCGCCACGGGTCGCGGCATACTCATGACCATCGGACAGATTGCTTTCTATGACCAGACGAAGGTGTACCTGCTGGCCACGCCCTACTTCCAGGACAACCTAATGACGCACTTTACCGCCTCGCTGGTGGCGGGCGCCATAGCCACGACGCTAACCCAGCCGCTGGATGTGCTGAAGACGCGCTCGATGAACGCCAAGCCGGGCGAGTACACTGGCCTCTGGGACATTGTGCGGCACACGGCGAAGCTGGGTCCCATGGGCTTCTTCAAGGGCTACATTCCGGCGTTTGTGCGTCTGGGACCGCACACGGTGATCACGTTCGTGTTCCTCGAGCAGCTGCGCCTGAACTTTGGCTATGAGAAGTCCAGCTAGCCGGGGCAGGGCCCAGCCCGAATGGTTTCCTATTAGGCAATAAGCTGGCCGGCAGGCTGTTCCCCAATCCCCCGATCGCAATGCCAACATTCCAGCTGCAATTACTTAAACAACAACACAAACGACACTTTGCTACACACACAACAAAAAAAAAGAATAATTTAGTTTTTTAGGCGAATGTTAAACCGTTGATAGATGCTTTTATTGTTGTAGAGTTTTAGCTTATACTTCATCATTGCCGTGCTATTAGTAATTAAAATATATAATTTGTTTATAAATGGGCTTCTGGCTGTTGTTGCTTTTGCTGTGTAAAGACTGTCTGTCATGCAATAATTAAATAAACACAAGACAAACAAAAAACGAACAAGCTCTGCTTCCGGTACAATCCTTATAAGACCCCAGCCAGCAGGCTGGCACTCCACAGTGAAATGACTTCATCTGGGGCATCCGTACACCAATTGCTGGCTCTGGGCCTAGTCCTGCTGGTCGTCCAAGTGCAGGCCGAGCACATGCTGAAGCTGCACAGCCTGGAGAAGCTGCACGAGGATGGGGAAGATCTGCAGAGCGTCCTGCACATAGCCGAGGATGAGGAGAATCTGCTGAAGGTCAGCGGTGAGCTGAAGCAGCATGTGACCATCGACGACGAATGGCAGGTAGGGGCAGTCAGCTATACATGATATCCCCAATGAATCCTGGATACATCCCCCTTGCAGATCCACTTTCTCATCCACCGAGCAGAAGCGCTCGACGGGGAGTTTGAAGAGTTCCTAAATCTGCCGCGCCTCGGCGTTTGCGACGCCATGAAGACCTACTACAAGGAGTTCCTGTACGAGAAGCTCAAGGAACACTCGAATGCACCGGAGCCGAACGCCTGTCCCCTGCCGCCGCAGCACTATCACCTCAAGGACTATCCGCTGGACGTGCATCTGCTGAAGAAGCTGCTGACGCCCGGCTACTACCGCATCGAGAGCAAACTCCTAAAGGGAGACCAGCTCAAGATCTCCTATCGTGCAGTCATTCAATTGGAGTGATTTCAATTGAATTTATTATGCAAATCAGTATAGTTATTCGTGAGAACGCATCTGCTTCAAGACCTCATCGTACACGTACTTCTTGGCTTCGGTGCCCCAAATGAAATCCAAATGTGCCCACTTGGGAAAGGGCACGAGATAGTCCAGCGCCATGTTGGGCAGCTGATCGCGCAGCTGTCGCACATCGCTCACATCGCACATCCAGTCGTTGGCGCCATAGTACAGCATGACGGGTGCCTTGGCATTCTTTAGCTTGTAGTCGGGTGGGAAGTACGAGCCATACTCGATGGGATTGCGCACAACGCTGTAGTCAAACTTGCGGAACTTGCCCGAGTTGTGCTCCTGGCAGAAGTGCAGATTTTGATTGACGGAAGCGCCTGCGGGGGAGGTGGCCTTGATGTGCTCCAGCAGTTCCTGAAAGAAAGTGTTTGGAATTTAAAGTTTAGCTACTAAGCCACACTGGGAGAGGGAGAACGCTAGAGCTAAGACACACTGGGAGAGAGCGAGACTGACACGAGCGTGTCAAAGATCCAATCGCAACGATCCTATCTTATCTGATAGATAAGATCGTTGTTTATTATTCTGGGTTGTCGATTTCGCGATCTGGCAGTGATTTTTTGATTATTTTGTTCTGACTTTTATCAGTATACATGACATAAGGGAACGCTGATCTCTGTTCATCTGAGATGATCACTGACAAACGGACATGCCTAAAACGTTACTGATTATCCTCTCAGTTGAGTTCACTTCAGTGTTCCATTTACCAACTTAACTCTACAGGGAAAACATCTACTCACATAATCCAGTTGATCAGAGTCATAGCCACCGATAAGGAAGACCTCATTGGCGCACATTTCCGCGTAGGGGGACGTCGCCTGGCACATCTGAATGCCCAAATCCTGCTTGAACTTATTGCTGGGCATAAACTCCATGGAACCGACGAGTTCCACCATGGCATTGGGCTGGCCGAGAATGGGTGCAAAGGCGCGAGTCATGGGACTCTTCATGTTACCCATGTAAGCGGCTGGGCCCAGCAGATGGGCGGACTTGATTTTGTTGTTGTACTCGGGCTTCTCGGAGACCATCACCAGGTACACGGTGGTGCCCTGGGAGTGGCCCACATACTGCACCTGCTTCTGCCCAGTGATCGCCAGAGTGTAGTCGATCATGGCGGGCACGTCGTAGATGCCGATCTCGTTCCAGCTGAAGTTCCAGTAGAGCTGCCAGAAGGTGGGCCAGTACTTGTGCTCCTTAGAGTAGGTGTTGCCGCGAGCATTGCCCATCCAGACATCATAGCCAGCATCGGCGAGGATGTAGGCCAGCGCCTTGCCGGGACCCATGAGCACCCAATCGGAGGAGGAGCTGAGCATGCCGTGCATCAGAAAGGCAACCGGCCTGTTCGGGGTGTTGCCCGTCTTCGGGGAGTACGGAATGCGATGCATCGTCAGGATGTAGCTGTCGCTGGTGGTCACCTTATGACGCTCCATCGGGTAGCCATCGTCCTGAATGCGCTCGCCCTGGAATTAAATCTGAGATAAGAACTGGGCCACTCACACTTAGCTCTTTCCCTTACGCAATCGGAGATGGGTCGGCTGCCAGCCAGGACCAGCCCCAGGCCGATCAGCACTATGGATAATTGTAGGATTCCTCTCATCGCTCAACTGTGGTTCGAACAACCCTTGACTGCTCCTTTTATAGCATTCCGCTGAGCATTATCTGTCCAGATAGGAGTAGTTCTGGTAGCCATCAGATTTATTGTCTGCTGATAGAGACCCGACTGGAACGTGTTCGCATACGCAGTGACCCCCCTGGAATCAGTGATATATAATATATTATGCAGAGAGATAGATTGTCTTGGGTCCTCTAATCAGTTTCTTGTTCTGATTGAAATCATTGGTTTGGTTTTCAATTTACGATCGAAGACCAGGGACCCCCCACCACCCCAAACACCTGATTTTATTATCATTTTTCAATTATTTTGATACCCAGCAATCAAGAGGAGTTAAAGGGAGTGTTGCACTTTTCGTGGTGTGTGATGGTGTGATGTATGAGAAAGGGGAAACAAATTGATCAGATGAAAAAGTTAACTTGGGAAATATTGGAAATTTAGACAACTATTAAAGATATTATAAAGGTTTTATGTTGTGTCCAATTAGTCATATATGAGGCTGGAACAGTGGCTATTTAATGGGTTAAGATTCTCTTTAAGACTTTGCTGGCTGATTATTTCTTGAAGGAAGTTGTGGGGCATAGAAAGTGGTACAAAGAATTCTTGTTAGAACCAATCTAACTGCATGAAGGTATACGCAAAATCCACCCAAAAATCCAAAATAATCCATTAAACAGTATTAAAGAAATATCCCTGATTTATTGGGGCGGTATATGTACACAAATAGTGAAAAATATCTGCAGCGTTTTGGTAGGAATAACTCCTAAAAGCTTGTAATCCCCGACAGACTAGTTCCACCATTAAAATTTCAAATAAAAATGTTTCCCACCAGGTATATTCCAGTCTAATACTTCAACCAACCCAAAATACTATTTTGACTGGCTTTTGTTTTTCTATAATATCATTTATGCAGCGATAATTGTTATAAATAGAAAGTGCGATTACAAAAGACGACACTTTCACAGGAATTTCTGTGCGCACTTCATTAGCACCTCTGCTGATGCTGATGCTGATGATGATGATTGGCCACATGTTGATGTAGGGCTTGAGTCACATTTCTGTGTGCATTTTTCACGCTCGTTAACTGAAATCAGAGCAAATTGTTTATTGATTTCTGGCAACCACACATGATTGGGTGCATGGTGGGTGCACGTCCACGTATGCCTTGTGTTGGCTGCCCATGACGACGCTCTTGACACTTGACCACAACATTGTCTCCTGTGTGGAGAGCGGACTTGTCCGCACAACCACATATGACAGTCTCTAAAACATTTTTGACGCGTTTGGTGTGTAACTAAGCGAAAATCTAAGCCCCAAAATGAAGAATCAGCAAGTTTTGGTTGACTATTGGACGATGCTCAAGACCTCTGGGCTGTGCCTGCTGCTGGCATTCTGTGGCTTTGTGCTGATCAAGTAGGTGCAAGGGACCACTGCTGAAAGGAAGTCTTCTTGTAGCTCCGATTTTAATTGCAGAATGGTGCAGACTGTATTCTGGTTGCCGGGACACTTGAAGCAGAACCAACAGCGTCTGGAGGACATGGCCAAGCAGTATGCCAAGGAGCTGGGAGACGATGAAAGGGCCGAGATTGAGAAGCTCTTCAACAGCAACGAACCGCTGTCGGAGGAGCGCATCAACCAGTTGCTGGACAAGCCAGACAAATCAGCGGAGCCCAAGAAGGAGCAATAGAACAATCGAATTTTATATATATATTTATCTGTATTTTAGGTGTATAATCGATATTACTTGATACATTTTCTCTAGTTCTTACATATTTTTTGCATATCGTATATGTAACACACAACAAAACAATCAATCGGTTAACCAATCCATTAATAATGCACAAATGTTCAATTACTGCGTGGGGGGAAGGGGGGGGAACGTCTAATAAGTGTTATTATTGTGTCTGCTGTTTGCTCTACTGATATATGCGGACTCAGAGCCCATTCCTGCTTCATTTTCCACTAAAAACCAAAAGCAAAGATTCACCGCTCAACCTCATTGCTCCTAACTAACTCATATCAAATATAAGCAATCATTTTCAATGCAGTAAATATTCTAAAGCTCAAACTTGGGCAAGTCTCTCGCTGCTGTGTGTGTGTACGTAGGAGAAAACTATATATCACGATAATCTTTTGCTATATTACATTAAAATCAACATGGAAGTGCCAATCGATCTACACACACACACACACACACACACACACACACAATACATAACATAGGGGGAGGTTAATCCTTAGGCAATTCCGAGAGAGCGCATCTTCAATTCTGTTTGCTGTTTGCGGTTTGCTGTTAGCTGATGTGGATTATGCATGTTTACATTTATATAATTTGATTTATATATAGATAGATTTATATATTATATATTCTGATAACTTGTTGCTCTACTGGCTACTGGGAGTATGCATTGGAAGCCTGTAAAACGGATTAGCCAGATTAACGCGCGCTGCCGGCAACAGTTCCGGATGCTCGGTCAATGTATCCGACAAGGCGCTGAGCAGCACTCCTGCAAATTCACAGATTCGTTAACTGAACTTTGTTTTATCTCTATCGAACACTCACTTAACACTTTCTTCTGCAAGTCAATGGGTATGACGCCTAGGTTGCCCTCGTGCTCTAGGAATTCGGTTAGCTTTTGCAGCTCCATTTGTGCCTCATCGGAGCCATGGGCCAGGGATTGGGCAAACATTACCTAATGAGCAGAAGGATAATCAATGGATTACAGAGCTATCAAGTGAGTCTTGTTACCTTTGCAAGCTTGTAGAGTATCTCCTCCAGGGAGTACTCGTTGTACAGATACTCCACAATCTTGGCACGACCCTCGTCATAGTCCGTGAGCTCTAAGAAATTAGTTTAACATTAAATAAAGACTCATATTTCAGCTTGATGGCTGCCCACCTTGTTGCGCCTCAGTGTCCATGTCCTTTAGCTTGTTCCAAAAGTTGAAGCTATCAAAGGTTTTCACTGGCACGGCACCTGCCAGCGGGGCATGCACATCCGGGAAGGGTTTCTCCGTAGTTGTGCTCGTGGTGCTGGTAGTCGTAGTGGACGTTGTGGATGTTGTGGATGGAACTGTGGGGATGGGAGGACTATGCCGCTTCAGCTGATTCTGGCGCACCTCCTCGGGGAAGATGCGATTGGCATAGGAACGCTGCAGGAATTCAATGCCCAGACGAATGTCCTGCAAGAACTTCAGAGCATTCTCGCGAGTGATCTGCTCAGACAGAGAGAAATGATAAGCAGAAGTTTAAGCAGCTTCCGGACAAATACCAACCACTCTTCCGCTGACTAGTTCCTCCACGGCCTTGACCACAGCCGTCTCATCGCCCGTCCAGAATATATACTGAGCCATGTCGAAGGAGGAGTACTGGCCATTGGGACTTCGCAGTAAACCCGAAACCGTCTGGAAAACAAATTCCCAAAGAGAAACCATTAGCAAGCAGCCAAAGCTGGGTGAAACTTTATCAAAATGATTGCATTGAGTAGAAATTTTCGCTGAAATCTGCCAATTTGAATGCCAATCGGTCAATGGTCTGTGATCTGTGATCGAGTATCGGTTCATCGTTTATCGATTTGTCATAAAAACCTTGGCCGTTATCTTCGGCGCGCTCGATCTCCGCTCCGTGGTGCGGGCCACCACATCGAAGATGATGTCCCCAATGGTCTCCTTGTTGACATCGTGCTCGTGGCTGTGTGGTCCTTGGGCCACCTTGGGCGGTGTTAGGGCGCTCAGTTCGGTTTCCGCGGCGGTTGCCTCAATATTTTCTGGCTCAGACTCGGTTTCGGGTTTGTGTTCAGCTGCAGCTCCAGCTCCAGCTCCAGTTTCGGCCTCCGCCTCTGGTTCGAGCTGCGGTTCGGGCTGTGGTTCCTCAGGCGGTGCGGGTGTTGTGGTTGTTGTCGTTGTCGTTGTGGTTGTGGTCGAGGATGTGGGCAACACCTCCGGGTTTTGGCCGAAGGCTAGACGAGCTGCACCGTAAAATGCCTGTTGGTTTTTGGGTGGTTTCGTGGATATACACTTGGATTTTCAAAAGACACATTTGGGTGTTTACAATGCGTAAGAGAGAGAGGAGAGAGGAGAAAGAGCCAGACTACCGACTGGGAGTAGGGCGGGGGCGCTGGGGTGCTGGGTCTGGGGCTTACCTTGGCATGAACCGTCGGCTCGACCACCGTCTTGATGGCCGTTTTCGGCTCCTCCAGCTGTGACCGTTCGCTCTCCTCCTTCGATGTGGCCGTTGTGGTTGTGGCAGAGGTACTCGTGGTGGTTGTGGTCGATATCAGCGGCGTGGCCACCTCCAGCTGTCGCTCGAGGTCCGGCAGAATGTTCACGTCCGCACTTTGATGGGGCTCGGGGGCGGCACCATCCTTAACGCTCTCCTTGGTGGTGGTGGTGCTGGTGTGGGCAGTGCCATCGTGGTTACGCTTGCTCACACCCATCTGGTCCTTCCGCAGCTGATCCAATTCGCCGACATCGTCCTCGATTTGGGGGAAGACCGCATCGCTGCGCTTAACGGCGTGCGCTTGATGCGAGGGATCTGTGGGGGGAAGGACAACCGTGATTAGCAGTGGACCCACGCCGGTGCCGGATCTCTGTGCTCACTGTAGATGTAGGGCAGCAGTGCCGGGTAGGCCTGCGTTAGGCCAAAGCACGCCAGCAGGAAGATGGCCACCAAGTTGCTTGTAAACATGCCGCCGTGTATTCCAGATCTGAAAGTTGCTTTAGACGTAATTTATGCGATTGCCAGTGAAGACTCACACTAACAGAAAGATGAAACGGCCCCAAAGCGAAACACAAACACACACACACAAACATATGCAAATCACGCTAAAAATAACACAAGAAATCGATAAAACAGCAAAACAAGAAAATGGCCAAAGTAAAGCAGTAAAAAATATAAAGCAAGTAAGAACGCAGTAAGCGGCAACTCGACTAAAAGATACTCCCTACTAGGCAGTGCCACTTGGAATTCAACAGGCGCAAGTCTGCCCAATAATAACTGTAATTTGTAACTGCTTAACCGACGTGTAAGCAGCACTGAAGGAGAATATCAATAATAAGTTACTGTGTCAAGGGCTCTCCCTCCTCTTTCTACAATTGCACATCTGACTAGCGCATATGCCCATTCCTCAACAAATAACGGGTATGAAAAGAGGCGAAGCAAGGAGACGGACAACAACAAAGACCCAAACATGCCAACTTTTGCTCCCACTGCGCCATCAAATTCCCACACACACAGCACACACAATACACGGAAAGCTTTTCTTTTGGCGTGAATTGAGTAAATTGGCCGCATAAGCGAATTATCGATGTCATTGAAGCAGCGGAACACTTAAGCACGTTTTGGAATCCCCCTTGTGGGCCAAATAAAACGGCCGCCCCAGAGACAGAGACAAGTGTTTGCAGCGCTGCTGCAATTGCACCATAAACACATACACAACACAAGCACACACATGTACAAACAAGAACGCGCACGCTTTGGGCGCAACGCACTTTATCGAACAAATAAGTTTGCATTCTAGAATATCTCGAAAAAGTATGCTACAAATGAGCCATTGGTTAACAAAATTTACAAATATTTGGCAATTGGCAAAACTTTTTCAAGCCAATGTTACCTCGTGGATTTAATAGAAAGAAAACACGTCCGTTGCGTTCGAAGGGTGAAAATGTATAAACCCAGCAGCAGTACCGTTAGCACTGTTAGTCCGACAAGGTATAAGAAAAATGAGTGTGAGGGGCCTTAGAACGCTCTCTTTTAGGGACCAAAATGTTCTCTTTCATGCTCTTTACCTAATATTTATGTGTGCAAGTTATATTAAGCATGTCGCTAAGTAGCCCAAGCATTCATTGCTTTGGCATATCGAAAATAGCTTCACAGAACTAAAACTAAAATAGCCTTTTTGAGAAAATAAAATGTGTATCTGACCTAACATAGTTTGAAATCAATAAATATATGTAGAACGATTAAAATGTTACAATTAGCAGCCTCAAACCTACACTTATTAACGCTCTCCGCAGCATACCCTGAAACACCTTTCGTCCACCCAGTTCACCTGGGACCAGGTGCAAGGTGGTTTTTTGCTTCTTTGCTAAAGCTTTGGAAGCTTTTAAAAGAAAACTGCGCCAGTTGAAGCGCTGTTTCCATCTGATTGTTTGAATGCTCTTTCACAAAACAATTAAAAGACTGAAAAAGACTTATCAAAAACTCTAAAATAGATCGAGTGTTTGACTACATTCCTTTCTGTTCCCACATGCTCTAATCTTGCATACATTATCCATTTACCAACAAGTTTTCTTAGATTTATTACATTAAGAACTCTACGAGAGGGAACATAACTAACTGCAGCCAGGGAATGGTTCCACCCGGTTCTTGCGGAGCACAAACTGTATTTTGCGGTTCATGTCTTCATTGTAGATGGCTTTGCACTTCTCGAAGTTGACGCGGCGACGCACCTAAAAGAGATCGATAAGAATGAGCCTAGGATCGCTTCGACATGTTTAAGAACAGGGCACTCCACCCACCTGATAGGGCTTCTCGTAGAAACGCGTGCGGCGAAACTGGTCTAGAATCTCCTCCTTTCCCAGCACGCGATTGAGCATGCGACAGGCCTCTTCCACATTGTTATTTTGCACGAGCACTGTGCGGGCCAGGAACTGGACGTGCCTCATGGTGTCCGGATCCAAGTTTTATTTCAGTTTTCAAAGAACAAATGAAAACAAATATTTATTAAGTAATCAGGCGGCAGTGGTTCGATTATGCTTTGCGACAATCATCGATAGTGATTCATTTGAGCCGTGTGTGGGCTCAGGAACCATTTCAACTTATCGCCCAAAAGTATCGATTTATCTGTACCCTTACCTTGCGTACCTTTAAATGTCTGGGCCGTCTGACCTGTTTTTAAGAACCCTTTTTCACGACAATTTCCAGATTTGTATAATTAATCGATAAGTCCGCGGTCACACTCTGACCGTTTAGGCTCAGAAAGTATTTCCCTGGCCATCAAATGACAAATTCGAATACAAATTTGTAATATATAAGGTCATAAGGTATACAATCCAATAAAAATGTGTATTTACAATAAGATAAATTGATTCTTCAATCGGATTTAATTATTGTTTCAGTGTTACAATTCTTTCAAATCAACTAATATCAAATAGAACATCAAAATCGTGGAACGGCATTTAAGACTACGGTATACTTACAGTATATTTTGAAAATGCAATGGTATATTTTATCGATAGTTCGGATCTCACACTTAGGGCTGTCAAATATCTAAGAAATATCATTTCTGTGATATATTTTGCTTGCAAAAAATGTCAAAATAATATAAAATATATCACTACGAAAATATGGATATATTTGACATTATTTTGCTTGTATGTATGTGCTGAAATTAAATTCCGAGCACAGCGGAGATAAATAGTTTCCATAGAGAAAACAGAAACCTTACATATTTTTTTAACATCTTTAATCCTTATGGTTGCACAAATTCAATATACCCTATATATTTATTTAGATCCTGTGGTTAGTTACCAAAATTAAAATATCATTTGATCATCCCATTGATATTTTGGGAAAAAATCACGATATAATTGTTTTTTTATTTAAAAAAATATCGATATATTGATATTTTGATATATATTTGACAACCCTAGTTTCTTTCCAAGCGTGGCGGCCATAGAAAAAGTAGTCAAAAGTTAAAAATTGTTGTAAAACTGTAGCTATAGAAGAAATTACTCACAGCAAAAGTTCGTTTTGCTAGACACTCGAATACACTGCAGCGGTTGATTTCAAAGGTGAGTGGCGATGCGCCGAATAATTCCATTCGTCTGCACTGGCAGACTTCGTTTTGCATTCTCATTGTGTGTGTATTTGGTAGACTTCCCTGGCCTTTCCACTTTTGTTAAGTAATCAGCGGTAATTAAGTTTTCCTTTGCCAGCAAGCTGGTCTAGAAAAAACGCATTTTATACATTATTTGGTAAAATCGATTGAACGTGTTCTTTTTGCCCGCCCCTGCGCCTTGTTCGTGTTCGTGCAAATTATTCTGACGCAGCGTCTTGCGCGGCACATGTTTGTACCTAGCACACACACAAAGGCATTCCTCTTCCAATGGGTGCGCGTGTGTGTGTGCATGTACTTAACTTTATTTAGCGAAATTTTATTGGCATGGTTCTCAAAAACCAGGAAGGCCAATCAATAGAAAATCCACAAAGTAGTTTTTGCATTGCCCTTTATTCTGCTTTTCACCTTTGTCAAAGCTCTGCTGGTTATTTTTTCTTTCATTATCGTGCTCTTCTTTGCGGTCGCCGTTCGCAACGGCGCTGTTGACCAGGGCTGCTGAACGCTGACGAAATTTTCTAGAAACTCTCGTGTTTGTGTGTGTGCCCGTGTCAGCGTACGTTGAGCAGAGGGGCAGGGACGTGAGGCAGCGGCGTCAGCTGCTCGTCGGTCGCCGACGGGCATATTGAAATAGAAAAACTTCTAGAAAACGTGGACTGCGTCGCATTTTTCGCGTACTACAGCTCGGCGTTGACCTTGAACCGGGCCTTCCGGAAGTAGCACTACTCATCACAGTGAAATGTAGATCAAAGCAGAACAAAAACGCGAGGGCGAGAGCATAGTGTAACCCCATAGTAATCACCCCTTTAACCTCTGCTTGCAGCTAAACAGGTTCGATCTATTGATACAAGATGGTCAAAGAAACTGGGTACTACGATTTGCTGGGCGTGAAGCCGAACGCAACTCCCGATGAGCTCAAGAAGGCCTACAGGAAGCTGGCTCTCAAGTACCATCCCGACAAGAACCCCAATGAGGGGGAAAAGTTCAAAGCCATCTCGCAAGCGTACGAAGTGCTGTCGGACGTGGACAAGCGTCAGGTGTACGACGATGGTGGCGAGGCGGCCATCAAGAAGGGCGGTGCCGACTCTGGCGACTTCCGTAACCCCATGGACTTCTTTGAGAAATTCTTCGGAGCCGGATTCGGTGGCGGCGGCGGTGGTGGACGACGTCGCGAGAGACGTGGCAAGGATGTGGTGCACCAGATGTCGGTGCAGCTGGACGAGCTGTATAACGGCGCCACGCGAAAGCTGCAGCTGCAGAAGAACGTGATTTGTGACAAGTGCGAGGGCCGCGGTGGCAAGAAAGGCAGCATCGAGAAGTGCGGCAACTGCCGGGGCAATGGCGTGGAGGCGCGTGTCCAACAGATTGCACCTGGCATCATGCAACACATCGAGCAGGTGTGCCGGAAGTGCTCTGGCAGCGGCGAGGTCATACAGGAGAAGGATCGCTGCAAAAACTGCACCGGCCGGAAGACGGTGCGCGAGCGCAAGGTGCTGGAGGTGCACATCGAGAAGGGAATGCGGGATGGTCAGAAAATAGTGTTCACAGGGGAGGGCGACCACGAACCCGACTCACAGCCGGGCGATATCATTATACTGTTAGACGAGAAGGAGCATTCAATCTTCGCACATGCCGGCCAGGATCTCATGATGAAGATGCCGCTGCAGCTGGTGGAGGCGCTGTGCGGTTTCCAGCGAGTGGTCAAGACACTGGACGGTCGTGATCTGGTCGTGGCCACGCAACCCGGCGAAGTCATTCGCCACGAGATGACCAAATGCATCTCGGAGGAGGGCATGCCCATCTTCAAGAATCCAATGGAGAAGGGAATGCTAATCATTCAGTTCGAGGTGATCTTCCCCGATGTGATCAACCCATCAGTGGTACCGACGCTCAAGCAATGCCTGCCACCGGCCCCAGAGGTCGACATTCCATTCGAAGCAGAGCAGACGGTTTTGGTAAGTAGATAATACAGATAGGTTTAATCTCCCTTTGGCCATTTTGCTGATATCAATTGTTTCTATTTTAACCATTTTCCCCCAAAACAGGAGGACTTTGATCCCAAGCAGCGCCGACAGCAACACCAGCGCATGGCATATGACGAGGACGATGGCGGCTATCAGGATGGCCCCCGCGTCCAGCAGTGCACATCAAGCTAAGCGGTTATACATACTTACATACTTAGTAACCCCCAGAAGTACCCCAAAAGCCCAATCAACCCATATGTAAACGGCGTGCCAGCGCCTTACCCCACCCCCCTAGATCCCGAACACCAACCACACTGTAACTAAAGCTTGCGATGGCCGAAGAACACCCGACACAGACCCATGTAGCATGTTGCATTGTACTACTCCACAAACACTACACTGCAATACAACAATATACACAACACAACACAGCATATACGAAAAGTAAAACCAATCCAGAAACTAAGGTTATTTCTTCATCTGGCTCTACGAGATACAAAAAATGCTACGATAACGATATTTAGTCTAGGTCTAAATCAATGGAAACACTTATCAGATGTGCACTATGTCTATAACGCGTGGTTGTTCAAGAAAAAAAACACTAACGAGAATTATATCTTCTGCATATGTTTATGTTGAGTTACCGTTTGACATGGATGTACCCGAAGAAACAAACTGAAACTCTGATACCGCTAACAGCAAAGCAGCGCCGCCACTAGAACCGTATCTAAGAAACAACGTCTAGCAACAAGTTTAAGTTATTTAATTCCAGCATAAATAAAAGCGTTAGTTTAAACGGATATAACAAATAAATAATTAATACACACAATTTCAACTCAACCCAGTGTACTTTTTCGACTCGCTCTTTTCGTTTTGCAAGTGCGCAAGTGTTATCTTTTTATCTTCAGTTATCGCTGCACTGTCACCCAAAATAATGATTCACACGCCTCCTAAAATTATTTATAATTTGGTTTAATTATAAGCGAATGAGTTGCGCACAGCAAAATGGCAGATTCAAGGGATTTAGCTGGTTTAAACATTACGTGGAGGAGTCATTGTCGATAAGGTGGATAGGCAGTCTGTTTTGAATGACTGTGGACATGTGTAGGCGTTCACGGCATTCATGGTGCATTGAAGATAGAGCTTAGGATGTTGCGTGGAAAGGATATCAATATTCCCCAAGTCCAAAATTGGTTTGGCGGCCAGCTATTAAAGTCAAAACAATTCAAATATTGTGTCAAAGTTTATTTACAACAAAATGGGAAGAAAGCACCACAATTACGAGCAGCTTAGCATGGGAAGGGGGAAACTCAAGTCACTAACTAGTTTGCAAAGTTACGCAGAGCGGCTACCACGCCTGTGCCATAGTTCAGTTTACTCTCGACCCTATCCCAGGCCTGCTCCTGCACCTGCGAAACGGAGCGCAATGCGCGTACCAGATCGGGTGACTCTGTCAGGGCGAGGCCGTGCGAACGCAGAAATACGCTCAGGTAGGATTGGGCCAGCTCAAAGTTGAGGTTGGTGCTAAACATGAACTCGATGAGTTTGAGGAATTGCACCATTGCCAGTAGGGTGCCGCCGGCCTCCGGATGCAGCGATTTTATCTCAAAATCGATCATCGAGGGACCCAGTTGGATTATGTGCGTCACGGCGGGATTAAAATCGCTGCTGCTGGCAGTTTCCTCTAGTAGCTGGCCGAAGGTGGTCAGATTGTTGAGCGTGGATGCTTGTAGGATGCGGGAGCTGTCTTTGTCTGAGGCCGCATTGGTCACATCGAAGCGCATCTCCAGGCCAGACACGGTGGGCAGAAAGAAGGGCGCCTGTTTCGGCGCCTTGGGTGGGGCCTTGGGCTTATTACGCTGCTTAATAAGCTCCAAATCCAGAAGATTTTGCCAGCGTGAGGCAGCCAGACCCGACAAGGTGATCAGCTCTGGTGACAACTGCTTTGGCGTCTCGTATTGGGCATCGATCGTCTCGCCCAGTTCTTCTTCATCCCCATCGATTTCCAGCTCCTTCATGCCATCCGCCAGATCCATGGCATCGCAAATGTTCGTGGGCAGACCGACGTATGGGGCTGGTTCATAAGGGTCAATGGAACGCAAGGAAATCTGATTGAAAAGGGTCTTGTTGGCCCAAAGGTAGATTCCCAAAAGATTGACGTGAACCGTGGCCAAAAAGTCGCCATTGGGGGACATACTCAGCGAGACGCAAGGCCGCTCGACACGGAAGTGATCAATCATGTATGAGGAGGGTATGTCCCACACCTTAATTGTGGAGTCCATGGCCGCTGTGATGAGCCAACGGCTGTCCGGACTGAAGGTGAGATCGTTCAGTTTGGCCGTGTGGCCCACAAACTTTCGCACAATCACCCGCGTATGCATGTCGATTACGTACACCTTGAAGGTCTCCAGTCCAATGGCCAGCATCGAGCTCTCTCGGTGCTGTCGCATTATCGAAATACCATCAGCAAGCCGCAGCACGGCCACGGGTTTGTCAACTGCAGAAAGAAGAGAAGTTAATGAAATAATTGAAAGCATTTCTAAAGTCAGGGCAGTCATTACCCTTTCCCTTGAAGGGCCAGAATTTGAGCAGTCCCTCCGAGCAGCCAGAAATGACACACTGATTGAGATTGTCGCTGGCCAAACCTCTCACGGCCTTCGTGTGGGCCGGCGCACCGTATCTGGCGCGATGCAGTCCAGACTGAATGTTGAAGCGCTCGATGTCGCCGCTGCTGTAGCCAATAATCACAAAGTTTCCGCAATGCGTCAGCACAATGCAGGTCGTTTCGCTCTCAAAGTTGACACGGTTCTTGTTTTGGAACTGCTTCGGCACCAGGCGGTGCTCCCCCATGCGGTTCTTGTCGAACGTCCAAGTGGTGGTCTGTATGATGCCCGCATGGATGGCGGCTATGTTGTCCCATTCCTTCTCGCGTGCCGTGTCCGAAGTGAACTCCAGGATCGGGGGCATGCTGTACTTGTCGAACTGAAAGCGATCTGCAAAACGGAAATTACTGTTTGAGAAACTTTTAATGCTTTCGGGCATCACTCTAACTCACTCTTATATTTGGTGGCCTTTGGGTTGTAGGAGGCCCTGCCCATGCTCTTGTTCAAAGACTCGGAGAGTGTGGAAAAGACCCGCAAAGTGCTGTCCTCGCCGGAGGAGAGTATAGAGACGCCGGAGCTGCCATGGTAACGTATGCACAACGGTGGCTTGGTGTGTCCCTCCCGAATGCGCAACTGGCGTGCGCCACCGTCCGGCATGTCAAATACAAAGAGCTTCATGGAGTTGTCCGGGGAGGTGGTGAACACGACCGGCTCGCTGGGAAAGCAGATGGCCGTGGTGACCTGCTGCTCATGGGCCTGCAGCTGGCCGGCCAGCTTGCGCTCCTCCAGATTCCAGAAGGCCATGTAGCCGTTTCGGCAGGCCGACACCAGAATGGGCGGACCGTCTGTGCGGAATGCTAGACTTGTGACCACGCCCCAGTCCTGCTTGAAGGCCATAAGCACCTCGTCGAACTTCAGATTCAGCACGATGATTGCGCCATCCCCATGCCCCACAGCCACCACGTCCAATGCGGGTGCCGGCTCTATGCACGTCACGCGGCTCTCGTGGTGATTGAAGGTGCACACAATGCTGTTCTTCTTAATGTTTAGGATCTTGATCTGGCCCTGCCTCGAGCCCAGCACTATCTTGTTGATGTAGGTGGGGGGATGAGCCACAGCCGTGATCTGGAACTCCTCCACCTTGAACGGCACCTCCAGGTACACATCCTCGCTGAAAATGTTCCACACTTTCAGCACGTTCTCGTGGTCCACAGCAATCAGATTCGAGCCAAACGGCAGCAGAAGGTGCACATCTCGGTTGTGGCCACGATACACATGGCGTATGTGTTTGCCGGCCCGCCAGGCGTAGATGCACTTGTTGCTCGCCGTGTACGTGTGCAGCCTGTCGGTGGCCAGGGCCGTAATCTCGTCCGGGTGCAGACCGCTCACATGCAGCAGTCGGAAGTGGCTGGCAGTGTACACTTGGAAGGAGCGCCCAATGCATGTGATCAGCAGCGTGTCTCTGCGGCGCTGCACGTATCGCGTCACGGCGGGCACTTGGTTGCTCACGTAGCCCAGGGCTCGGTTGCGCCGAAAGATTTTGCTGCTCTCCTTGAACACGGCCCGTGGCTCCGACTCCTTGTTATCCTCTGTCATGCTGTTTATTTGTTTTTCAGTTGTATTTTTCACTTGTATTCGATTTTTAGCATGCCGCGGGAATGTTTACATCGGAGCACGTGGAACGGAGACGGACTTATCGAAAGATATACCGCAAAACACTCAAAAATATACCAAGATATACCATACAATTTTTAAAATATCCCGTAAATCATAAATTATTTTCCTCGACTTTGCTGTTCTATTTAATATTACCAGCTAGTTAGGATTTTCAGCGCTAAAACTATAATTTAATCCAATTAATCAACCAATTATCCACAAGTTTGGTTAGTTTTTAAGACCTATTTTTATTTGATTGATTTCAAAATCAGCTTCACGCTGTAAAGGTCAACAGCAAAAATGGTATAAAACTAGACGTTATTTGGCTACATGCTGCTTGTCAGCCAGTAGTTTGAGTCTTTGCATACTCTATTTTCATTCATACATGTTAAAAGCTTAATCTATACATTAGTTTAGTTAAATATTGTTTTCTCAGTCTTTCAGTTATATTTCAGGAATGTCATACGACCATAGCATACAATCAAAGAAGTGTTTACCAACACCACACATTAAATGCCAGAGTGACCCTAAACACAATCGCCTCGTGGCATAAAGCTAACTGCTATGAAGTACATGGCGGGCAAAGAAATATAATTAAATTATTTTGTTACACCAAATTCATTCTTACCAGTCTTTACACTTGATTCAAAATGTTGCCATGTGAAATAAATACAAGTAATAATTTTGATTTTGTTGCTTCTCTAGCACGTTAGCTTATTTATTTAACCACTTGTATTATTATAAATGGAATCTCTTGTGAACAGTTTTTTAGGTTGCATTGTCATAATATAACATTTATACACTTTTAAAGATTAACATACATATACAATATACTTGGCCGGTCTCCAAGCTGTGGTTGGTGCCGTGCAGTATGGATTATTTATTTTATATTTAAATTAAAAATTACAGCTACATATGTATAGTCTTTCGCTTTCCTCGTAAATAAACATAAATAATGTGTAGTGTAATATTGAAACACGATGTAATTGCATTTGATCGGTTTTATTCATCTGTGTTTTTTTTTGTGCACTGAAATTCTTACCAGCCCCTTAAAAATTTCAGTTACTTTTTTTGTTATTTGTTGTGATGCGCTCTAAGAATTGTTCGAAGCAGATTTGCGCGTATTTGTAGACATTTATCAAACATTTCCTATACATGTTGCGAAAAGTATGTAAATAACACTCATATCATAGTAATTGTTGCTCCACTTTCACGGTTTACTTTACGTTTGTTGCTGTGTTGGTGCAGGGTGTAGTCTACAGGGTGCAGGGTGACAGGGTGTAGAGTGCAACGTGTTCGTGTTGGTGTTGTTCTCCATTGGATCGGGTGTTTACTGTTACTGTTACTGTTGCTGATGATGCTTATGCTCTTGTTGTTGTTGTTGTTGTTGTTGTTGGTGCAGTACGGCCATGTGGGTTAGTTCGTGTTGTTGTCAGTGGCTTAGTTCAGCGCTGCATCGCGATTGAACAGCTCTCCGGAGTTGGTCAGTGGATAGTCCAGTTCGTTCAGACGTGCAGCCGGTCGTCGTGGGCGATTAAACTGTAAAAGTGTAACCGAAGCCGTTCGTTAGTCGTGCCGAAGCGTGGGTAAAAACCTTTCCCACACCTACCCATGACTTCATAATCTTGTACAGCGCCTGACGTGCGGGATAGTCATCAAAGTCGCCCTCGGGCAGTGCCTGTGCCTGTTCATTTGGCGCCAGCATCGGCAGCAAGCCATTTGGACGCACATACTCCTGCTCGGCTGCAGCATCGCCCGCACCGGTGCCTGTGCCGCCGGAGCTCAGTGAGCGTTTGCCGTGGCCGCCATAGCACACATGGCCGTAGGCCTGGCAGCCCTCTGCAAGATCAAAAATGATTAAGCCATCAGGCAGGTGACCAAGAAGTTGCAATTGCTGCTGGATGGGACGACTAATCGATTTTAGTGCACACATATCCAGGCAGCCCAGACCCTCCCAATCCTATGCTGTGGCACGACCTGTGCGTGTGCGTGGGGAACACACAAACTTTGTACCATTACGAGCACATACATATGTGGGTCGGGTCGGGTCGGTTCGGTGGCAGATAGACCGCCTGACTGTCGCTCTGCCTGCCAAAATCTTTAATCGCTTGCCAATGCTCGGGAGAGACCTTATCTTGTGATAACCATTTGACCTCCCACTGCTCGTTTCCCGCTCCGAGCTCCAGGCTCCCCGCTCCCCGCTCCATTGAGCGTCTGGGTGTGTAACTTTTTGACTGCCTGCCTGCCTGCTATTTTTGAATTTCCACCCACATGGGCAGGGACACACATAAATTGTATATTCGCTGCACTCGAGGGAGTCGTCCTTGACATTCGCACAAAGAGCACGGATGCCCCATGGTCGTTGACTGTATTTAAATGTAACTTGTTGGCTAGAGTATCTCCCACTTCGCCTTTAGCTTGTCGAGACTTAAATTCACTTTGGGAACAGGCGCACCCAAACGGCCTGCCAACTCGTAAATGCCATTTCAAAAGGCAATCAAATCGAAAAGTTGTTGGTAATTGATGCGAACTGGGATTCAGATGATCATCCAATTATGTGCGTACATAAATATACATGTGTAAGGGCAGATTCTACAAGCCGAATGGCTGTCCATGAACGAGAATTTTCAATCAAAAGTGAATAAACAATTAAAACGGAATTGAGTCAAGTTGCTGCTAGATAATGCAATAGAAATATACAAAAATGTATTTCCAATTTATGTTTAAACTGTTATGAAATGGAATACGTTGCAGTACCCCTTCCAGGGCTGTCCTGCACCTACCATTGTGACAGTTTCCTACGCTCAAGTGCGTTGTTCCCCCTGTAACATTCTTCTGAAGGGAATGACTTCTGTAGGAGCAATAGGGCAATGGAAATTGCTCAGCTTATGGCCCCCTTTTGCAGCCACTTGCCACTTGCCGCAGCTGCATAAACAAAGACTCTGGGGGTCCATGTCAATGGCTGTCGCTGGTAGGACGCCGTTTGTTTGTCTTGCATTAAACTGCAACAATTGATGCTGGCAGGAAGGGTTCTGGGTTGTCTGCTCTCTGGATATGTCACACATTTATGGCTTTGTTTTTCGCTCTTAAATTGAATGGCTATATTCATGGCATCATGCCACAACGAGGCTTTAAACTAAAGGTGCTGCTGCGGTGTGGGGATACTCACTTTTCGCCTGGCTTTGTTGTGCGGCCAGGACCACGGTGCAGATGACAACCAGCAGCAGCGAAATGGTGGAATTCATGATAGCTGTAATAGATAGAAAAGCGAAACGAGTTAGAGAGAATGCTGGCACCTGTTGAGGTCTGCAAATGACAGAGCAAACGCGGCCCCGTAGGGTGTGCCACACACTAATTAGGAAATCCGAACACACGGGAAAGAGTCAGAGTCAGAGTCAGAGTCAGAATTCAGAAATCACACAAGTCAGCGGCATGGCAAATATGCATTTAGGCAGCTAATCCTGGGCAGCAAAAACTTTTTGAACTATGATTTATAAAACGCCCACACACACAGGCACACACACAGGCACACACACACTGTCGAAGACAAGAAAGACAATTAACTTGAGGGCAAAACGTGAACGTTCCACAAAATGTTTGTTTATTACGTGCTTGGAATTCCCAGAAATAACCAAAAGATATTCAAAGATAAAAGATAAAACTCCCTTCAAATGCCGTAACCTGCATGAAGTGTGGCTCTCTGTGTGTGAGTGGGCCTAAAAGCGAAATTAAAATTTGATGCCAGCTGATGCTCGATGGTTAGATGGCTGCCTGATGGATTTTACAGCCCTCACACATCAATCATGTGTACGTAATTAAGTTTATTAAGAACCGAACCTGGTCGCGTGTCGCACTCGGATGCGACTGCAGCTTCAGAACGGGGAACTCACTTCACTCACCTCAGCTACACGTAACAACCCTTTGTTTTTCCCTTTATTAATCCCTTGTGCTAGCGCCTTGATTAAACCCCGTTTATCAGCTCGAGTACACTTGGGCTTGGGCTTGAGCTTAGTTTTTTTGTTTGTTTGACCGCAATCTCTACCACAGGTTCAAGTAGATGGGTTCTATAATCAGAGACTGCGTACTGCGGCTTGGGGCGGATGTTTTGTCAGTTTCACTTGATCTCTCAGCACCGCACCATCCCAACAGCCGAATTCTTGAGCTCACGATTTCACATTTTCAAGCAACCGCCGGCGACTGAAGCCGATCGACCGGTACGCCGCGATCTATATGCCACATTGGAGGCTCCCGACCCATCCCTGCCTGACTGACTGATAAGCTGCGCGATCTATCTGCCTCGTAATCGGCGCTTAATCCGTGTCACGCGTGCTCCAGCGAACAGCGCCGAGCTCCCAGCTCCCACCCCCCAGCTACCACCCCACACTTCTACTTGTTGGCTGCGGCCCATTAACATTTCGATTCCTGTCGTCTGTGCGGTCTATTTTGAGTGGAGGAGCTGTTCGGGGCTAAATTTATGGTCAGCCGATAAGTGATTATTAATATGTCGAGTGCTACTGCGGAGCACCCACGCCAGCGAAAACAATAACAGCATTTTCATTACACAAACAACATGATTACCGATGGGGTTCGACCCTGGTTTATCAATTTTCCCAGCGGCAGGCGCAGCCCCAGCCCCAGCCACAGCCACAGCTATTTAGTCATCAACTTAATGAGTTGGAGTCACTAATACCCTGTCACTAATACCCATTCGTGCGGCTTCTGTGCATCGTAAATCAAACATTTTGTGAAAAACTTTCCACAGGTGCTGCTGCTGCCGCCGCGAGAGCTCTGGCTCGATATGGGGGTGCACCCGTCCCATTTCCAATCCACATCTGCCAATGCAAAGTTCATGAACACCCGTTCGATCGGTTTCCGTGTGAAATTTTCTAATCTTCAACTGATAATCCGCACAGAACAAAGCAAAACGATGCAAATGCAAATGCCTAAACAGGTCAGCCTACAGAAGCGTGCCTCTGGGCATGGATGGGAGTTTGGGGACAGGCTAGTAGTGTTTGGCAGCGATTTGAAGATAAAGAGATGCACCAATGGGTGTGTTAAGGGTAATTGGATAATAATAATAATCAATTATCTGTAACTGTCTTGTCTTGTCTATACCGAGCTCACAGTTTCAGCTAGTCAAGGAAAGAGGTAGAAAATGGGAAGGGCACTGGCAACACTAAGCAACAATTGGAGAAGAAGTTTCAGGCTGGGGGAGGAAAGTTGTGCTTAAATGAGGAAAGCAAATATCTAAATTTATACAAGCACTTTCTACACTTATTTAAACAAAATTCTTCTGTTTTAGCTGACTGCCAAAAATAAAATTTGCAAAGCAAATAACTGAATATTTCCTTGAATAAAATAAAGCCACTTGATCGGTTTCAAATGGAATATAATTCATCTGGCTAATTCTTTTTTTGAAGAGCGTTCAACAAGGTACAAAAATATTGGGAGTCATACACCAAATACTTCTTTGCTCATTCAACTAATTTAATCCGAAAAAAAACCTATTACTTGATTGAAAATCACTTCAAATCGAACATAAAGCACGTGCATTAGTTGATAGTTGACTATTCATTTGTACCACTTTGACAACTTTATTAATTTGAATATTTATGAATTGAATAAAGCTAAAGATCAGGCAAATGGTGTACAAACTTAGTGCAGCCAATTGAGTTGATTTCAATTAAATGCAGATTAAATTACCAACTTATGTTTGTGCATATTTGGTACTAATTTCCATTATGCTTTGGCAAAGACATGATTATGCCATTCACATTTATAGTTTGAGCTGTAAAATGTCTCAAATTGCAAAATGCTTCGGCAGCGAGAGCAAAACTCGAAAGCGAAAGGAGAGTATGAACCCAAATCGAGTTCAAGTTACTCCAGGGGCCAAGTTGTTTTGGGGGCAACAGCAACAAGTCGAGCAACTGGCTGACTGGCTGTCTGACTGCTCCTACGGCTATGATATGCTATGCATGATTTATGCAGCTGCCGCGACTTTTGACTGCTTGTTGACTTTTCTCTCTCAACTCTGTCTTAAGTGATTTTAAGGCCCTTTGCTAGTTTCAACCTCGGATGCGCCTGGCCCGCGGCATGAGAGTGGATGGGGTGCATTATGAAAAATAAATCAAAGCGGATAATAGACGTCAGCATAGACGCGGCTGCAATAATGAGCTTTAATCTAATTTTATTCAATTAAATTGAAAAAATAAACAAAAAAGGCAAGAGGGGCACACGCCTGGCGCCTCAGGGCGCGTAGCAAATTAGTTGGCCGACAATTAAAGCAAACAAAAGTGCGAGTATCTCGGGCTGGAGTCGGGCTTATCTTATGGGTGGGACAGGCTACTCACCGAGTGCTTGTAATGAGTATAAAGTTGGCAAAGTGAAATAATTTCCAATAATTTTCTTTCGTTCAGTACAAACTTTTTTTTTATTGCCACTTGTCGGCCCACAGATTAGCTTCAGTTTAACGCCGTTGGTACACCTACTTTCACTTCACTGACTTTCTCGTGCTCCTTGGGTCGGCAGGATGGTCCTCACAGGATGGCAGGATGGCTCTTGTGTGTGTGGTGTGTGTGTGGCTCGATTGCACGCCGGAGTTCTTGTGATGTCGCCGGACGCAGTCAGCCCAGCTTTATACTTCTCGTTGTCTGCCTGTGTGTGTGTGCGTGGGTGCATGCGTGTGTGTGTGCTAACGCGTGCCAGCCAATCAGCAGCAAGCTGCGAGCCGAATGCCACACGAAGTGCTCGGGCAGTTGGCGCCTAGATGTATGCAATGATATTGAAATTGGGAGCATGGCGTTGGGTTGGGCAGCGCGTAAATGCGTGGGAGCTTTAATGCGGCGGTTTCTGCTGGTGTTGACTATCCTTTGAGCAACGGTCAGGGCGGAGCAGAGGCAGAGACTGGGACTGTCCCGGGGAACGTCAAATTAGAGACGCACTCAGATTTATTTGCTCGGCAGTGCCTGGGCCTGTGCCTGTGCCTCGGCCCGAGCGCGTCACTCGAAAACAGATATGAATACATGAATGAATGAATCCATTTTGCACCTGCACAGCTTGCCACACGCTGACGCTGCTGACGCTGCTGACGCTGCTGACGTAGATGCCACAGTGCCGTGGGCCCAATGCACTGTGAACCTTATTACCTCCACAGAATCTGCACCCATAGATGGCCGCCACGTGGTGGTTTAATTAGCTTTCTGCCCCACATTTCATCAACCCACTTCAGGTGCACTTTTCCCTTTAACTCAGCATATTTCGGCGTAAAGGCAATTCTCATTTTGCATATCAACAGCGGCCGTAAATTGATTTGCTAATGACTTGTTTACAACAATTAAACGACTCCCCGATAGCCTCCCTCCTACCATCACACATCTGCTGTAATCTATCCGGCGTACTCTCCTCCCTGTTGCTGCCCAGCTCCCAGCCCTAGCAGCACTACCGATTCCAGGAGCTGCCCGCAACAGCTTATCGCCTCGCACCAAAAACAAATTACACGATAAGCAGCTGACGCTGCTCCAGCCAGAGCGATCAAAATATTTGACAACAAACATGTGAATTACGGACAGGCAGCGGCTACCACCATCAGCCATGAGGGGCTTTCTCGCCAGCACTCATCTGCTGCTGCTCCATGCTGCAATCCGCTTAAGGTGCAGCGGACACATTGATGAACCTTCCTGCTCCCTGATTTGGCATCACCCAAATAAACACGTTGATGTAATAGATTTGTTTGTTTCGCTCTTTAAATACGACTATAGGTAGTAATGGAAACAGTTTTTCAATTTGGGGGATACCCTGAGGTAATTAAGCCTCCATTACGATTTTGTAATCGTTTTAAGAAATGTGTAAACACCGTAATCAGATGAGCAACGCGATTTGACTGTCCAATGGCATTCAAAAATGCAGCTTCGGTTGATCAAAGCAAAAAGTTCCCTGACACAGAAAAGAAGTGGCACAATGCAGCCATCGGACAGAAGGCAAACTTATACAAAACATTCATAACCAGGGTTGGACCTTGCACCACAATCAAATATATTCATATGTCTACACAACAATGTTATTCCCCGTAGTTTGGTATCCAAAGTGTTTCCTGTTTTGGATAGTGTCAGGTTTACTCCCTGCCGCGTAAATGGATAGTTTTTGGATACTTTTCTACTTGCAGATGTTTAGGCCAAGGAGGCTTGTGCATTAAAATATAGTCAATTCTGTGGATGTGTTTAAACTATTTCAATATTCTCCACAAGTTACTCCCAGCTAAAATATTTATGTTCAGGACTCCAAAATCAGATGGTAGATGCACAACTGTTTCTGTTTTTAACTTGTTTATTTAATTGTTACATTTAAGATCAGTCCAGCTCTGGCAAAAGAAATGTGATCTCTGCTAAACATATGCGAGCTGAACGTTTGGACGGCTTGGGTTTCAATTGGCCTAAAAGCAAACCAGTAAACAGAACCAAAAAAGAGAAAAACAAACATAATTCATGGAGATGATTCCCCTTATTGGATGGAAGTTTTGGGATGGAAGCAGTTTGAGATTCAGATGTAGATGTAGATGTAGATGTAGATGTACAGTTGACAGCTTAGTAGAAGGAGCGGATAAACCAAAGACCCAGCAGGGAGCTAAGGATGGCGCTTACGCTGGCCAGGCCAGTGGCTGCGGCGGCATTATGCTGAGCGCAGATTCGGGGCTGGGGCGCCGAGACATACTGGCAGAGTGTGCCAATGAAGTTGACCTGGGCCCGATCATTGACCTTCTTCTCGAATTGCTGCAAGACAATGGAACATAAATTTAGCATAGGAACAGCTCCAGGGGAGGTCTTCCACTCACCTCATTGAAGAGCACGCTGGGCACGCTGGTGAGGGGCTCCTTTAGCCGGCCGGTGGCTTCGCCTGCTTTACGCAGCAGCTGACTGCCCTCGGTGGTGTTGGCGCAGGTCTTGATGTTCTCCCAGTTGTTGATGTGGTTCTCGGTGGCACAGCGCTGGCCGGGGTAAACATTATCCGGGAAGTTCTTGCCGGCACGCATCAGGCAGTTGATAAAGTCGAGGGTGAGGGATTCCCGCGTGTACTCAATCTGGTAGGAGTTGGCCTGGATGTGCTCGATGGCGCAGGCATGCACCTTGTTGCCGTAGCACTCGTTCGGTCCATGGTGGCAGGTGAAGGTCACCTCGGAGCCCTGCGTAAAGAACTGCGGGGGCCAGAACCGATTCCGATTGTAGATGATGAGCCATTGTTCTGGATGCCACAGCACTCACCTGGGACTTGCCGAACGGCACAAATGTGAGATCCACAACATCGCGCAGCTCCCCCTTTACGGCCGGATAGAGTTGCTCCGTAATGAACTTGGCGCTGTCCGGGCACAGGGACTCGTAGTAAATGGCAACGGGCACCTGAAACGAGAGAATGGAAGTTGTTTAGGCTGCAATTTGCATTTTTCGAGAGTGCAGCAGCCCAGTGGCATGTGGCATGCAAATTCATTTGCAAATCAGTTGCGGATGACTTGGCAAATGCACAATATTATTACACTCTTTGTTTGTGGAATGCTGAGGGGGGGTGGACATGCTGTGACATGCCTCACTTGGCAGTTGACAATATTTCAGAGAGCTTTAACTGGCATTTGTTTGTGAAAGAGAAGCAGGTACATACATTTGTATGATTTTATGTATGTACATACTTACGATGAAATTAATGAAGATTTTGTGCTAAAATTATCTTCTCAACACGAAAGAACAGCTGGACAAACGCGGCAAATGGTGCCAGGCCATTATTTTACTTAACATTTATTATTAATTTCTTGATGGCAAAGGAAATTTCTTTACTAGAAAGTCTCCTCCACACAAATGTCAACATTTATGTAAATATGTATGTATTTATGTATGCACATACGTTTGTGTGTCCAATTGTATCTAAAGCTAATAGAGTGTGGACTCTAGCTGTCAGTGCTTGTTTAGATGTACAAATGTGGGTACATACATATTTACATATGTACATTCGAACGTACATATTTAAAAAGCATTTATTGGATTAGCACCTAACATGTACAAGTACCGCAAATATGTATGTTTGTTTGTCGAGTCTCCCAATTGCCGGCACTGACGACTCATTCAATTTCGATCAGTTCAAAGCAAGCAAAAGACGCTGATCCCAGCTAATGACTCTGCTCTCGGTCTTGGTCTTTCACTCTCTCTGTCTCTCTCTCTTTTGGTCTCTCTTTTCTCTGCATCAATTTAAGTGCACGCACTCCCCCCTGCCTGAGTCACAGATTTGATTCGCAAAGCAAAGCTGTTTCCGTTGGCACTGAATACAGTGGACACCAGCTAAAAGCTTTTAACAGACCCCGGAACATTTTTGCATGTTGTGTGAATCATTTTAAGTAAAACAAAAACTATAAACGCAAAGGAATTTAAAATAAAAAGTGGTTGGAGAAGCCACCAATCATGGGATCTCATTTGTAGAAAATTACTTTAAATTTTATCCAACTACACGGAGTAGTTGTTGTTGAATCTCGTGACTAAGGGCGGCAAATGGTGCGCAATAAACTTAACAATGACTTCTAAAAAATAATAAAAGTAAACCAAATTGTGTGCACACACACCATACACTGACATATGCATGTTATTATAATTTTTTGTTTTTGCTTTCCACGAACAAAGCGTCGGGTTGGAGTTGAAGCCAAAGTTATATAAATTCGCTGACACAACGCTCACTGGAAGAACCATTCTTTTTTGTTATTGTTGAAGCAACCACAACCGAAACAACTACAGCAACTTGTTGGCGGGAGGGGAGGCTTTGGGGTTGCAGTTGGTCGCCGGCGGCGCACACCGGTTCCCCGCTATGAGAAACTGGTATCGTCGCAGAAACCGGTTCGCATCACAAACAACAAACGAAAATGCCAGCAGAGCGCTGCAGAGCTCAGAGCTAACCCTCCCCCCCGCCACCACTTGGAAACCGTATAATGGAAATTATGTTGAATGATTTTCCATGGCAGGGCATGGTATTTTCCGACGAGAGCCTACAGTTCATTCAACTCCGTGCCACTTGTTGCTGCCCCAAAAAGGGTGCAGCACCAGTCTACATACATATAAGCACTATTTAAATTTGGTTTTATCCGCCATTTATGCATTTCTTCACCTAAATATTCGACCTCGTGCATTCGGTGGCGTCTTCGGCGAAGCCCTGACACGCTTATTTGTGGTTGTGCAATCTTTATTTTTGCGAGCTGATTCGTGTGACCTCGGACTAGGGCTTAAACACTTAAGGATGGGGCCAGATGAGGCCGTAGACTCACCTTTGCAGCACTGTGGACAGCGGCAACCAGGCAGCTCAGCAGCAGGAAGGCACCAATAAATTTGTGACTCATTTCTCTTTCTATTGAATTTTTCGGACACGTAACGAGCGGCGGTTCTGTTGCGAGTGATGTCTAAGCGCGTTTTGTTTGTGCTCAAAGCTTGACGACGCTAGCTAGCCTAGCCCCAAGAGCGCGACATTTCAAGCATTTCAGAAATCGATTTTTATCGAAACTTTGGTTTTGGGGTAAACATCGATTCTTGTTTTGGAAATCGAAGTTTTTTAGGAAGAATTTAAAGACATTTTATCATCTTTTTACTACAATGTACCGCGATTTTGAGTGAAGCAAAAGGTTTGGCATGGTAAAACTATGAAAGGTAAGTACACTCCGCGAGAGCTCACATTGGCAACTTACTTCTCTGATTGGCTTTAGTAATTCTAACTCTAATAATAACTTTGGGTGCTTTCGCAGCCAATTCTGTTGGTACGTTCTCATTTTATGCTAATTATGGTAAGTGGCCCCACCTTACACTGACCTACCTTGAGCCTAAGTTGCTTTTTACATGTATCGATATGACGGGCTTGAATTAGTTAGAGATGGCACGGAATTTAAATTGACTTGAATTTAAATTTAACATATTTAAGCCGGGTATCCAGCACCGCAGAAACTTGACTGAACATGATTGAACATTATAGGAACTAGAGGGCCTTTCCTACATCCGGAGTAAGCTCTGCTTCCCATAGCTTCAATCAGTCTCTTGGGTGTCTGCGGTATTTGAATTCGACACAGTCCCAATGTACAATTGTTTTCAAACTTTTTTCACCTGGGGAAATCAATCTCATGCGGCTGCAATGTTTTGCGAGCATGAAAAACCCAAAACGCGGTTCTCAATACATTCGTATATAACTTTTATAATTAATGGAATTACAAATTAACATGCACGTGGTTTCAGCTTAGTATGTTGCCCACTTCATCAGTCCCGAAACCGAAATCCCTTAGCAATCAAATCCTTGCGTGCCTCCAGAATCTCAGACTGCAGTTCCTTTGCCGCCTCGGGGCAGTCGTTGAAGGTAAATGTACGGTACAGCACAGTCCACACGGAGTATACCTAGGGTTATTGGAAAAGATGGGTGTTACTAATGCGGCGTTCTGTGAACTCCATCAACTTACGCCAAAGAGCACCAGCAGCAGGAGCGGCAGTAGCTGAATTTGCAGCAGATATTTGCTTGTGAACTGCGTTTGCACTGTGCCCAGCACCACAGAGAGGTAGGGCACTGCAAAGAGCGCGGCGTAGAAGAGCCAGCGTTGAAGATTCGTCATATTTAATAATAAATGCAATTAAACAAAAACTAAATACACGTAAACACAAAACAGGTGACCGCGGATCTATCGATAAAGTATATACCGCTTGACCCTGACAAATATACCTTCTCATTTTCAAAATATACCATTCATCTTAAATCATTTTCATCGATTTTGATATTCTGATTAAAATTACAAGGCATTTAAGACTCTCAGCACTAAAACTACAATTTTATCAAATTGACGAATTAATTCTCCACAAGAGTGGCTTGTTTGTCGGACTTTCTTTTATTGGATTGCTTACAAATTAAGTTTCAAACAAAAAAGGTCAAGTCCCGGTAAAACCGACTAACCAGTGCGGGTGCCATAGCAGTCAGCATTGACGCGGTAGCATTTTAAAGGCGAGATATCGCTACTTCTTATCGATACAGTTTGAAACTTTTCAAAATTAAACACTATTTTAATTAAACTGGGGTGGGCGTGGTCTCCGCAGCGCCCACCGTACACGGAGTATTGGCAAGCAGGTCAGCCGTGCGACAGCCAATTATCTGAAACTCGACCTCATTCCCACGCAATGTGCCGCCCACAAAGAGTTTCGGTTCGCTGCTCAGGGCCCAGAGCTCCTCCTCGCCCTTGGAATTTCGGTTGATCTTAAGGCCAGTAACGAACTTGATCTTCTGCGGATTGTAGGCCACGACCCTAAGGTCATCCGCCGTATAATTTGAGTGCTCCTTCCAGCTAATCAGAGCGCCCAAGCTGATGAGGCTGCAATACAGATTGCCAGAATTATCCATGACCTCCGATTCACACTGGATGCCCCGTGTGCCGAGTACGTGGAACTGATCCTTGACTGCGCTAGAGTTGGCAGACTGCCAAACGGTTTCATTGTTGACCAGCGACAGGGGAATGGCAAACTCATTGAAACCATTCAGAGTGTGGAAGTACAGAAATCGATCTGCAAAAGAACGACCAAAGAGCTGTCAAAGGCAGTTCTTAGAGCATCCAAAAATCAATCCTTACCTTCCACTTCGCTGGGACTCAGGCTGACCGTGAATATGCCCGCGTGCGAGTTGCTGGAACGTGCGAGACGCTCCACAGACGACGGCTTCATCGACTCGTGCTCTATGCGCCACGACTTGCCCGTGAGTGAGTCGTAGACGATGAGGCCATAGCCCCAGGCATCGGCTATGTACGCCTTGCCACCCAGGCACTTGTTGGGCGCCCCACTCTCCGCCAGATCCACCACCAGAGCTGTGAAGATCGACACGCGTGGCGTGTACGCATTGGGAGGCAAGGTATGCCGCTGCACCAGCTCATCCTTGACCAAATCGAAGGTGAGTATTTGTGGGGGACACAGCTGCAGGGAGTTCACCTGTCCCGAGTCGACAACCCAAAGACGCCAGCATTCATCGATCTGCGGAAGAGATGAATGATGGAGATGGAGAGGTACGCTTTTCACTTTACACTTACAAATGTTCTGATGGCAGAGGTAATGCCGGAGCAATTATTCGGTGGTAGGTGCCACTCCGCACTGGGATATGCCTCCAGTCGTGGATTCTCCACCAACTCGTTGTCACTGGCCAATACAGTGGCCAGGGTAAAGGGCGTTTCCAGGCTCAGCCGTGGAATGGTAAGAAAAGTGCGATGCCTGCCCTCATCTCCGTACTCAATGTCCACATCCACGGGCAGGAACTGATGGCTCGAACTGAGATTCGTCCATTGGTGCAGCGTGTGGAGTTGTTTCACGAACAATTTCTGGCACTGCACGACAGAGAGAACACCCAGGAGGAGCACTGCACTTTGGATCTTCGACATTGCAAGCAGTTGGAGAAGCAGTGGAAAAGCAGTGGGGAAGCAGTAGACAAGCAGTAGGAGTAACTGTTAGAGAGGCGCGTCCAATCCCCTCAGACGATGCGTAAAGACTGACACGCAGGTAGTTGAAGGCTCGGTAAAGGTGTTATAGCCTGTTCGTCGCTAACAGACCCTAATTGACCAAATAGGCGACGCATCGAGAGAGAGAACATAAACAAAAGGTCAGCGGCAGGTACACAAGGGTCAAGCAAACAGCCTCGCACGGGAATGGGAACGAGAATGGGAGGGAATATTTTCGAGATTTATAGACATCTTTTATGGTGGCTTACAGCAGATTGTTTACGTTTACATAGCCTAAGAGCCCACACAGCCCCGTCCCTGCAGCATGTCATCGACGTCGCAGCGCTGCACCCGATAATTGATCTCTTTGTAGTCGATGGTTCCGCCAAATACCCGCTGGAGACGGTTCGAGAGCAGCCACAGCTCCTCCCGGCCATCGCTGGGGCGTGTCACGATCTTCATGCCACTCACAAACTGCAAGGTCTTGGGGTTGAGTGCCAGCAGCTTGAGATTGGCCTTGGTGTAGGGTGTCTGTATGTTCCAGCCGAAGATGCCGATGGGTTCCAGGAAGCCGCAGAACCAGAAGCCACTCCTGCTCACGGCATGGGCTGCGCACTGAACACCTCTTCTGCCCAGAGAGACGAACTCCTCCAGCGATGAGCTGAGGCCCCGCTGCCAACGTGTGGAATTCTGCAGCACATCCAAGGGTATGGCCAGCTCCAGCTCATTGGACAGCGCATGGAAGATCAGATGGCGACGCAGGCCCAACCCTTTGGGTGTCACGGCCAGGGCGAAGGCACCGTCCAGCAGCTCAAAGCTCTCCCCGGCCACAGTGTGGGTGCCAAAACGTGCATCGGGATACGTAAACTTGTTCTCCACGCGCCAGGATTTGTTGGCCTTCACATCGTACACGACAATGGCCTTGCTGGTGGGATCGGCCATGTACACAAACGCCTCCTTGCACACACCCAGCGGTGGAGGATCCTGAATGTCCGCCAAGATGGTCACGAAGCGACTGACCTTTGCTTTGAATGTATCCTCCGGCAGACGGTAGCGGTGTATCAGCTGATTGCTGGCCAAATCAATGACCACCACTTGAGGCGCACAATGCTGCACAAACTCAATCTCCCCACTGTCCAGTATCCACATCTGGCCACAGGCATCAATGTGCACGCGGTACACGGAGGTCAGTCCATTGCAGTCACCGCCATGGGTCTTGTGCCAGTCGTAGCTGGGATATGCCTGAATCTCGCTGCCATTCTCACGCTGCACCTGGGTGACATAGCCCAGGGAGTAGGGCACACCCTGCCCGAAACGCGGCGTCGTGATGAAGTGACGCGCAGCTCCTCCCTGAGCTGAAAGAGTGATTTAACTTTATAAATGTATTTTTAAATGAATCTTTCATTGCTTACGCGGATAGTACACATCTATGTCGATGGGTATGGGACTGTCGGGATTGTAGCGACCATTTCGCAGCACCTCCTCGCGTTCCCGTTCACTGGGGAACCCGTACTGAATATTCTTCCAATCGTATACCCTCTGCAGCTCCCTGTACTGTGGGTCATGCTCGAATGCTGGCTGATGGGGCTTGGGCCTGTGAGTGAAGTACTGCGCCGTGGAGAGACTTACGAGGGCCGATAGAAGTAGAGTCAGAAAATACCTAAAATGAGTGAGAGATATCAATATTACTCGACCTTAAGTTAATGGAAAATCACAGTCTTGTCACACCATGGAAACTTGTTCAATTATTATTTATTCATGGGTATTGTAAACCTCCCAAAAGGGAGACTTTTTCTTGTTTTTATCATAGCAAACTTGTCTCAAATTCGCTTACATGTCGTCTTTCTTTTTGGTAGTTGGAACACTCAGAGATCCTTACTCAAAGGCTACTTCCATTGAACTAATTCAGCAGTTGCCGAAAAAGCCATAAAATTGCAAAATAACAAAAACAAAAGACAGTTTTGTACAGCATACTCGTTTTCAACCTGTTTTTTTAAATATATATTTTAGTTGTTTGTTTTGTTTTTTGCTCTTCTTTCTAGAGACTCATCTTTAATATGCCCTTTGGAGAGGGTACATCAATTGTGGCCTGAAGTTTGTCACACGCAAGGCACAGCTTTCTCAAGCTTGCGAAGACTTTTGGCTGCGATCTGTGATCCATTTATGGCTTTCCCGTCTGCATATTGCTCTGTTTATGCTGCCAAAATATATAAAATAAAAATTGTGCATAAAATAACCTTTCTGTATCTGCAAGCGTATTGAAAGCCTCGACCCACGCCGCTCTGAAATCTAGTTTAAAATTTAAGCTGCAACCGAATAAGGAGCATTTCCGACACAAAAGTCTAGACATAATGCCATAGACAGGCAGTATACACATTTAAATCGAAGCTGTTATCAGCTTATTAGCTAATCAAACTCATTAATAACCCATTGATCATGAATAAACCATTGAATCTTTATGGTTCATGGGGCTTTGACGATTTTGTCTGCCAGTTGTGGTGTTTCTTGCATGCAAAATACTTTGATGGAGGCGCACGCCACTCACCAATAACCGCAAACCAACCAAAAAGTGCAAAAATTAATCATCGTAACTAACAAAAACTTGTTCTGCTGTCGTTTCACGTTTCACGCCCCATTAATGTCTTAGTCGAATGCAGCAGACAGCAGAAATGGTATCAATTAAATCGCAGATTGTTGAATAAAAATCAAAATGACCGTTTGCAGAGCGGACTAAAAATGTTTATTTTTATTGTTATTGGTTATGTGATGTTTACAAATGGTTGAGCTAAATTTACATACTCACAAAATTGATCTGATTTGATATCATTCAAAGTTACGATCTGTATTTGAAAGTAAGATTTTTGTGAAATGTTTTGCAAGCTTCGATGGTGCAGAAAAGCGATAAGATAAGGCTTAGAGAGCAGAGCAGACAAGGAAACCAAAATGTTAATTATAACAAAATTAAATGTCTAACAGGAGCATGCAAATTAGATGTCAAATCTCGCTGACACTTGCAGAATTATTGATAAAATATCAGAGACGTTATTAGCTAACATCTCGTTTAAGTGTTTTGACATATTAAACTTTCGGCCAGTTTGAGCTTGAGCTTGAGCTTGAGAGTTGGTACTAATTAAATCTTTCACTATTTGTCACAAATAGTCGCTTAAACTCGCGTACACCATTTAAAGAGTGCTCCCCCAAAACATTAATTAAAATTCAGTGCGGCGCCAGAATAATGAATTTAATTGCACCAACCAACGCCCGCCTGCAACCGGTTTGGATCGCATAAAAATTAATAATAGTAATCACAAGACGACTGTTATCTAAATATGTTGAGAGCGGGGAGACTTGGTTCCACATGGCACATTGCAGGCTGTTTGACATTCGTTTTAATTTTTTCTTGATTGATGCTGACTGTTAAAGAAGAGTTTTGCTTTGAGTAAATATTTTGGAGTGTCTTTGGCTTTTTAAGAGATTACATAATAGACTACATATTACATAAAAATCTGCCAAATGAAAAATCTACGCAACGACACAACTTATGACAGACTAGCAGCTGCATCTGCATCTGCATCTGATATGGTATCCGCTAATGTGCGGCTGAGCAGTCATCTGCATTTGCTAATAAACTTGTTAAACATCAATGATGGTTATCTGATTCAATGATAAATGATTGCCACGGACATTACGACTCTGCGAAAATAATTAATTTAAGTAATACATAATAGTTGGCTTTGTTGGCCCCATTTGTCAACCACAGAATGCGGTTGTATGTAGCCAGGAAAATGTTGAATTTTCAGTTGAATGCTCAAGTGATGGAACATTGGGCAGGTGATTCATTTGATTTCTTTCTGTAGGGTTTCCTATCCCTAAACGCAATCCAAACATGTTTAAAAAACAGCCTACACTAATCTGTCAATATGGTTCGCTATTTACACTACTCACTGTACATATAATTCGTTTTAGCATATGCGTACGCTCGGCAGCTGTTGTTCTCTCGTCTCCCTATCCTCCAGCCTTCTTCGTTGCTGCACTTCTCTCGCGCTCTTTCGAATTAACTCTCACTCGTACTCGGCTCAGCAGCAGCGCGAACCGAGTTGAATTTACTTGCAAGGTGACGTCTTTACCACATGGCAATCTCATTCTATCTCCACCCCTTTCTAGCGCTGGTCTCACTATGCGTGGCGAATGTGTTGTGGTCCTCTCCCACAGCGGACAACGGCACCTTGTAAGTAATTCACCTTGGCGTGAAATGTTCTAGCGCTCTCCTTCCATCGCTTCTTTCGTTCTCTCTCGCTTGTATTAGGGCACGGGTAAATTCGTAAATAGTCTTAAACCTTTTTGCCCCTCCCCAGCTCACTTTTAAAATGCATTTCGCTGAGTAAATTTTCATTAAATTAATTTAATCATTTTTAGTTATTTATAGTTAAAAAATAAACTGTATTTACACAAACACAAATCGATCATTAATGCTGCTCCTGCTGCTCCTTCTCCGCCTGCAGCTCCCGCTTCCCACGCTGATAGTAATAGCCGCTGTGGCGTGTCGTGTAGGGCGTGGGGGCAGCGACCAAGTGCGCGGGCGCCGTAGTGCCCACCAGGGTGTCCAGATAGGAGCGCTGGAAGTTGTCCCTGGTGGCCTTGCTGGGCGGAAAGGCCTCCCCTTGGTTGAGCGCCGTAAAGGGATTCCTTATGCCGTACTGCACGACGCCGGCACTCTCGAAGCGGAAGGGGGTCTTGGTGGTGAAGGGCGTGGTCAGCGCGGGGCTGCTGAAGTACGTCTGCAGGGCGTTCGAGGAGGCTTGCGCGTGGGTGTTGTACAGACCATAGTTAAGCAGACTGTTTTGTGTGGGTGCGGGGGGCAGTGCCAGGTGGTGGTCCAGCAGCGAGCCGGAGGGCAGCTCCAGGCGCACAATGCGATTGTTGAACTCGTTGGTGTTGAGATTCTTCAGGAAGAAACGATGGAACTTCGAGGAGACGGCATAGATGACGCCCGGGTCCGAGCGGGTGGTCGTGATGTCCGCCACAAACTGCAGCTGATCGCGATCGTAGGCCAGCACCGATTGCTGATTGGTCGTGGGGTTCCACGAGGCGATGGCCGTCTCGCTGAGCGGACTGAAGATCAAGCTGCTGTCGTAGGGCGAGACGGAGAGGCCAATGCCCTGGGAGGACTTTTTGCCCACCAGCTTCACGTCCAGCATCTTGCCATCGGGCAAGGGTCCGGCGCGCAGCACATTCTTGTGCACTGAAAAGACGCTGGAGAGGAAAGGGATATCACCAGAATTAAAGCAAAGATTTGGTTAAGGAAGGACTGGGCCACTCACCGATCCGTGGCCAGCGGCTGGAAGTACACCACGCCCTTGCGCTCGTCAAAGGTCAAGCCCACTACGCCATCCATCAGAACGAAACGATCATTGAGGATCTCGGACTGGGCAAAGTCCGGGTCGGGATACATGGCTGGATGGGAGACACGCCAGGTGACATCTTTGCCACTGTCGTAGACCACAATGCCGGGCTCCACGGTGTCCGTGATGTACACAAACACATCGTCGCAGGTCTTAGCTGTCGTCTCATCGATCACCATGTTCGTGAAGAGCGACTCGCCACGCAGCACCTCGCGGGGAAAGTCAATGCGACGCACCACCCGATCCGTGGCCAGATCTACCACCAAGATCTTGGGTGGACACGTGACTTCGTAGTCCTCCAGCGAGCGAGAGATGCCAGCATCCAGCAGCCACAGGCGATTGCAGGAGTCCAGCCGCAGGCGGTAGACCGAGGTGAGGATGAGGTCGCTGCAGTTGAAGTCGCTGCGTGCCGTGTTCGAGAAGGACCAGTCGGGGAAGGCCTGCAGCGTGGGAGAGTCACCAAACTCCGCCTTCGGCACCCAGCTCACAGTTGAGGGTACGCCTGTGAAGAGCTTGGGTGTGGCCACAAAGATGCGGCTATCCGTGACGGCCAGTCCCGTGATGAGCACATTCTGTGGACTGTAAAAGTTGGCATCGCTCACCGGCGCTCCAGGCTGGAAGTTGTAGCGCAAAAGTTTCCACTGCTTGGCCACCTGCAGGCCAGGAGGACTAAGGGCCAGACTGGGCGTCCAGAGGAGCGCACAAAGTAATGCGGCAAGGATTCGCAGCATGGCAGAACGGAGCTGCAAAATAAATCGGAGTTTAATTGTTAGATGAAGTTGCCAGTCCCGAGCCAGAACACTTTCTGCTGCTGCTTTGCACTTTGCTTGGAGCTTATCTATCAGCGGATTTATCTATTTCCGGACTTTACAATCATCGTTGTAGGAAAACGGAATTGCGGAATATTCCCAGATGGAGAAACCACAACCCTGAATCGTGATTTAGAATGCCAATTAACTGGCGATTAACGTTTAACAATTGCAGTTCATCTGGCATTGCATTTCAGCACAAGAAATATTTATTCTTTATAGACAATCTGCATACAATGCCCCGCCAGATATTTTGTATTGTTCCCAGACAAAAGCATAAAGCCAAAGCCACACTGCTAACCGGTAACTGGCAGCTCGGTATGGGTACGTGTTTGGTATGGGTTTGCTACAGATTGCAGTTTTTAAATGTGCCAATTCCGGTGTGCAGACAGCAGATTGGCTCCACCGGTTATTGTATGCAAATGGGATTGAGCAGCGATAGACAGCTGCTCGATGTCAGCTGCTCGAGCATCAATTGAAGACTCCATTTGCCAGCTACATCTGTTTGCTGTCTGTTTCTACTTCGATTTCACACGCCAGTCACGCTCTCCATGCCATTGCGAGAGTCGTCCATTCCCATGCGTTTTTTAATTGCTGCCGCAAGACGAGCAGCAAGACAAGACCCCTGACTACACACAGAGGCTGCGCATTTGAATATTACACTTACACACTTGCCCACACTTGATTTAGTCTCCATTGGCCAACTCGCAGACTCGTTTTTGGCGCCGCCACAGAAAGTGGCCTGCAACTTTCTTCGACGCGTGCCGCAACTTGTCTCCAGCCGTTAAAGATAATTGCATTTTTCGTAAACAAACAGAAACAAAAGAGTATAAAATTCAAGGCTGATGCCGGCTCCGGCTCCGGCTCCGGCTCACGCATGAAATAGATTAATTGTTTTGCTTATGCAACAATTGTGCAACGCCATGCGGAAACCGTGACAATTTCCCAAAATTTGACTGCGACATTTTGGGAACTTCGCACATGGAAATCACTTACGCCAAGTACTCGTATTGGACCCGACAGACAGCGGAACAAAACCATTTTACAAAGCCACTTTACAGCGCTCGCCCCGATCTTTACTTGTCTGCTATTATCTTTTTAAGTGCTCGCATTTTGTTTGATAGTCAACCATAAATGTTGTGTTGCTGTTGTTGCTTTATGATGACTTTTGGCAGGCCAGTGAATTTCGTTTAATTGAGCTTTTAAAGTGCGCTGTCTAGTTCCGCCGAAAGTGAGTAAAGTTAATGGCTCGGACGCACGAAAGCGATTGCTGAGGAAAATTAATAAGAAATTTCCCATGAATAACCTTTAAAACAAAAGCCAAACATGAGTTTTGTTCGGCACATTTCAGCGGCAATAACGAGCTTCAAACACGAATGTGTTGAGAAAAGAGATTCATACATTTTTGAACGTTTTCGAACCCATTTTTCTAATAGATCCCTCGGAGACAATTAAACTGACAAAAATCTGTTGCAAGCAGCAGTCGCCGCTGGCTGTGGCTAATTAAGTGCACTTTGCGGCAGAATCGAGACAAGAAATCGAGGACAGGCCCGGCCAATCCGTGGCATGCTGTTGTCTTGCCTTGTCCGCATATCTGCTTTGCACCTTTTTTTTTACCGTGCACATTCTCACGCGTTTCACAATGTACTGAGAGGCCCCCGTGCCTGAGGCCGTGCCGGCTAAAACTCCCTTAATTGCCGCCACCTCAAGTGAGTTGTGTGTTGTGTACAAAGAGCTACTTTGATTGCATTTATATTTATCCATATATTCAATGCTCTCATTAGGCAATATTAAGCTGGCAGGGCCGAGCGGAAGCTGCGAAGGTGAATTAACACCTGCTCGCAAATTGCGAATCAGTTTTGCCCAAAAGAAAAGGTCGCCTGTCGCAGCTTCCTTCTGTCCTTCTGTCCAAACATGCATTGTATCTAAGTGTTGTACGCGTATATCCATATAAACCGACCCAGCTGCTACACTTTTGGCCGTGATCGATGTCTAATTGGCAAGCCAAACCTAATTAAGACAGTTCCGTTCGAAGTTCTACGTTTTCCGTTCGCCGACTCGGGCAAGTCTTCTTTTGGACACACATCCGATCCGTTCCGATCCGATCATTTATATAATAATATCAGAATTTGAGTGGCGCAATCGAGGTCTGCCCTTGGCTATCCGTTGGCCAATTGGCGTTGCATGCCTTTGGTTATGGTATCGGTGAGAGTGTGGCATTGTTGTGCCACAGAAGAGCTAACTAAATGTCTAGCAATTTGCACTTTAAAATCGTTTGGATAACCGCACTTCGCGACGTGCAGCGTTTGCCGTTTGCCGTTTGCCGTTTCAGTTGCAGTTCGTTGCCCAAGTCTTTTGTTTCCATCTGGCATTTGTTGCTTACTTTTGAGACACTTTCGGTTAGATTGGGGGTCTGCCGTTGGCCGTTGTTGTTGTTATTTTCGATTTGATCGCCGCGACACGTCTGAGCGCTGCGGTTGCCGTTTTGCGACTGCGCCCCGCCTGCCAGGCGCACCGAATTTTATAAGAGTGTCTCTAAATCATACAAGAAGTCTGATGCTTTGAACTATAAAACTGAACTGTATCTCTTATATTCAAAGGGGGACACACACACACACACACACACACACACACACACACACACACACCACCAATTGCTCATACGCTCCGTGGCGCGGCGTGAAAAATGTTTGTGGCTGGCGCCAAGTCTTCCGCACATTTGCATTATGATTTGTCTGTTTGTGATTGTTATTGTTGCAGTAGCAACTAGTTTTGTGTGGCAGAGTGTGGTAATTTAGTTGTTAGTAGATTTAATTAACCAATTGCTGAACTCGTTGCAAGTTCATTATCGCCATCAGCGAGAAACAATGCGAGAACGCATAAAATATTTGATTATATCAGCGAGAAACAATGCGAGTATAAATAAAATATTTGATTATATTTTTACCGAATTTCGGGCGGTATTTACGAGTAATGTTTTGACAGAGAAAGAGTACATTGTACTGCCTCAGGGCAGGGCAAAGCAGTGGCAGGGCGGCAAAGCTGTTCAGGGTGGCAGTGCAGTGCAAGAGGGCAATGCAGTGCGGTTCAGAGCAGAGCAAAGCAGTGCAGTGCTGTACAGGACGGTGTTCTGCCGAAAGTTATAAATTAAATGTTCTCGAACGACAATCAAAATACCGCAACCAGTTCCAAAGCAAAGCACTTTAATTGAAGATTTATATTATTATATGTGATGTTTGTTAAATGGCTAATTATATATTTATTTGTATTCCTGTATCCTGGCATTCAGCTGATAAGTAATTGCCGTATCAAAAGGCTAAGATTTATGTGCCTTTCGAAAAGAAAATCGAAATGCCATTCAGTGTGTTGGTTACATTTTTCCTTAAATAAAGAATACAGTGGCGAGTGGCTAGTTAAATAAGTTTGGACATAGCCCCCCCCATGTACATAGTACCACAAAAACATTGTGGTTAAGCAAGGCAAGCCAGGTCTTTACTTTGCCTTCTTGCAGTTGATTCAATTTAAATCAAATAAATATGTGGACTCGGTGCGGTTTCCCTTTTCGTTTCTAAGCTAGCAACTGGCGCAGGACAGGTGATCCAAATGCGAGTTAGCTAACTGGAACTGCCTGTGTGTGTCGTAAGAGCACAGGGGGAGGAGGGGGACGACGGTGCACGAACCCACTTCGAACAGGTGAAAGCCCTGCCAGCAACTTGTTTGCTCTCCGATTGAAAATGGAAAGCCCGTTGCGGATTTGAGTTCAATTTCTGCTCCGGACTCTTGAAAGGTTCTCTCTGCAACGAATTTCCAGTGGCGCAGCTAACCCAAATACGAGCCGCGGAAAAGCGCCGCTAAAAGGGGTTTTTATGCAAAAATGTGAAGGCGAAAACTGGTTTTTGCCAGCCAGAATTAGCCAAGCTAACATCAACTAACTGTACTGCCTGCGCGGCATTTGTTTGCATTGTGACACACGGCATTGTTTACTTCATACAAAATCATTCGCAGTTTGCATACGGAATTGGGTAGCGAGTGATCGAGGGAGCAGCCCTCTCCCTCGCCAGCATCATCCGATAATTGCTAGGGGTGTCCGGTGCTCCAAGCCAAGCCCCAGCTGTACATTCACTTTTGTTTTGATTCTCTTTGGCATTTTGTTGTTTAGCGTTTTGGGAGAGTAAGTATCCCCCCCCGCTCCGCCTAATGCCAAGTTACGATCTAAATATATAATTTGTGTACCGGTTCTAAGCACAGTTCAAGGCTGTGGCCAGTGCCAGTGCCAGTGCCAGTTCCATGTGGTATGATTAGCCAGCGAGTGACATAACGCCATGTAATCCCGTACTGTTGCCTTGGTGTCCATGTCGCACTTGACCGTTACGACATGCGAGACAAGCGGAAACGTAGGTGGCATGCCCCCAGGGGCTTCGCTGCCTCGCTTCGCACTTATTAGAGCTATCAAAGCTGGCATCACATTTCCTTTCACAACAACGCCCTGGACCGCGGCTCGTTTCGAAAGTACTCAATGAATGTTGCTCTCGGTGCTCCATATGATTCGTTGACGATGAACACACTCGAAGATTAATGGCCAACAATTGTATCCAAAGTATCTCCACTCTCATTGCTGACATTACGAAATGAACTTTAAATATGCTTCGGCTTGAGGTTTTATCGTCTCGCAAGCATTCTCCACATGCCTCGTCATCGTCAGTGTCCAATTGCTTCATTTTGTGCATTCTGTGCGCACAAATGTGGATCCAATTAAGTCAATCCTAAGCCGAAGCCGAAGCCGAAGCCACAGCCGAGTGCTGTTGTCGCCGCTGAAGCCTGTTGACAGTTTCATTACCAGCTTTGGCAAGGTCTTGATGAATTTGCTGAATATTTCAAGCATTTCAACCGGTACCTTAGGTAGGTGTTAACCATTCTAAGTGTCTGTTTTTGGGGCTGGCCGAAAAAATATCAATCAACTAATATCAAAGATCTATGCTGGGCTCTTAAGCGCTTTTAATGGGCCTCCTTAAGTGCTCGAGTTTGATTTCTATGAATGCAGACCATTAAACCAATTAAGGCTGTGTGCCTGAAGGCTCCACCTCCGCAGAAGGTGTGCCAACAGCCGGTTTCCCACCACAAGCAACCATCAGATCGGACACCCCCAGACAGCCTCGGCAACAATGGCCAAAACATTAGCCGCCGCCTTGTGGCGCATACTTTCATTTTCTAGCCGATTGCGGATACCCATTGGCAGAACCAGTATCACGTACCCTCCAGTATCAGTATCCTCCAACGCTAGCAGCGGCGAAATCCAGCCCCGGCTGCGGCTTGCTTCAGTTATTACTCGACTCAATAAATCAATCTTCTTACTAGTCGGAGAACACGTAGCCATTACAGTAGCTCCCCTAGAGTTACCCATATACCCCACATACATACATTGTGTACAATTTATTTCTATTCTCTAGCCGAAGGTCAGCACTATGCCGAAAGTCCCTCGGTTCGGCCCCACTCCTCGGGCCATGAATGCGACCGAATGGAGTGGGTCCGGAGCGGGGTGATGGCGTGCAGCGGAGCGGACTTGCATTGGCCATGCATGTTTGGCTTTGTCTTTGCACGTCAAGCTAATAAATTGCTTCGAAATTCATGGATATGGCAGTTCGAAACGAGATATACCTTTTTTTTTCAACTGAGTCGCAGCAGAGATTTTGGGCAGACAAAAAATATAACGAAAAATGGTTATCTAGGGGAGTGATTAGATGTGAGGCTTAATTCAATTATTGGTTAGAAATATTTGTGGGATAATTGTGGGTACATGTAAGAACATTATTTATTCTTCTGGGGCGCCTACAGTTACACTACGATTAATATTAACGCAGGAATTGTGACTGAATGTTTACTGTATCCAAAATTATATATCATTATGTATTCATGTATAATTCATGAGAATTCCTCTGTCTAACTGGGACCAACCACAACAACATGTGCTTGAAGTGCATTAAAACTAATTAATTGTCTATATTTTGAGAAAGTCCAAAAATCATTAAGAGACGCGAGAAGTCGCATACCTATTGTCTGCAGGCATACGAGTATTTCCACAAATTAACATACCGACTAAGCAAGTGCCTTTTGGAAATATAATATTTCAGAATCGCAGGCAGCAAGTGGCGACAAAAACAATGGGCAATTTATATGACTCGATTGGCTAATGTATTAGAAATACTTAACATATTCCACATATTTGGTGGCGATCGCGATCACGCAATGCAAACCGGGCTTAACTTTTACGAGCATTCGTTTAATTGTTTGATTGGAAAATTCATCAATGAAAACTAAATAGTATGCAATCGGATCTTGATTAAACAATATGCGAAAAGCTAATAAAAAATGCAACTTAATTGTTTTGCATTTCTCACTCGTTGATTCGCATTTATGGTCTGTCGGAATGGCAAGAAACTTTGACAGCTTTGGTGCGTATTATTTATGGCCAGTTTTGTATGTAAATTGTCCGCTTTACGATGATGTAAGATTGCAAAAAAATATATATGTGCGTTTATGATGTATGTTATAGTCGCACTAAAAATAATACATACAAAAAAAAAATTAAAGCAATTTGCTAGATTGTATATCTGCAGACACACCACCTGGGGCGCGACTGCCTTTTTGTATTTCAACAAGTCCGAGCGAACGCGAGCACACACACGTTCGATTCGCACACGTTCAGCACACACACGTTCGATTCAATTTCACTACTTTTTGCTTTCCATTCGATGCAACATTATTTATGACTCCAAAATGTCAGCCAGACTTCGTCCGACGTTCGCGTGGCTTAAACTTTAATGTCAACTAGACAAAAGTCTGCGGCCATGGGAATGAATGGAAACCATTGGACTGGCGTTGAGTTGAGATACAGATCGAAAAAAATTTGACGATATTTAAAAATAAAACTTCGCAAGAAAATTTGCATTGAAACTCTTAATTTTGAGATGGAAGAGTTTAAATTCAGTAACATTTTAATTATATCAACCTGATTTAAATTCATTAATACATGTGTGATGGGTTTTGTCAATTGCAATCCCGAGACAAGGAAAAAAACGAGCAAAGGCGAATTCCAAACACGAACGCATACCAAGAACGACGAAGAGCGAATTCAAATGAGAGCGGGCGAATTCAGCAGTAGGAGCGGATCGGCAAGAAGGTCACCGAGGGAGCTTTCAGTTCCAGTCTGCGACTTCAATTCTTGTATCTAATATTTGTAATATTTCTTTAAGCAACTATTGCCTTCACTGCACCAGTTACATATTTTATCAGTTACCTTGCAAGAATACCTCGCATTTTGTCCGAGTGTAAGCAGAGCTGCATGTTTGGTGCAGATCAAAGATTAAGCCACCCTGTCGCAATTCCCGTGGCGCGTCAATTCCTATGACGGGCCCTAAAAGGCGCGACGCACCGGTAACTATAACTGTAACAGTAAATGTAACGGTAACGGTAACGGGCACTAAACAAACACAAACAAGCCAAGCAGAATGGGAGAATGGGACGCTTTTTGTTGCCGAATCAAAGATTGAAAATTAATATAATTGGAGTTTAATGACAGAGAGCCGGCGGCTCGGCTCCCTCGAGACATGCGGCTGCGTTGCTGCGTTGGGCGTCTACGAGGGGGGCGTGGCAGATTAGTTGTCTCTGTGGCATGCCCACACAGTTAGCTGTGGCATGTGCGCACCAAAGTTACACTTTTCAGGGCGCTCCGTTTGGGCGGCAACTTTGCTGCTGCACTTCTTGCAGCTGGTTTCAGCTGCCGATGGATTCGGGTTGAATCTGATGGCGGTGACCAATGAGGATCGGTCGGAGGGCGCCTGCATCCTGGCAATGCTCAGAAAGTACTTTGACTCTGGCGACAGTCTGTCCGGCTCGGTGCTGTGCATCAGCCGCAACTATCAGCTGCACAGTGTCCAGGAGCGGCTGCTCCGTGGCATGAATTTGTATGACGGCTACCCATGGACGCTGCTGGTCACGAATCCCAGGGGGGAGTCCTCTCTACCCTCAGAGTTCGTGATGCACGAGAAGCCGCAATGCTATTTCCTGATGGTGGGAAATCTCGAAGACGAGGACCTGGACGAGGTGTTCGACCACTGGAAGGGCATGCTGAACTGGAACCCACTGGCGCAGTTTGTGGTCTACCTGGCCCCCGTGGAGGAGACGGACGAGGAGATGACCGACCTGATGGTGGAGCTGCTGCTCACCTTCATGAACAAGAAGATCTTCAACGTGAACGTGATTGGGCAGAGCGAGGAGAACCAGTTCTACTACGGCAAGAGCGTATTTCCCTATCATCCGGACAACAATTGCGGCAATCGGGTGATCGCCGTGGAGCTGCTCGATGCCTGCGACTATCCGAGTGAGAGTGGGGGCGACACGGACTATGAGTATGAGGAGGAAGATGATAGTGAAGGTGACAATGAAGGGGAGTTCGAGGAGGCTGCTGAAAATGGGGGAGAAGACGGTACTGAAAGTACGGCAGAAAGTGAAGAAAGAACGAATGAAGCGGGTGAAGATGAAACTTCTGACGATGATGTTGGAGGAGATGAAGCCGGTGAGGCTGAAGAACAAGAAGCTAATAATGATGGAGAAGATGAACAAGTTGGAGATGCTGAAGAAAATGCAGTCCAAAATTATGAAGAGAACACAGATAATGAAATGGAATACGAAGGAAACGATCTCTACGTGGAATCTAAGGATAACTTGGTTGACAATAAAGCACTGCTAATGAGAATGTACACAGAGGTGCAGTCCGAGCAGAAAGAGGAATACGAACAGTCAGCGGAGGCCGCAAAGGAAGAGGGGAGCGGGAACGAAGTGGAGAGTGGAACCGAAGAAGAGAGTGGAAACGCAGAGGAAAGTGGTGCGGAAGCAGAGAGTGGAAACGAAGCGAAGAGTGGTGCCGAATCGGAGAATAACAAGCATTCAACTGAGACTGGAGAACGGGTGATCTCTTCCAATGCCACAGCCAAAGTAGAGGCCGTCATCGAGGAGTTTTATCGCGCAAAGTTTGAGGATAAGTTTCCAAGTGATCTCAGTGGATGTCCCCTAACGGCAGCCTTTCGTCCCTGGGAGCCTTACATCTTTCGCAGCGGAGAGGAGCCCGTGGAGGACTACTACTACGGTGCGCAGGACGAAGGAGATTACAATCAGACATCCAGCTATGGGGATCCGGGAGAGGAGAACTATGCGGATGCAGACTACGCGGACACCAGCGGCTTACTGGATGCAGATGCCGGCCAGGATGGGACCAAGGCCAAGCTCAGCGGCATTGAGTACCAGATGGTGCAGACCATTGCGGAGCGTCTGAATGTGAACATCGACATGCAGGCGGAGAACACCAATCTGTATCATTTGTTTCAGCAGCTAATCGACGGGTGAGTGGAGACAAACCCCTGTAATCCATCTCCCAACTGCACTCCAACTTCACTTTCAGCGAAATCGAAATGATTGTGGGTGGCATCGATGAGGACCCCAGCATTAGTCAGTTTGTGTCCAGTTCGATTCCCTACCACCAGGACGATCTCACGTGGTGCGTGGCACGGGCCAAGCGGAAGCACGGCTTCTTCAACTTTGTGGCCACCTTCAATGCGGACACGGGCTGCCTGCTGCTGCTCTTCATTGTCACCTGCTCCCTGGTGGTGCTGATGGCGCAGCGGATCAGCGGCTTCCGCTTGCGGAATCTCAACAATTACTTTGCCATTTGGCTCCGAATGTTGGGCATACTCTTGACGCAGGCCATGCCCGCGCAGACGCTGTCGTTTGTGCTGCGGCAGCTCTTTGCGCTCTCCTTTCTGATGGGTTTCTTCTTCAGCAATATCTACCAGAGTTTTCTCATAAGCACGCTCACCACGCCACGCAGCTCACATCAGATTGAGTCCCTGGAGGAGATCTACAGCCATCGCATGACCATCATGGGCAGCTCAGAGAACGTTCGACATTTGAACAAGGAGGGAGAGGTGATTCCACAGCTCTTGGCAGTAGCAGCAGCTCAAGAGTGCATTTACTCATATCCCCTCCTTGCAGATCTTCAAGTACATTCGTGAAAAGTTCCAAATGTGCTACAACATCGTGGACTGCCTCAATGATGCCGCAAACAACGAGCACATCGCAGTGGCCGTCTCCCGTCAGCATTCCTTCTACAATCCACGCATTCCGCGCGATCGCCTCTTCTGCTTCGATCGCAGGGAGTCGCTCTACGTGTATCTGGTCACCATGCTGCTGCCCAAGAAGTATCATTTGCTGCACCAGATTAACCCAATCATTCAGCACATTATCGAGTCGGGCCACATGCAAAAGTGGGCACGCGATCTGGACATGAAGCGCATGATCCACGAGGAGATCAATCGCGTGCGCGAGGATCCCTTCAAGGCGCTGACTCTGGCGCAGTTCCATGGGGCGTTTGCCTTCTCCAGTGGCCTGCTCTTGATCTCTTTTGGTGTTTTTCTCATCGAGTGGGCATATGTCAAGTGTTTCTATGCCAGAGCTCGGAGATGAGTTTACATCACAGAACGCAGGGAGAACCCATGAGTGGCTTTCCCAATAATAGCTACAATTTATTTTAGCACCATAATTGGGCTTAAATCTGCACAGA